>NC_080082.1:49035351-49350732 GCF_949987535.1 Balaenoptera acutorostrata
GCTCGCGGGCTCTAGAGCGCAGGCTCAGTAGTTGTGGTGCACGGGTTTAGTTGCTCCATGGCATGTGGGATCTTCCCGGACCAGGGCTCGAACCCGTGTCCCCAGCATTGGCAGGCAGATTCTTAACCACTGCGCCACCAGGGAAGCCCTCATACCTTTTATTTTTAACAGGAAAATATTATTACAAATGCACTTGAATTCCCTTTGTACTTCTCCACTATCTTATTCATATTCCTTTCTCTCTAGAGATAACCTCTTTTGATTTTGGAGTTTGTGATTCCTATGCATATTTTTATATTTTTATTCTATATGTATGTATCCATAAATATATTGTTTTGCACAATATGAAACTTTATATAAATGGTATCGTTCAGTTCACTAAAATCTGGCTTCCACTCCTACACAAGAACGTGCCTTGTCTTGTCAAGGTCACTGGTGCCTTCCATGTTGCCAAAAATAATTGGCAGAAATGCAAGGATCCCGATGACTCCATTCAGCAGCTCACAGCGACATGAGCCCTGGAAATCTCTCCTTGTGGAGAACCAGGTGTTCTTAGGTACCCTCTTAGCTCTTGGGCTAGCCTCTCCATCCACTTTGTTAGCTTCTCTTCAACATAACTTATGAATATGAGTTTCTCAAGGCTCAGTTCTACGTGCCCTTTCCCCTAGAGGGTCTTCATCTAGTCTTGGAACTTTAAAAACTGCTTGTGGGCTGGGGCCACAAGCACACAAACGTGTGTGCCCGGTTCACTTCCCCCGTGGGCTCAGGCCCCTGTATTCAGCTGCTGCCCTCCTCAGGTCTTCAGATGGCTCAGCCCTTAGCCTTTCTGCACACACTGTTCCTCCTCAAATCTTCCCTGTGCTAGCATGTAGTGCCATCCCACACTGGGTCCTTTGTGCAAGAAACCTGAGATTTATCCTCCAGTTTTTCTGTCATATCTACATCCAATCCATAAGAAAGCCTTGCAGATCCTACCTCCATAATATGACTGCAAATATGTCCCTTTCTTTCTGTGTCCACTATCACTAACCTAGTTCAGGGAATCATTACTCTCCCCTGACAGCTTCAGTGGCTGGACTTGCTTCTCCCCTTTCTGTCTTGCCGTCCTTCATGTCTCTCCATTTCCTTAGGGTGAAGTGTGGACCCATCCCCATGACCTGCCTAGTCCCACATAGTCTGGCCCCTGCCTCCTCACCAGCCTCATCTGTGGCCACTCTCCCCTGCTCACTGGGTTCTAGTTCCTTTGCTGACATCTCTGCCTGTCCTACCCCCACCCCACACTTCTGTTGACTGCCTCCTCTGCCTTAAACTCAGCCTAAATGATGATTTCTCAGTTTCTCGGGCGCTCCCTGTTACAGTTCTCTGTTTCCCTTGGGATGTTTTTCTCCATTTTATATTTTTTAAATGTTTTATTTGTTTGCCTTTTCGACCCATGAAGCTGTCAGCTCCAAGATGGTAGGGACCAGGTTTTGTACTCCACTGTCTATCCAGAGACATCTAACATAAGACCTTGTGGGCTACATATTTGACTAAATGGAAGAGTTCTAGAAAGAGAGTCAAATGGTTTTAAACTGTGAGACTGTTAGGGTTCAGGGAATGGTTGGTATTCATACAGGATTTGTGGAGCTTTGGAAATGTATGGCATTATAGCTGCTAGTTAATTTCCTTTAGTCCTGCAATTTTGGTAAATATTACAACTCCTGCCTTGGCCTAGAAGAACAAAAATTAGCTGTTAAAAAATGTTATTTGTTGCACAAATGTTATTGCAATAAAAATAGACATTGAAAAATTGAAAGACAGTTCATCCTGAATCCTTCCTTCCATCTAGTAAATCAAATATATATTTTTCTGTATTCTCTAGTCCTGACCCATATGTAGAGATAACATTTCATCACAAGACACAGATAAATTTCTTCTTGTTTTTCTTATGTACTCTTCATAAACATATTTAGTGACTAAACAATAAGTATTTCATTTTTCTGTGCAGATTTCAAAAGTTCTGTTTTTCCTTTAATGTTACAGTGTATGTTTTTTTCCTATTCTTTTCCTATTGGTGAGGTTTTTTACTTTGGTGTATAGGACCACCCAACCATATATATATTGTTTAATTCTGGAAACTCCAAAGGCCAATATACTAGGGTATCTGTCTTTTTAAAGCAGGGAAATTTAAAATGTGAATATTTTTAATGTGTATGTAATTTATATGTAATATAGATATAAAATAAATAACAGATAGGTAAGTCTTTTTTCCAGGGTTTCTTTTTTTTGGTCATACCGCGTGGTTTGTAGGATCTTAGTTCCCTGACCAGGGATTGAATCCAGGCCCTCAGCAGTGAGAGTGCAGAGTCCTAACCACTGGACCGCCAGGGAACTTCCAGGGGTTTCTTAAATAAGGTAGTTCTATTGTCAGGTTTGCTTTCTCTTCAATGCTTGATTCAGTCTTTCAGAACTTCTGGCTGCTTGCTCACTTCGTAATACAGACGATCCAGAATGTCTGGTTTATATCTAATTCTTAGATAGTTTCTTGCTTTACTATTGTTGTTTTCTGGTTTTTTAATTTTGCTAGTATCTGTAACATCCTCTTTTACCTACCAGTCACCATTTCTGTTGCAGGCAACATCTAGACTAAGAGAAAGAGGCTGTGATGGCCGCCTGGCAGGAATTGAAGTTCAACAGCTCTTCTGTTCTCAAAGTGCAGCAATTCCTGAGCACCAGCTAAAAGAACTGAACATAAAGATTGACAGTGCTCTGCAAGTACGTTTTTCAGAACTGGTACATTAATATCTAAGGGATGAAAACAAGCGAGGGAGTTAAAGTCGTGATGCTGAACCAATTGGAAAGAGTAATAAGATGGTAGTTTGCTTCATGTCTTTTAATAACTATAGAAATTTTAAATTTCTGTTTTCATTGAACCTAGTCAGTTTATAATCTGCTATGTAATCTTGATTCTTGAAAACAATTTCTTTGCAGGCATATAAAATAGCTCTGGAAAGCTTAGGTCACTGTGAATATGCAATGAAAGCCGGTTTCCACCTGAATCCAAAGGCGATTGAAGCCAGTTTGCAGGTACGCTTTTCTTTCTGGTAGCTCCTGGGAGCTGTGGTATGGCATTCATGCCATCCACATGAGGCAGATGTCTTGAGAGGTGAGCTGTGGGTCACCTCTCCTCTCCTATCCAACCCTTTTCCAGGGCTGCTGCAGCGAGGCAGAAGCACAGCAGACAGGGCGGAGGCAGACCCCGCCGCAGCCCATGCAGTGTGAGCTTCCCACCGTCCCTGTGCAGATAGGATCGAACTTCCTGAAGGGTGTCTCCTTCAACGAGTCGGCCGCTGACAATCTGAAACTTAAGACGGTAGCTTTCCTTGGGGTTCCAGCAACCTGGGTGTGAACTTGAAAATAGAGTTCTTAAGGAAACCTGAGGGCTTGTAAAGAATCTAGACTAAAAAGCAAAACTTAAGTGAAGACGGGAGGCATTGACCTTCCTCAGTAAACTGGTGTCTAAAAGCAGACTAGGGTGACTTTTTTTTTTTTTTTCTCCATTTGGTAGGTCTTTATTGAGCATCCATTAGTGCCAGGCTAGGAGATTTGACAGCCCACTAGGTTGTGATAGGAACACAGAATGAGGGGGCCTCACCTGGAGGATTAAGAGGTGTGACTCTTGAGAAGAGGACTTTAAGCGGAGAAAGACCTGAATAATAGGTATGGGGGTGGGACCGAGGCTGTGAGATGGCCAGGAAGTGAGAGCCCATCCCAAGAGCTGAAGATCTTCCTCAGAGCTGTAGCTGGGGGCCCCTTGGCCGTCCAGGACAGTCACTAATGAGATTCGGACTTAATTGTCCTGAAGTAAGGCTTGGGCTCTGGTATTTTGTAAAAGTTGTCCAGGGGATTCTAATATGTAGTCAGACCTGAGGGCCACCGTCTAGAACAAGGGGAGACATGGTAGGAGCCAAGGCTGGAAAAGCAGCCCAGAGAGTCCAGAAAGCCCCCAGTGTGAGGGCTGGACTCCATCCCCAGGTGGCTGGCATCCCACCAAGACAGGTCATGTAATGAGGTTTGCATTTCGGAAAGATCCCCCTGACTTCAGGATGGCCTGTGGCTGGGAGGGGAGCAGCACTGAAGGGTTTTGGCCGTAGCCCCATCCAGTGATAATGGGAGGCGAGTGGATGCATCCAAGAGCGATCTAGAAGTTATAATAAGCAGGACTCAGCGAATAATTGGCTGTGAGAGGGAGGGGAAAGGAGATGAGGCCCACGTTTCTGGCTTGGACAGCTGCTTTGGTGCTGTTTATTGAGGCTCGGGGATAGTCGTCATAAAATATATTTTTGGACGTGATTTTAAGGTTGCTTTTGAAATGTCCAAGTGGAGCTGTTGAGCAGGCAGTTGGATGTATGGGTCTGGAGCCCCGAAGTGGGATCAGGGCCAGGGTCCTCAGAGGCAGATGGTCGCTGGAGCCAGAAGAGAGGCTGGGGGATCCAGGAAGTGTGTGGAGAGGGTCCAAGGAAACTTTGGCATTTAAGGCAGTGACTGTGACCATTTTATAGTTATACGGCCATAAATGAACTTCTTCAGTACTGTGCTACGTCTGCCACAGCATACTCTCCTTACAGTATCTTGATCTGAGTACATTGATGCTGTGAACCCCAACTTGTTGGGAGAGTTCCGGATCACCAGTTTATTATGAGAGGACGTAACTCAGGAACAGCCAGATGGAAGAGATGCCTAGGGCAAGGCATGGGGAAGGGGCTTGGAGGTTCCATGTTCTCTCCAGGCACCGCTGTCCCAGCACCTCCATGTGTTCACCAAATCGGAAGCTCCTAGGGTGACTTTTTTAATGAGACATTTGCCAAGTTAGTTTTATTCATAATTTTGTTTAAAATGTGTAAAATACAGGGTTTTGAAAGTACACTATAAAATGCTGTTTATGATTAATGTTTCAGTGGACTTTCATAAGTTAAATAAGAGGAGAAATCTTGTCATAATACTGAAGTAATTAGGACCATTTGCAGAGCATCACGTGTGCCAGGCATTGTGTCAAATGCTTCCCATGCATTGTCTCAGTTAATGCTCACCCACGAAGTGGGTACTGCCCTTTTCCCCATTTGACAGATAGAGGAACTAAGGTCCAAGGCCACACAGCTACAAAGTTGTAGACTGGAATTGGAGCTTATACAGTCTGTTTCCAGAGTCTGCATACCTGACCACTTGTTCATCCAAAATAAAGATGAGGTTTTCATTGGTATTTACTTTTACCAGATGATTTTGTTTCCTTATTCAGAGGGATTCAGAATTTCAAAATTCCTCAACCAGTTTGCATTAGCACATTGCTAAATGATGCTATATTTTGTGCTAGAATAGAAATCACATATGTATATTAACGCACATGTATTCATATCTAGCCGGTCACGCTACAGGGTTGAGAAAATCTTTGAAGGTAATTAACGATAATTACTTAAGAAATTAAAATGACATGATATGGGAGTATGTAAAATGGTCTTCTCTTGAGGACTATTGTGTACCTGTAAATGCATTTCTACAAGTCTTAGAACTTGGTATGGCTTTATTTTGAGGTGCGAACTCTCTTTTTATCAATCTGTAGCATACAATGTTACAGCTGATCAAGGAGGCAGGCTGCTATAATGGAATCACACCCAGGGACGATTTTCCTGTGACTGAAGTCCTGAACCAGGTGTGCCCATCCACTTGGCGGGGTGCCTGCAAGACCGCCGTGCAGCTGCTGTTTGGCCAAGCTGGACTGGTGAGTGAGCACGTGTGATGGATGGGGGAGAGAATAGAGAAGGACGTTTCAGGCATGTGAGGATGTGGTGTGGGCACATGTGCAAAAACATTGGAGAATTTAAAAAGTGCTTTGCTTGCTGCAGGTTTTAGACCAGATAGACAAGGTAAAGGAAGAACAGCATTAAAAAGTCTTTTTTTTTCTTTAATAGATTGACAATATGTATTAGCAGGGGACCTAGTTGCAAAATGTCGTCTCAGGCTTTCCTGACTCTAAGGAAACCATTACATTAGTAACGATCTGATAGGACCCGTCCCCTGGCCTGACTGCTCTGGAGCCACAGTGGGTGTCTTTCTGTTGCGCAAACACACGAAGCTTCTTCCTGTCTCAGGCCTTTGCCCCTGATGCTCCTTTTTCCTGAGACTACTCCTCTCAGATCTTCATGTGACTCACTCGTTCTCATTCTCCTGATGTCAGCTCAAATATCACCTCTTGCAATGGTGTAAGTAGTGCCCCCATCCAGTCACTTTGTATACCAGTTCTCTGTTTATGCAATAAAGTAACAACATCAACTCAGGTAAGTTTGGTCTTTTCACCTCTCGTGAGAAGAATAACTTTTGCCAAAGTTGGGTGGAGTCAGGAAATTAACATCTAGGTTTTTGTTAGGTACCTTTGACCCGTATACCTTATGTTCTTATCCCACTTTCTAGAATTAAATGACTGCTTTTTGAAGAGTTATAGCATTTCAGAGATTAAAGGAAGCTAATTAGAGATTTAGAAAATTAAAGAACTGTTTCTTACTCTAATTCCTACTTTATTCATAAAAGGAGCTGTTGGGAGGATGCAGTCCTTTTGTTTGGTGTGAGTGCGTGCTCAGGTGGCCCAGCTCAGGGTGGTACTGCCTTGTAGAGGGCCAGGTGGGGGCCTGTCCACAGTGCTGAGTTACGTTTCCCTTAAGATCTGTTCCTTAGTATCGGAACCCCTAAGAAAAAGAGTAAACTGGAGACCCCCTGCTGAAGTATGGAGGAGCCCACTGCCTTTTTAGTAGATTGATCCATATTCCCAAAGACCATTTTAGCTGAAACTAGGAGAACCATGGCAATAAGCTCTCCAGAAAGGAGTGTGTAAAATAAGGCAGGAGGACCCAAAGGTTTTTTTTTTTTTAATTATTCAAACCCTGTTTTCTTTGTAGCTAAGACTCTTTTTCTTTTTTTTCTTTTTTTTTAAATTTATTTATTTATTTTTAACTGTGTTGGGTCTTCGTTTCTGTGCCAGGGCTTTCTCTAGTTGCGGTGAGCGGGGGCCACTCCTCATCGCGGTGTGCGGGCCTCTCGTTATCGCGGCCTCTCTTGTTGCGGAGCACAGACTCCAGACACGCAGGCTCAGTAATTGTGGCTCACAGGCCTAGTTGCTCCACGGCATGTGGGATCTTCCCAGACCAGGGCTCGAACCCGTGTCCCCTGCATTGGCAGGCAGATACTCAACCACTGCGCCACCAGGGAAGCCCCAGCTTTTTTTTTTTTTTAAAGATTTTAGCTTAGTTTTTAAATTATTTATTTATTTATTTATTTGGCTGTGCCAGATCTTAGTTGCCACATGCGGGATCCTTAGTTGCGACATGCAGACTCTTAGTTGCAGCATGCATGTGGGATCTAGTTCCCTGACCAGAGATTGAACCCAGGCCCCCTGCATTGGGAGCACAGAGTCTTAACCACTGGACCACCAGGGAAGTCCCCCAAAGGCTACTTTGAGAAAACATCGTTTTAAAAAAAGTCCCATGTTATTCAGAGAGCAAAAACTTCTTCCTAATTCCCTCTGCCTTGATCCCAGGGCACCTTTGTTTGTGACTGATAAAGAACCTTTAGATTATTGTTCTGGGGATGGGAGGAGAGAGGAAACACCTGCCTGTTCCAACAATGGCTATTACTTGGACAGGAAGTCTTTTCCAAAGGACATTGCAGACCAGCTGTGAGAACTCTCTTTGCAGCCATGGAAATCAACTCCATTAGAGGCTGAATTTGGAATCCTAATAAGCAACTCTGCATGACTTTGCCTTTTCTGAAATGTTACAGATTTGGTTTTAAAGTGTTTTATGATTATTTTCTTAAAATTCCTTTAGTTATTTGAAAATATATTCATCACTTTGTCAGACTCTTTAAATTACAAAGCATACTGTATCATCTGTGTAGTATTAAAGACTCCTCCAGGGAGTTCCCTGGTTGTCTAGTGGTTAGGACTCCGTGCTTTCACTGCTGTGGCCTAGATTCAGTCCCTAGTCAGGGAACTGAGGTCCCGCAAGCTGCACGGCATGACCAAAAAATATGGAAAATAAAAAATAAAGACTCTTCTCCAAATAAGAGGAAATCATTGAGAAAAGGGTTGGTTCTTCATTTTTCCTGAAGTAATTTTGTTTTTATTGATGGTTGAGGATAAAATGGTCTTTACAAAAAGCTTCGTCCACTTCTGGCTTGGATTCAGTCATTACAGGTAGGCTTTTCTAAAGCATTGGTTTGATTTTTAATGACATTTTTACTTCTTTCACATTTTTACTTCTTTCAAGTGCATAAAGTGAAAAAATACTTAGGAATGAAACAAAAGAAACAAAGTAATTCCTAATTAACATATTTACAATTTGGAAGAAGTACTGAAAATGATTGCAGAGTTCGCTACCTCCTGCACCTCGAATGTGTTTCTGTTTATTGAAGTATTACTGTTTTCAGTCATCTTTATTACTTGCTTTTGTCTCCGTGGGGCTCCTGACTGGCCTCTGCGTATCTGTCTTGCTGGGGAATAGTTCTTACCAGAGTCACTCAGCATTGATAGGCTCATGCATTTGATTTGTTTATGATCCGTTTTCCTCTCTGAAAGCTGATTTTTGTTTTTGTTTCTCTGTTAGGTGGTAGTTGATACGGCGCAGATTGAAAATAAAGAAGCCTATGCCCCGCAAATCAGTTTAGAAGGCTCCAGAATTGTGGTTCAAGTCCCATCCACATGGTAACGTGACTCTTACATTAACAGAAGCCTAAGCTCTGATTGATGTTTGCACATCTTTGGAAACATTGCATTGTTTTGGACAAACCTACGCTGGCTCACACAACAGGTCGTACTACTTGTGCGGGTTTGTGGTCAGTGGAGGTATGTTAATGCCTGTGTCATGATTATCGGTACACGATAAGGAAGCCAAGATGTCTGAAAAATAGTCTCATTGACCAGTAATGCATCTAAAATGTTATATACTCATGGGTCATAATGAGCAATATTATCTTTTTGTGTTACTGAGTCCACAGCTTTTGAACAGAGTATATATCATTTTCTCTAAGTCACCCAGCATTTCTTGAAAGCTGAGTACAGAACATAGAATTTCTTCTCTTCTTCCATTTCTTCTCCTTCCAGCAACAACCCTGCTGATCTGGAGCTCATGTCAGTACACACCCAGTGTCACTGCAAATCTGGAGGCAGACTGAGCTGTTCTTATTTTTAATTATTTGATTATATTTGTAAACTTATAATAAAGTATTCTTCTTAATCTATTCAAACAAAAACTCCTACAGATCAGTAAGAAATGGGCAAGGCACATGGACAGGTAAATCAGAAGAGACGTGGTCAACAAAGAGATGAAGAACATGTGTAACCTCACCTACCAAAGAAAGGAAGGCAAAGTAGAAAAACAATACAGTGTCATTTTGCCCATCATATTGTTGAATTGTTTTAGAATAACAGTACTAGATTTGGGCCAAGCTGTACAAAAACAGGCACAGATGTTGTTGAATAAATCACACAGCCTTTCTGGAGCGCAGTTTCATTTGTCAGATGCCTAAAATAAGGGCAATGACCTCAGCAGTTCCACCTCTAGGGATTTATCCATGTGATGTGCACACAGATTCAGCTGAAGGATCGGCATCACAGCTTTACTAGTAAACAAGAAAAATTAAGCCTATATTGGAAGACTTTTGCTATTAAAATTATGATCAGAATGAATATTTAACTATATAGAAAATGTGTAAAGCATTTAGGTAGGAAGAGATAGAGTTAGTAAGGAACAGTGGCACTATTGGTGCCCATGTGGACTAAAGTGGTAGCTGGGTAATACATTCGAATTGTATTTAAATCATTTCTTCTTGAAATGTGAGGAGGGGTCCAGTGGAGATTCTGCCGAAAGTTTTAGAATTTGTTGATATATATCAAATAAGGGTTGGCAGTTTACTTCATGTCCCCAAATCTCCCTTTTATGAGTTTCTTCCCCAAATTTCTAAATTTGATTATTAATATGGCATAATGCATAATGTTAATTTATATACATATCTTCATTCCTGTCAAACAGTAATTGTGTGAGGTTTTTTTTGTTTTGTTTTTTTTTTTTGGCTGCACCATGCGCCTTGTGAGATCTTAGTTCCCAGGCCAGGCCCTTGGTAGTGAGAGCGTGGAGTTCTAACCACTGACTGCCAGGGAATTCCCCAAGCAGTAGATTAAAAGCTCACTTTTTTGTAAGATTTTTGTGTTCCTGAATTCTTAGTTTTCTAATTCAGGTTCTTATTGAAAAATATTAAACTTAACCAGGATTCTCATGTTAAAACATTTTCAACTCTTGGATAATTGGGTGAATATAAACAGCTAGTACTAAAATGGTTAACCCTGCAGTTTACTTCCGCAACTCTCCCTATATGATTGATTTCCTTTGTAATTCATTGCACCTCCTTGAAAGACCTCATAGACTGCAATTACTTGGAGAGGCTCCCTCTGCTGGCTACTTTTGGTAAAAATGCAAAGTTTTCTGTTTTTGTTCCAAGTTACAGAATATGTGCTTGTTGAGAAGAACTCAAAAAGAAGTGATTGCTTTATTCCACCTTTGGAAAAAATGAAATTATTAGCAAAACTAGTCAAGAATTTATTATATGCTTTGCTTTTAATAAAATGAAGTGTCTAGCTGCCAGATACATTTTTTTTTCCCAAAGAAAGTAAAACCTTACTTAGATTTTTTTAACTTGTCATATTTAAGTTATTCACCCATTCTTTCTTTCAACAAATATTTACTGAGTACCTAATATGTGACAGACACTGTTCTAGGCTCTGGGAATTTAATCATGAGCAAGACAGACAGGGTCCCTGCCCCTAATAGAGCTGGCTTTGTTATGGCATGGGGTTGGGGAGGGGACAGCTAATAAGCATAGGAGTTAACTGCAAGCACTGGCAAGCGTATGAATAAGGAATAAGAGTAGAGTGACATCATCTGATAGAGATTAACAGGTAAAGATGGCAGGAGGAGGCTATTTTGGATGAGGAGGTCAGTCATGAAGGGTCTCTTTAAGGATGTGATTTGAGAGGAGCCTGCCATGCAGAGAGCAGATGGGGAAAGCATCCCAGGCAGAAGGAACAGCAAATGCAAAGGCCTGAGGAGTGAGCTGGCATGGCTGGAATTATGCTAGGTGGTGTTGAAGACGGGGATTCATAGAAGCCAGGACTTGCAGGGTCCCTGAGGGACTTGGATTTTATCTAAGAACAGGTAGAAGGTTTTAAGCCAGTCTGGGTGATTTGTCAAAAGAATGGATTTAGTCTCTTCAGAGGGTTTTATTGATCAACTCTCAAGACTGATGAATAAAATTAAAATGCCAATTTGTTGATTTTTAGAAAGAGAAATTATTGTTATCACCAGGAACTCCTTTCTGCATGACCAAAAAATGCTCATCTAGTGGGCAAACATGTGACCAGCCAGATCACAAGTAGAAGTTGGCTTGGGAACATAGAACAAGTGTGTCCTGGTAATCAGCGATTCCAGGCTGAGAGAATCAGGTGCATGAACCTCGGCCAGGTCCACTGGCCAAGATTCTCTCCCAGGAGCCCAGGGTCTGACTGGGCACTGGCAGAGCTTGCCTTATTTTTTTTTTTTAATAAATTCATTTATTTATTTATTTTTGGCCGCGTTGGGTCTTCGTTGCTGCGCGCGGGCTTTCTCTAGTTGCGGCGAGCAGGGGCTACTCTTCCTTGCGGTGCGCCCAGGCTTCTCATTGTGGTGACTTCTCTTGTTGCGGAGCACGGGCTCTAGAGCGCAGGCTCGGTAGTTGTGGCACGCGGGCTTAGTTGCTCTGCGGCATGTGGGATCTTCCCGGACCAGGGCTCGAACCCATGTCCCCTGCATTGGCAGGCGGACTCTTAACCACTGCGCCACCAGGGAAGTCCAGAGCTTGCCTTATTGCTCGCTTTTTCCAATGTTTCTGAGGCTGGCCAGCTTACATCCTCACAGATATATTTCTTCTCAAGCCAAAGTCATGTTGGGGAGTGCTGCTGCCTCCTTAGGATGGCTTTGCAAGTGTTGATTTCACCATTTAACTCCTAGAGAGCCTAGGAACAGACAGATAGCATCTTCCTGGTTCTCCCTTTCAGAAAAGGCCTTTTGGTGGAGGTGCCCTGGCTGGGCAGTGGGGACCTGAATGGTGGGAAGCAGGTCTCAGTGGGGAACAGTCCAGGCAAAGTCAACAAGAGCAAAGGTCCTGAGATGTGGGCAAACCCAACTTATTCAGGGCGTGTGAGAAGGCCTCATAGCTGAGACAAGGTGAGGAGAGGTGACAGCAAAGAGAGGTATGGCCAGAGAGTCAGGAGGGCCAGGTCACAGAGAGCTGTGGTGAGGGGTTTGGATTTTATTTCAGTCATGATAGGTTGCCACTGGAGGGTTTTGCACAGGGGATTGGTGCGTTCTGATTTGTGCTACAGGAGGCTCTGTTGCTATGTGGAGGGTGGGCCTTGGAGGGACAGGACTGGAGAAAAGGAGACCAGATGGGAGGCTGGTCCTGAGACGCAGGTGCTGGTGGTGTCTTGGAGTAGAGCAGTAACGAGAGAGGTGGTGGAAGTGCCTGGATTCGGATTGTGTCATGGAAGAGCCGGCAGGATTTGCTGATAGACTGGATGTAAGAAGTGGGGAAAACTAGCAATGACTCGTAGGTAGACAGCTGTGCTGCATACTTACTGAGGAAGTCATAGGATTCAGAGTGGTTTTGGCGGGAGGAGAGGGATCAAGAGTTGTACTGACCAGGCTCCCTTTGAGCTGCCTGGTAGGTGTGCAGGGAGAGCTGTCAAAGGTGCATTTAGATATGTGAGGGTGGCGATCAGGAGAAAGGTCTAGACTGGCGAAGACAACTTGAGAGTCTTTATTGTAGGGATGGTCTATAAAACCACAGGATCACGTGCAGTCCTCTAAGAAGAAGGGACGAAGCCTGGAACGTGCCACGATGCAGAGGGAGGGGAAGGAGGAGCAGGACGAGACCAAGAAGGAACTGCCAGCCAGGTAGGAGGAAAATTGAGCAAGGTTGGGGTCACCAAGGCTGCAGAAGACAGTGATCCAGGAGGAAGGAGATATTGCATGATGTTGCTGAGAGATTGAGTGAAGTGGAGACAGGTAACTGACCCTTGACTTTGGCAAGATCTGAGTTGTCTGATAAAAGCTATTTTAGTGGAGTTATAGGGATGAACACCTGGTCAGAGTGTGATGAAAGGAGAATAGGAGGTAAGGAAGAGGAGGAGACTGTGATTTTGTTAAAATGGGGAGCAGAGAAGTGGGGCAGTGTCTGGAGTGGATGTGGGGCTAAGAGAAGGTGGTTGGCGATACTGGTTTGTTTGCCAAAGGGAATATCACAGGAGAGAAATGGGGTGATTACTTGAGTGAGGTCCTTGGAAAAAAAGCAAGGCTGTATGGTGCATGTGGTGCTCAGGTGGAGGGTCAGCCCGTGGCAAGAGCAGGTCTTGTGCTCTGACGGCAGGGCAAGGCAGGGTGTGTGGGCACAGACACTGGTGAACTGGTGGAATTAGTGGTGAGCGTGGTTGAAATAGATCTCATCTGCTTATGTGTGTTTTCTCAATTAAGTGAGAGTTGAGATAGCAAAGAATGGGAGATGGTAGGGATAGCAGAGCTTTGAGGAGGGGGAAGGTAAAACAGTCATCTTGGAAAGGGAAAAAATTAATTTACGGGAAAACCATGTTTATTGTTTATCTGAAGTTTGCCAGGCTGGCAGACAGATTTTTTCCCTCCACTGACCCTTGGTTTCTTAGGTACAGGTGTGAAGTGCTGTAGCGGGAGGGAGGGGTGGGACGTTATGGAAAAAGTTTGTAAAGGAGTACATACTGTGCCAGAGCACAGACTCTCAGCAGGGTAGAGAGGAAAATAAGGGCCGAAGCTGATGTTGGACAGTGAGAGGGTATTAGGGCCCTTGGAAGGCAAACCCTCCACCGAACTCTTCTCTTCCTACTAAACAGACTCTAGACAGTTAGAAATCTGTGGAGACCCCAAGCCCTATTGCTTCCTCCTCCTTTTGTGGAGCAACAAGTACAAGTGTTAGCCTTGTCATCCTCTCAATGTTCTTACAATTACCAAATTTTTATTTGGTGCCAAAAGCTGTGGCCTTTTGTGTAAGGCCTGCTTGAAACACCTTTGTGGACAAGTGCAGCCCAGACTCACGCAACCCGATTCATGCCTAGGTGCCTGAAAGAAGACCCCGCTACCATGTCCCTGCTGCAGAGAAGCCTCGATCCCGAGAAGACCCTGGGTCTGGTGGATGTGCTCTACACGGCTGTGCTGGACCTCACCCGCTGGAGGGCAGGGAGGTTGGTGTCCCCACCCAGCACTTGAATTGGTTCATGTTCAGGTCCACACCTAGGGACAGTGTGACCACTTACAGGGTCATGTGAGAGTATGTCACTGATAGTATGTTAGTAAATAAGGCAAGAAAGGAAACTATTCGGCAACTTTTTTTTGGAATAATTTCAAACTTACAGAAAAGTTGCAAGAATAGTACAAAGAATTGCCCTTTACCCAGATTCCCCAGTGTTAACATTTTTGCCTTCATTTGTTTTATCATTTCAGAGTTAAGTACATCAAGAGGATTTTAACCCAACTCACATTCTCCTTATGAACTAAGAGCAGAAAAATATTTAGAAAATTTACTTATATCTTGCATGACATTTATTTATATCTGAAAGTAGCTGACAGTTGCAAGATTATCTTGTTGTGAATTAACTTTAGAACCAGTAGAGACCTTAAACATCTAGCCGTGGGCCCTCCCCATGTCTTCATTCATGAGCCCAGATCAGTGAGGTGACTTATCCAGGGGCACACCAGCCATAACCTGCCCAGCTCCTACCCATGCCCTTTCTATCTCTAGGGCTTTCTTTCAGTACTGGAAAAAAGTACTTGGAAGACTTCGGAAGTAACAACCGTCTGTTCTTGGCACTGTCTATGAGTACTTCCAAGGACAACAGTGCTGCATAGTGTCCCTGGGTCCTGCCCGCTCGCCCCTCTCTGCTGTGTGGATTTGTCCGTTGACCCTCTGCTGGATCTGCCAGGCTCCCAGTCCCCATCATCCAGGCACAGAGCTGGCCTCTGCCATTTGCGTATCCCACTCTAGCCGTGTTTTTTGCTCTCCTGTGTTGCGGTCAGAGGGTTTCACTTAAAATCCTCAGGCCAGAAATCTAATGTAGTTTTCACAGCCCTGCGTTAGACATGGTAGATTTTTTATAATAAATATAGATAGTAAGTGCTTAAATTATGTACTCTTAAAACTCTTGGGTGTTTATTTATCTATAAAATAAATGAACCTGATACCAAACAAAGAGGTCTTTTTATTCTTAAAGTCTTTCTTAAATACCAAAGAGATCCATTTCATTGTCCAATTTGTATATTTGTCCTTTTTTTTTTTAATGCATTTCTCTTTAAATAGGGAACAAGCTTTACCCTGCATACAAATCCAGCTTCAAAGGGAGATCTGTGATTTTGGAAATCAGGCTGACTTGCCTTCTGGGAATGGAAACAAATCTTCAGGTGGCCTGCAGAAGACCTTCTCCAAACTGACATCCCGGTTCACCAAGAAAGCTTCATGTACCAGCTCTAGCAGCAGCACAAATTATTCCATTCCAAATACCCCTTCCAAAAATATCTTCATAGCTGGGTGTTCAGAAGAGAAGGCCAAAATGCCCAGTCATATTGATTCAAGATTACAAAGCATTTTGAACATTGGTAATTTCCCTAGGACTGCAGACCCTTCACAGTCAGCTCAGAATTCCAGTAATCAGATGGCCAATGGTTTTCTCATGGAGAGGCATGACAACTTCCTGCAAGGGGATGATGGCAAGGACGAGAAGGGTATGAACTTACCAACCGATCAGGAAATGCAGGAGGTGATAGATTTTCTCTCGGGTTTTAACATGGGCCAGTCACATCAGGGCTCCCCACTGGTGACAAGGCGTAATTCTGCTGCCACAGCCGTGGTGACTGAGCAGAAGGCAGGAGCTATGCAGCCACAGCAGCCGTCACTGCCAGTGCCCCCTCCACCGCGGCCTCCCCAGGCTAGGGCACATACACCTCTGACACCCCAGCCGGGCCTGGCACCTCAGCAGCAGTCCCCAAAGCAACAGCAACCCCAGGTCCAGTACTACCAACACCTGCTCCAACCCGTTGGACCGCAGCAGCCCCTGCCCCAGCATCGGGCTCCTGGGAAATGGGTACACAGCTCATCCCAGCAGCCAACACAGCCCATTGGAGCTGGTCTGTCTCCCCTTGGCCAGTGGCCTGGCATAACTGATCTCAGTTCTGACTTGTACAGCTTGGGTCTGGTGAGCAGTTATATGGATAATATGATGTCGGAGGTTTTGGGACAGAAGCCACAGGGACCTAGAAATAACACCTGGCCAAACCGTGACCAAAGCGATGGAGTCTTTGGGATGTTGGGAGAGATTCTGCCTTTTGATCCTGCAGGTATGTGAGCCCCCACCTCCCCACCTTGGGGTTTTGACTTAAAATATTATCACCAAAGACTTCATAGGGCCCATCTACCACATCCTTACTTATATGAGGCAGTGACTTAATCCCCGTCTAAAGACCCTTTCTCACTGTCTGATGGCAAGTACTGGGCAGTTCCAGCAAAGGTAGGAAGCAGTGGTTAGAATGAGTCTGATAAGGTAAGTGGAACTAACTTTCTCACTTTATAGAGGGCAGAATTGAGGCTAAGAGAACTTGAATGGCTCAAAGTCCCATAGTTCAAGAGGGCTCCAATCTGGGCCCTCCCATTCATGGGAGCTAAAATGGCTGGCCCTTCGTGGGCTGCTTTTTTCCTGATTACATAACCTGTTCTGTGATTCTTTTTTGCCTAAACTCTAGAACCAGTGAAAGGTAGTAAGGCACCCTCCTGCCTTCATAGAATATGGCTTTTCCTGGCCTAGACAGTGTGAAGATTCACCAGAGTTATCTTAGGAAATTAGAAAAAGAATTTAGAAACAAAACAAAAATAAACTAGGAAGAGGAATTAAGGATAAAAGTTGTTGTACACCTGAAACTAACATAATATTGTAAATCAACTATACTTCAATTTAAAAAAAAGGATAAAAGCCAAAGCTAATTAAATTTAAAAGACAAATATAATAGACATTGTAAATAAATCTAAAAGAAGGGTCTTTAGAAGACCGATAAAATAGAGAAACCAATTTATTATAATGCTGATTAAGAGAGAGCAAAGAGAAACAAGATTAGGAAAGAGAAAGGAGACATAACTACAGGTATAGGAGAGATTAAAAGAACTTTAAGACATTACCACATATGACGTGATGACAACATATATGAAAACTGAATGGAAAATGGATTTTTTCCTAATAAAACATACATTACCAAAATTGCACCAGGAAGTGGAAAACCTGCCCAGTTCTATTCCAGGAGAAGAGATTGGAAAGGGAGTTATGAAGCCAACATGATTTTACCATAAAAACTTTTTATGAGTGTAGATAGATGCAAGAAAATATAGCAGTGTATCAAAGGAGTTATATCTGGTTTACTTCAGCAGTGTAAGGTAGGTCAGTATAAGGAACTCTGCTCCTGTACAGTAATCTGTCATTTCAACCAATATGAGAAAAACTCATACAGCAATAGATGCTATAAAGACATTTGGTAAAAGACACCAGCAATTCTTAAGTAAACCCCTCGAAGTAAAACATAAATAGAAGGAAATGTCTTGAATATGAAAGACTTATCTACCAAAAACCAGTAGCAAGTAGTACTTTGTATAGTGAAACAAAAGCATTCCAGTTCAAATCAAGACCCAGACAGGAAAAAAAAAAAAAAAACAGACCCAGACAGGGTGGCAATTGCTACTACCAATAGCATGTGACTTTGTCTTGAACTTTCTGGCAAATGTAGCAAGACAAAAACAAAGGAGATAAGTGGTATAAACTTTAGAAAAGAATAGATTAAAAAGCACATCTCTGGGCTTCCCTGGTATCGCAGTGGTGGAGAGTCTGCCTGTCAATGCGGGGGGCACGGGTTCGAGCCCTGGTCTGGGAAGATCCCACATGCCGCGGAGCGACTGGGCCCGTGAGCCACAACTACTGAGCCTGCGCGTCTGGAGCCTGTGCTCCGCAACAAGAGAGGCCGCGATAGTGAGAGGTCCACGCACCGCGATGAAGAGTGGCCCCCGCTCGCTGCAACTAGAGAAAGCCCTCACAGAAACGAAGACCCAACATAGCAATCAATCAATCAATCAATCAATTAATCAATAAATAAATCTTTAAAAAAAAAAAAGGCACATCTCTTTGCTGGAAATAGAATTTAAAAAAACAAGACTCCTCAATAAAAAATTTCCAGAATTAGTAAGTGAATCTGGTAAGGTGGGTAGATGCAAAGTAAATATATAGAAATCGATTACTTTTTTTCTCTAATTTAGCAAATGGTAAATGGAAGTGGAAAATATATTTCATTCACAAGGGCTGTGAAATACTGTAAGTAAATGTAGCACATATTTATATAAATAACCACCAGAAGAGGAGATTCCCTACTAAATGAACCCAGCATTAACTACTAAAGGAAAGAGGTGTTTTTGTATGTCTTCTCAGAATTCCTCATGCTGCTGCTCACGCTCTCTTGTTCTTGCTCTCCTTGGGTGGGTGGATGTGGGGAACCCCTGGGGATGTGGGGAAGGGCAAACAGTTCCACCCTGCTATGGAAGAGCAAGCCCACCTGCCTACCACCAGCTGGGTGGGTATGGTACATTTTCTCAATTGCTGATAAACAGTGTGTACATTTTTTGACAGTCCTATAATTAAATCCAGAGTATAAATGGTGTTTGGCAGAATTTTATCATCTTTGATCTCTATTGAGGCCTGAACAGCCTTTATGTCTTTAGCCTAGGAATCCTACTGGCTTTTCCTTCTGGATGTTCCTTTCTGATCTTCAAGTCCTTAATGTAGCTTCCTGCAGATGCCACCCCAAGGGCATAAGGTCTACATAGCCCTTTTTGCAAGTTAAGAAAGGGCATTCTGGATGGATGAATTACAGAAGGCACCCTCTCAGGCAGGGGCAGCTAGAACAGAGTGCCCCTTTTGGACAGGCACACACAGCCCCTGCTCTACCCGGTGTGGGCATCTTTGTGCAGTGCACACATGGCAGCTCCCTGAGAGAAAAAGCTAAGAGTGGGGTTGAGCCCTAGTGTCTTTCCCAACTTGAAACTAAAAAGTATACACTGCTGAGTCATATTCAGTTTGTGATCTGTAGATGTTTTCCTACCGTATCTTTTTGTTTGACTTTCTCTGAATTTCTCCTATGCTGTTTTTCCTCCTACTTGTACTGCCCTGCACATCCTTACTCAGTTCTGTCCAATACGTTTCCATCCACCTCTTAATGCATTTTTAAATTTTATCTTATTCGTTACCGCTCTTATTATCTTCAAACTGAATTAGCAGGTCTGCCTTCAATATCCAGGAAAATATTGGATCAGAGTTGAGCCCAAGGGGGAAGGGCAGATATTCTCTATCTGACCCTGATGCTTTTATAGCTTTCAGGTTATTTCTTGGCTGAAGTCATCATCTGATTTTCTTAGTTGTTAAGTATGTAGCGCCACACACTGGAAAGTTTTTTGTTTTTTGTTTTTTATTGATGTGGACCATTTTTAAAGTCTTGATTGAATTTGTTACAATATTGCTTTTGTTTTATGTTTTGGTTTTTTGGCCCCAAGGCATGTGTGGGATCTTAGCTCCCTGACCAGGGATTGAACCCGCACCCCCTGCATTGGAAGGCGAAGTCTTAACCACTGGACTGCCAGGGAAGTCCCTGGGAGGTTTTAAAGTAACTAACATCTGTCTTTAAAATTTAGTCATGGCTAAAGCAAACCTTTTTGTTCTCTCTGTTTTGTCTTTGTGCACATTCAGCCTGCCCCAGTCCTAGGCACACCCCTTCCTGACAGTCCCTATGCACACACCATACCCCATCTTCAGACCCATGTACTGAAATCCCCATCTCACCGCAGCAGGCTGCAGGGCAAATCCTGCAGCCCTCTCTGGGCCACAAGCCTGGTAGCCCCTCACCACTTTTCACTGTGTGTGTCACCAAGACATCCTCAGAAGGTAGGGAAGAAAACAAGAGACCAATTTGGCCCCAAATCTTGTTTATCCCTTTGTCTTAACACAGTGGGTTCAGACCCCGAGTTTGCACGCTATGTGGCAGGAGTGAGCCAAGCAATGCAGCAGAAGCGGCAAGTCCAACACGGTCGCCGCCCCGGCAACCCCCGGGGCCATTGGCCACCCATGGATGATGCCCATCGGACCTGGCCTTTCCCAGAGTTCTTTGCAGAAGGGTGAGTGCTGGATGTGGGAGGGAAGCTGAGTTTGGGACCTGGGTGTTCCCCATGGGGCCTTTGTGCACCCTTATCAGGCAGTTCATTTCTAGGCCCCCACGTGAGAGAGTGGCACATGGTTAAACCCTCAGGGGGTCAGAGTTTTGTGACTGACTGTAGGATGCCAAGTGGCATGTTGTGTCCCTGTGAACACACCATTGGTATAAATCGGTGATTTTTGAGACAGGCTCTTCTGCTCTAGACAAGGATCTTATTTGGTGGTGTTTGTGAAGTAATTGCATGTTTAACACGGTCTTTAGCTGAAATGAGCATGGCTATGAAACCTGTATCATTTATGGAATGTGATCCTTGTAGCCTACAAAAAGCAAAGGTTTTCAGTTCAGTGTATTGAGAGAACTGTGGATTTTCATGATAAAGACATCTGAGGACTGATTTTTTTTTACATCTCTTATTGCTACCTGGTTAATAACTCTGCACAGCTGAAGACCATCTCAGCTTTTTGTTTGGTCTAAAATGAATTTCATCTATAAACCACAGGCTTCTGAGGAGTTTTTAGAGGAAGGAGAGAGACAAGAGACCACTCTTGGGTTGTGAGATGAGTGCAGGGAAAAGACTGTTGTTTTAGGGCTGGGGCGGGGGTGGGGGCTGGCCTCGGGCTGTCCAGCCGGTGTCCAGGCTGGCTTCAGGAAGCCCAGGACCAGCTTCTCTCTTTGGCTTTCAGGGATGGCCTGCACAGCGGCTGGTCGGGTGCTCAGGGAGACTCGGCCAGCTCGAGTGACGAGACATCCTCCGCCAATGGGGACAGCTTGTTCTCCATGTTTTCAGGGCCTGACCTCGTTGCTGCTGTCAAGCAGAGAAGGTATGAAGAAAATTTTAAACCAAAGGACAGAGGGGTCTGTAAATGTGAACCACAGCTATTCCTCTACAAAGTTCAGTAGCCCCATCGCTCCCAGTCAGCCGTGTGTGAAAGAGGCAGCGGGCCTCTGCCAGTACTGTCTTGCTGAAGCTTGTGTGGTGACTTAAAGTTGGGTTGAGTTTTTGCTGGTAGAACAGCCTCATGCAAGTGGTAGCCCAAAATACCAGTATGACAGGCAAGGGAGTATTGTGGAGAACAAGGTCTGCTGATGCTGGTCTGTGCCTTACAGGAGGCAGCCCTTTCCGTGGGAGGAGCAGGACCAGGACAACCAAGTTCTAACCTAGGGCTCTCCAACAGGCTTTGCAACTCCAAACATGGGCCTGGCCCTCTCTGACCCTCTAGTTCTTTGTCAAAGGTGGAACTGGATAAAATGACCCCCGAATGGTATTTCAAAGTTGAAAAAAATAGATACATAGTATATTCAGATCTGAAGTTTTCAAAAGTAGTCACAAAAATTAAAATGGGCCCTGAAATAAGAGAAGAATTTGTTTAGAAAGAAATGCAGAGACTGTTGTGGGTGTGAGGAAGCAGAGGCCCAGAGGTGGTGGTCTAAAGGACATGGGCAGGAATAGAGAGCATGCACGGTCACCAGGGCATCAGAAGTCATGCTGTGGAGGGGACAGGGAGGCCACGTAGCATGGCCCTCGTGTCACAGGGTCAGGCTTCATTGGATAAGCAATGGGGAGCAGGTAGATAAAGACAGAAGGGTACCTGAGTCACACAGAGTAGGATGCACAGAGCAGTTACGGTGGTGATGACAGTGATTGCTGATACAAGCTAGGGTGCATTCTTTGTGCCAGGCCCTGGGCTAAGCGTTCATGTACATTTTCTCACTTAATTCTCACAAACACTGTATTTGTTTGCCAGGGCAACCATATCAAAGAACCGCAGACTGGGGACTTAACGACAAGAATTTATTTTCTCGTAGTTCTGGAGGCTAGAAGTCTTGAGATCAAGGTGTCAGCAGGGTTGATTTCTTCTGAGGCCTCTCTCCTTTGCTTGCAGATGGCCGTCTTTTCCCTGTATCTTCACATGGTCTTCCCTCTGTGTCGTCTGTGTCCTAATCATATTGGGTTGGAGCTCACCCTAATGACTTCATTTTAACTTAATTAGTTGTTTAAACAACTTATCTCTAAATACAGTCACATTCTGAGGTACTGGAAGTTAGGGCTTTAGCATTTGAATTTGGGCGGGGGAGGGACACCTTCATTTACTCAGTAGCACCCATCATGTACCAGGCACTGGTGATACAGCAGCAAACAAATCAAAGTCCCCTTCCTCATGAAATTGATATTCTATTGAAGGAAGGCTGATAAAAAAATCCCAAATATGTCAGTTTGGATTAGGTGCTATGAAGAAAAATAAAGTAGGGTATGAGGGCAGAGAATGAGGGGAAAGGTGGATTTTCTGTGTTCTGAATGGCAGTCAGGGAGGCCTCTGATGAGCAGAAAGCTGAACAAAATGATAGAGCAACTGGTGAGAAATTGGCAGTGGGGTATGTGAGAGAAGGATCAAGGGTGAGACGCAAGTTTTTGGCCTGAGCATGTGTGTGAAAGGGGGTGCCACGGACTGAGACACGGAGGACTGTAGGAAGAGCAGGACTGAGCCTTGGAAAGATGTGACGACTTCTGTTTTAGGCACAGGAAATCAGAGAGACTGACTAGACGTCTAGAAAGGCACTTGCAGCACCACCTCTGCAGAGGCTGCTGTCTGCACGTAGGAGCGCTGATAGACTGATTTACTTGGCTCTCTGCCTGCTCTGCCTGCCTTTTTCATTCAACATAATAACAGAAATGTTTTCATGTTAGTAGTAAAATTAACAGCCTTTTGTTTTTGTCACCTATCCCCAGTGCACGGTAAACAGTCTGTATGTGTTGAATAAATTAACAAAAGGCTGGAGCTGGTGGACTCAGCAGCTGAAACAGCCAGTGCCAGTCTTCATGCCCGCCACCTGTGCCCCAGCCCAGCCCTGTGACGGGCTGCTGAGTGCACCACTCCATGGTGACCCACCTTAGTCCCCTGCATGCAGTGGCCCCAAGGCCTCCCCACCTAGAACCAGTGCCTGAAGACACCCGAGCCAAGTGGCTAGGGTGTCCCCTGGAGAGAAGCTGGACGGGAAGCCAGGTGACCACTGCACTGAGCTCTTGGTTCTTTCAGGAAGCACAGCAGTGGAGAGCAGGAGACCAGCACGCTGCCCTCACCGCCTCTTCTTACCACAGTGGAGGACGTGAACCAGGTATTGTGGGCCCTGCTCTCTCCACAGAGGGCTGGCTTTATGGGTACAGACCATGAGTAAGGTTCCAAAGCTTAAGTTTTAAGAGGGCCTCAAAGCAATGAGGGGTTCTTTGTGGTTCAGTGAGAGGTTCTTTGTGGTGAACAACTTTCTTCCTGTAATTTTTGTCTAAATGATTAGCCATCTCAGCTGACTCAGAGCCATATGTAGAGGAAGCTCCGGGGCTGTGCTGTCTAACATGATAGCCATTAGCTACACGTGGCTACTTAAATTTAAATTACTTAAATATAAAGAAAGATGGAGTTCTTCACTTGCACTGGCCATGTGCGGTGAGCAGCTACTGTACTGGATGGCGCAGACAGAGAACATTTCTGTCTGAAATGTTGCGAGTTCTGTTAGACGTGCTGCTCCAGAACTGTGGGGAGGGCTGGGGATCTCACCCTGTTTCCTCAGTGGGAATAAGGACCAGAGATCTGGGGAGGTGGGAAAAGATGATCAGTTGCCAGAAATGCCACTAAGAACCCTCTTCTGTCTCTCAGGATAACAAAACCAAAACGTGGCCACCCAAAGCCCCCTGGCAACACCCTTCCCCGCTACCCAGCACCCTGCCTGGCCCAAGTGCACCACTCTATGCAGTCGCCAGCCCTGGCAGCCAGTGGAATGACACCATGCAGATGCTGCAGTCCCCAGTGTGGGCCGCCACCAGCGACTGCAGCGCCGCCTCCTTCACCTACGTGCAGACCCCGCCGCAGCCCGCACCCCCACCAGCACACAAGGCAGCGCCCAAGGGCTTCAAGGCCTTCCCCGGGAAGGCTGAGCGCAGGCCGGCCTACTTGCCCCAGTACTGACCCAGGACCAGCCTGCCTGCCTGCTCAGAGCTGTTGGGGCCAGTGTCCCCACCCCAGGGCTGACTAGCTGGCACCAGCCCCCCAGAGGACCAGTGCACCCCTGTCCCAGGCAGGGATCCTTGGGGATGGGGATGGTTGGCAACTCCAAGCCTTTAAGGCCTGGCTTCTCAAAAGTTTGGAGGCATCAGACGCCCGGAGGGCCAGCTGAAGATGGAGTTTTCTGACCCTCCTCAGGGAGATGCTGGGGGATCTTCGAGTTTAATAAGCACCTCTGGTGATTCTGATGCAGGTGGGCCACAGGCCACACTTTGAGAAACACAGCTCTCTTAAGTTTGTAGTCCCACTGTGTGTGTTGGGAAGGCATCAGGCCTGAAGGCTGAGAGCAAAACTGACCATTCTTCTGAAACCCTCCCCTTCCCCCTCCTTAACACATTGAGTGATGACCACACACCAATCACTGTATTTTATAGCTATTTTTCATATAGGTTTTTAGTTAAAACATCTCCTGCCTAAAATGCATTGAATATTTTAAGATAACAAATAGAGTGGCTGGAGGTTTGTTCAACACTATCTTTATTTAAGCTTATACGAACTGGGCAAAGTATAGAATATTTGTGATCAGAAGCAATCACCTGGGTTTTCTGTAGGTGGACAGCCCCTTGCCACCCCACAGCAGCACCCAGGGGGTGCAGCCTCTACCGGATTTACAAGAGCAGGATCATAAAACGTGTTGGAGGCACAGCCCTGATGGTGCGTGGAGATGAGCCAGCTGGTTGCTGTCCGGTGCGGGATGAAGCTACACCTTCGGCCCTCAGGCCCTTCCACACGTGGCCAGAGGCTTCGACACAGTCTCAAAACGTGGAGGTGTGGTCAGGGGCTGCAGAGAGACACTTGAAATTGCAGTAACATTGTGAGCTGGCTCAAGACAAACCAATTAGGATGTAGATAGGAATTAATTTAAAAGTTTTTTCTTTAAAAAAAAAAACCTCATTTTCAGTTAACGTGCTATTAAATAGATACCATCCTGTGGATTTAGGGATATTTTTCCAGCCAGAATGGATCCAGAAGAATTGAATGGTGCTTAAATTGAGAAATAATAAATATATCTATATAGACTAGGCATACCCCACTGTATATTAATTGAGGTTACAGAAGTTCTTTATATAAAACTTATTTAAATTTTTCATATTTCATCTTTGAAAAAGTCTAATTGAGAAAAATCCATAATATTTTCTGGTATGAAAGTTTGACAGTATTAATATTTTTTTTATATTTTCTTAAATCATTAAACCATTTTAATATATGTTAACTACTAATAAATGGTTTATTCTTTCTAACTCCATATAAGCTTTTCCAGCAAAGATTGTAATAACACAGTTATGTTCTCATTTTTCTATGGATATAAGTAAATTTATATTTAAAAATACCAAAAAGAATATATATATGTACGTATACACACTAATTATAGAGGACCCTTAGGGTGTCTGAGCCCAGCCATCTGAATTTTTAGTACTGTGTTGCCAGGCTGTTTCCAGGCCTCGGGTGTTGTCTTTTGTGCTGCGTGCGGATCCCACTGCTACCTGTACTCATGATCCTTTCACCGTGGGTTCTGAACAGTCACCTCACCATGTTTACAGAGAACTATTTTGTACATAGACTTTTCAGGCACGTGCTTTGCGCCAACCCTGCGTGGCTCTTGTCTGTGTTAGCTGTCACTGTGTGTGCACTAATCTCTGTTGAAGTTGTCCGTGGCTGTTTTACTTGTAAGGTATGCTATTTCCTTCAGTAATGTGTCTACACTACCCTGTGTTTCAAGTTCTGTTATACTGAAGTACTCTTGTTTTAATAGTGCCTCCCCAAAGACCTCATCCTGGACAGAGGTCAGTCCTTGATGCTCCAGCGCAGGTGACATCAACATTGCTAATTGTCACTTTCCAATCTGTTTTTCTCAAGTAAGGAAGACATTTTGTGATTCCATCTCCATGGGCTGTGAGACTGTGTGAAGCTGTTTGTGTGATCTCCTTGTAGGTGCTGTGTTCTCAGCACCGCCTTGCTCTGAACACTGGTAATTCCAGGTGCTGCGCTCGGCAGAGGGGTCTCGCCAAAGCGCATGTGTGTGCATGTGTGAGTGTGTGTGTCCTTTGTGTGGCCGGGCGTGGCTGCGTTGCTCGTGTGACTAGTTACAACGCTTCCAAACTGGAACTCTACATTTTGTATCTTACTTTTAAAGCTCCTATAAGTAAAATAACTATCGGCTTTATTAAAATATACATTTAATAATTTTTGTATCTCTGTTGAAAATGAACTGCAGCAGATACCATGTCAGCAGCCCTGTCTGGTTCATTACTTTGAAAAGCTGCACCCGAGTAGGTTTAGGTCGGCTTGTCCTCTGATTCTGAGCCCTTGCAAGGGTAATACCACTGGGGGTATTAGGATGAGCTGGGGTGGGTGGGCAGAAAGCAGGACAACCTACCACACCTCTCCTGTTAGCTTCCCGAAGGCCAAAGCTGGAAGAGGCCTCTGTGTGGGTAGAGCCAATGTCGTGGTGAAGGAGGTCACCTGGAAGGATGCAGGCTCTCTCCTTCGGTTGTGATCTGCCAACACACACATTCCACCAAACATGGGCGCTTGCGAGCTGCCCAGCCAGCCTTTCCAAGGAGCAGATGCAGGGATGAGGTCTCCCCCAGTTCTGCCAGGGACCCACTGTGTGGCAGACAGACCCTACCTCACAGGGGCAAGAAGGACTAGTCTCACTGAATGATGCCATCCTGCTAATGGAGAAGGAAAGATGGCAAAATGGGAACCACAAAAGGCGGGTGGGTTACAGGGGAATTTCAGTTCATTTTCATTTACAGCAAGACAGCATTTGATTGAAACTTTTTTCATGAACTTAGGATAATGGAGTAAGTGAGCATTAATATATAACCTACCCGTACAAGTACCACTCAGGCTTCTTTCTGCTGAGATGCCTAAAAGCTGAGCATGAGGACTTAGTCCTAGAGCCTTCTAAGTGCACCTCAGGACAAGGCTGCTTAGGAACAGCCATGTGGCATGGGTATGCTAAGGAAGACACTGGAAGTTCATATTAAAATGCTAGACAGAAAAACACATTTTATTCAAACGTGTTCCTATTGAACACTAGTACCTGGTGCTGCTCCCTGACTTCTGATTCACAACAGTGGTGGAGACAGGAGTCCCATAGCCTCAGCTCCATGCCAGGTGGGTGGGGATGGAAGCAGGACAGATGTTCACTGGAGCCCCAAGAAGGTCCTTGGAGGCTTTGGCTCAGCCGAGAAATGGAGGATGACACACAGGTAGGTGAGGTCCTTATGAGGACGGTGCCCCTCCCTTTCCACCTGGGGGATGCTGGGAGAGCGGGGCATCCAGCTCTAGGAGCGTAGCTGAAACACTGCATTCCAACCATGGTGCTGTGAAAGGACGTTCCTCTGTGCTCTGTGTGACCCCTCTTGTGATCTGCTTCCTGATCTGGTGACAGCTCCTCAATTACCAAAAAGCCATGTATGTGGACAACATGACTGTCAGGCTCCCAACCATATGTGCGTGGGAGTCTGAGGAACCTCCAGGGACAGGCTCCTGGAAGTAACACAAACAGCTGGCCTTATGATTCCACAGGGGTCTGCTGGCTGGGCACAGGCCTCTGCTTGTCTGTGAGGGGGACTGGATGTGGCTTATATTGGGACTGAGTTGGGGATGTGGACCTAGGTGAGGAGGAAGGATTGCTTCAGGAGTGTCATTTCAACATTTACTATTGTCACCTAGGGGCGAGGCCCTTGCTAGGATGGGAGCCAGGGCTGCATAGAAGATGCAGTCTGTGACCGTAAAACTCAGCGTTTTAGGGAAGACAACCCCCTCTTTCCCAATCTTGGTAAGAGGTGCCACTATTCATCCACCCAGTGCTCAGGCAGAAATCCTAGAAGACATTCTTGATCATCTTTACTCTCCTTACTCACTTAAGCAGCAAGTCCTACAAGTGCATCTGCAAGCACATTTAAATTCCACCACGTTCTTATATCTCCATTGCCATCAACCTGGTCCTCCCCTAGCTCCTGCCTTTCCTTCTCAGGCCCCAGGGTGTCCCATACACCCCTGCTACCTCACGGAAGCCTCACACCCTCACACCCCCACCCACCTGCCTGGGCCTCTCCAGTTCTGTTGGGCCAGAGCCCAGCCTCCACCCAGCTTTGTTTTTCACTACAGCACTTAGCACTCCGCTGGAATGTGTGTTGGTATGTGTCTCTCTCACCTGAACCAAGCCCTCAGTAGAGCAAGGAGCGAGTCTCGTTCATGGCGACATGTGCAGGGTGCAGAACAGCTCGAAGCAACTCAAGACAAGCCAGACGAAACGAGGTGTTGCTAAGGCCAGAGGCAAATTATAATACAGCGCAAAAAATAGAACTAGACTTAAAATAAATCGGTTCTCACGTCGGGCTGAGAGAATACACTATGACCAGTGTTTGTACTAGAGCTGCAAGAAGGGACTGACGCTAGGAGCTGCGGGTAGGGCTCTGTAGCTCAACTAAGTACAGATTTTTCTCTTCTGCTGGAAACCCATGCCCACGTGCGGTGGGGAAATTCTTTTTAAAAACCTAACAGTGGATTCAAAGGGAAAAGTCTGTGGCGACATCCCGAAGCGACAGTACTCGGCCGAATACGCGAACAGCACGAAGCACGCAGCACGAGCTCCGAGCCTCCTGGGGGCGCTGACTCCCGCGTCCTCGGGTCTCCTAGTCTGCGCACGCGCAGTCCGCCCCAACCCGGAGTATGCGCACTTGTGCGCACACGTCCATCCCAGACGTGCGGGCAGAGGCGTCTGCTACTTCCGCGGACTGCCCTCCGCTCCCGTCCCGGCGCGGGGACATGCGCACACTTGCACCCCCGGACGTGCGAGCCCACACGCAGACGCGTGCGCACCCCCGCCCCCGCACTACCTGAGCTGATCTCGCTTTCCCTGCGCATAGACGCATGCGCGCCGCACCTCCGGAGAGTGGAGCCAGTGCCAGGAGATCCCCGTATCTCCGGCGAACCGCAATTTCTTGCTCTTTCCTGGTCAGCGTGACTCAGCACCCTCGGTGGGTGCGCTTCCCCGGAGCGGCTCGCGAAAATCCATCGGCGTGTATCGCCCCACACCCGACCTCCTTCAGACTCCGGCCGTCGCCCTGTCCCCGAACCTCCCTTTGCCCTTGTCCTGGTGATCCCCTGGTCTCCAGGTCCTGCCTGACCCCTGTCCAGCGGCCCTGAATTGAGGCCTGACTTAAGTCTACCCTTCAACCCACTCCTCTCCTGGGTCATACCATTTTGCTGAGGGCACTTGAAGGTGCCTGACTGACTGGAGCAGTCTGTTGAACTTTCTGAGCCAGGTTTTCTTTCGGTTGTGATTGTCAGCCCTTGGCCTGGGCGCAGATAACCCTCCGAGAGCTTCACTTCCCCTGGATTCTGAACCCTTTACTGTGCGGTTTGCAGACAGGGCTTAGCACAGCATGTGGTGCCCATTGTAGTGACGGTGGTAGAAAACACGTTCAACGTTTGTCAACATAAAATTACCTTAAGTTACTATTTTTCCAAATTACAGACCCCACTCCACTCCCCAAATGTGGTTAGAGAGGCCACCCCACACTCCAATGTCTGATCCCTTCCACACACTGCACCTTTCCTGGTGGGTTTCTCCCTACTGCCCTACACAGATCCTTAGATCCACTCCAAGGGGGACCAGTGTTAATCCAGTGGTTGTATTCTCCTACCTCTGTCTTTGCCCATGCTGCTGTCCTTTCCGTTGGAGATGTCATTCTTGGCCATTTCCACTTGTAAAATTCTACCCTGTCAATCAGATTTAATATCACAAAGGCCTACTTGATGTTAAAACAGAACTGGGATAATGGGGAGGGCAGGGATTGCCTGCTCCTCCACTTTCCCTGTACCTTCTTCCCAAGGCTGAAGAGTCAGGAAGTGGCAGGCAGGACAGGGTTGTGATTAAGGACAGGGCTCAGGAATGGGGCAACCTTGAGTTAATTCTCTACTTAGTAGCAGAATGGCTATTTTCAGATTTCTTAACCTGTCTTAAATGGGGAGGACAACAGGATATCCCTCATGGGGCTGCTATGAAGGTTATGTGGGAGAGAATTTAGCACAGAGCTCTGCACACAGTAAACTGGTGGGAGTAGTAAAGTATCCATGTTAGTAGCTGGATGATGAATGGCTTGCCTTTGAGCTACTCCTTTTTTGCATTTTCTCTCCTTAGCTACTGTGAGTTATGGTCCTCCAGATAGGAACCTAGTTTTCTGCTAACATAGAAAATCCACATAACTGGAATTTTTTTTAATTGAAAAACTCTATAGTTTTTAATTAATTAATTAATTTACTTATTTATTTTTGGCTGCGTTGGATCTTTGTTGCTGCAGGCGGGCCTTCTCTAGTTGCAGCGAGTGGGGGCTACTCTTTGTTGTGGTGCACAGGCTTCTCATTGCGGTGGCTTCTCTTGTGGAGCACAGGCTCTAGGAGCGCGGGCTTCAGTAGTTGTGGCTCGCGGGCTTTAGACCGCAGGCTCAGTAGTTGTGGCGCACAGGCTTAGTTGCTCTGCAGCATGTGGGATCTTCCCAGACCAGGGCTCGAACCCGTGTCCCCTGCGTTGGCAGGCGGATTCTTAACCACTGCACCACCAGGGAAGCCCAAGTCCCTGGAATTTCAAAGTACAATGTTAAAATATTATGGGGAAATCTGAGAATATCTGGGAAATCTGGAATAGTTGAAGCTACTGGGAATCAGAGAGGCCAAACTGCTGGAGGTGTACATTATAGAGTGTTAAAAAGAAGATGAAACCTTCAAAAAGGTAATCATCGGAGGCCTCGCCTCCTGCCTCTTCAGTACCCAAGCTGCTCCTATGGGTTTTGGGTGGATGAGAGAGGACATTGGGGAGGACGGTGTGGCAGTGGGCAGGTGAACACCCATAACATTTTTGGAAACACTTGGAGTTGTAAATGACAGCTCAGCTCAGAACAACATCAACACTAAGGGAAATCACTGATTCGATTCGTGTTCCAGCTGCAGACAGAGGTGACCTGGCCCCAGGAACTTGGGCCCTATGAGGTTCACCCTGACATCTCTCTGGAGGTCACACTCTCCATTGTTTTCCTTGAGACCAGGGACTGAACCTCGGGTCTGTCCTTTTTGAAAGGCAGCTTAACACTACAGAAAACAGTTTCTCCTGCTGGCTTTGGGTCCCAGGAAAGAACCCTGTTTGGCGGGCTTAGGTCATGTGTTCATCTCTAATGCAATCAGGGAGGCAGAGGAAGAAACCTAAGGGTGAGAGGTAGTGGTTTCAGACAAAGACAACAGATGAACAGATGTCCACTGTGATCACCAAAAAGGGCCTACTAGAAAAAGGGAGTCAGTGGCTACTGCTGGGCTAGAGTCATCTGAGGAATCATAGGGCAAGTGGATGATGGGGTAATGGCTACTGAGACTGGCCTTCCTATTGGATGAAGTTCTGTTCTGAAACACAGGATCGAGGGGTGGGAGTGCTGTTCTGTGCAGTCAGCTGCTTGGGTGGGAAACTCTGGAATGTTTCTCAGAAACTCTAGTAGACCAGATGCTGTTCAGCAACTGTCAGGGTTGTGCTGGGTATGGGAAGCCGAGTTAAATCTCAGAGTTGACAGTTGACCCAAAACTCTGGCTAAATAAGGGCCTTGTGGACAGGGCTGTTCCCTGCAAAGTCCTGTGACCATTCATTTCTTCAGTCTTTGGCTGCTCTCTTTTTTCCTTCTTTATCTTTAGGAACTCAAATAATTCTGGGCTGAGAGAGAAAAGCCATCTGCAAGGCCAGAGGTGGCAGCGACTGCATGGAACTGGGAGGTGGGCCAGAGGAAGACCTAGGCCTGGGTCTGCAGCAGGACAGGGCACACTCCTAGATGGACGGCATTTCTGGGGGAACTGGGCGACGGAGAAGCTCAATTTGAGTGCCCAGTTCTTGGACCTCTTCTCTCTGACTATATTTACTCTGTCTCACCCAGACTCTCATCTAGGCTCATGACTTCAAGTGCTACCTATTCACTCATGACTCCCAAGTTTTTCCTCTTGCTTGAACCGTCTCTCTTCATACTCCAGAGACGTGAACACCGAACTTAACACTTCCACTTAGATGTCTAATAGGTTTGGAAAACTTAATATGTCAAAATATAAGATCATGATCTTCCCCCTAAAACTTGTATTTCTCCAAGATGCAATGGCAATTCCATTTTTCCAGGAACTCTGGTAAAAAACTGGATGTCATCATTGACTGTTATTTTTCTTTCTCTTAATTCTTCACTCAATATATCTAGATCACCACAGCCAACTCCTGCTACCTTGACACCTTCATCCCTGGCCTGCATTATTGCTGTAGCGTCCTATCTGTTGTCCTTACTTTCATGCCTACTGAACTGTTGGTCTGATCCTTTGTAAAACACGTCCGATGATGTCCCTCCTTTGCTTAAACCTTTCAATGGCTTCCCATCTCTCTCGGAATAAAAAACAAAGTCCTCACGATGACTTACTGCCTTCCTTCCCTCTGTAACCTCATCTTCTATCACTCTCCCCTCATTCACTCCCCTCCAGCCACACTTGCCTCTTGCTGTTGCTGAAACATCTAAGCTCTCCTCGGGAATTTTGCAGTTGCTCTTCCCTTTGCCTGAACACTTCTCCCCCAGATAGCCAATTGGCTTGCTTCCTCACCTTCTTCAGGCTTTTGCTCAAATGTCACCTCATGAGTGAGTTTTGCCTTGACCATTCTATTCAGAATTGCAACCCCTATTCCCAGCACCCTTTCCAGCTTTCCTTATCTCCGTAGCACTTACCAGCATCTGATATGCCATATATTTTACTTGTCACCTACATAGCTGCAGCACCTGTAACACTGAAGTGTTGGAAGGAGTTGGGTTAAGTGGGTGAATGAACGAACTAATGAAGCAGGCCGGGGCTCTGCCTCTGTTCCTCAGTCACTTCCAGGCAGAGGTCGGCAGAGCAGCAGCCCAAGAGGCCGCCGGTGGCAAGGTGAGACGAGCTGAGGCCCCCGAGCCTCGGCTGCGGACCAGGTTGCCCCTCGGGCGCGGACCGCAGAGAGGAGGGCGGGGGCGGGGGCGGGGACGGGGCGGAGCGGAGCCGGGGGCCTGCGCCATAAAGCTCGCTGCGCTCTCCTATCCTTCGTCTGCCGCGCGCCACCCGCCCAGCTTCCTCCTCCGTGCTTGTCCCAGTCCGTGTTCTCTGCCGCTCTCGCCATGGCCGCGCTCACCCAGAACCCGCAGTTCAAGAAGCTGCAGGCATGGTACCACGAGCACGGCTCTAAACTCAACTTGCGCCACCTTTTCGAAGGAGACAAGGACCGCTTTAACCACTTCAGGTGCGCGCGCGGGGCCAGGGGCGGGGCGCGGACGTGCCGGACCCGGATGCGGCGCGCGGGGTCCGGCTGTGCAGGGCCTGGGTCGGGAGGGCTGGGCGGCGGTCCCCGGGGGCCCCCGGCTACGGATCTGGGCGCAGGCCAAGGCCGCGCTTCGTCCTTGACGCCTCCTTGAAGCAGGTTTCCGGGTGCTGGCCGGCGGTCTCGGGGCCCCGGCAGCTTCGTCATGAGGATTGGGCCTCTCTGCCGCTTCCCCTCCACGGGGACATTTCTCTCCCCTCCCCCTCCACCAGTCCCTGCCGTTTGAAGCAGCCCATCCTTCCGCGGTTGTGAGCAAGGGCCCTCGCCGACGCAGCAGGCTCAGAAGGGCTGCCCCCTTCCACTCGGTCCTGGCCGAGAGTGTGCTCGGGACCTTCTGCGGGGTGCGGTCAGGGTGGGACCGGCCCGGGGGATTTGCGGGGAGCCGCGATGGAAGGGTGGAGAGGTGGGGCCGTGATTCCTGCCCAGGAGGCTAGGTCCGGAGACCCATGAACGACCAGAAAAGGAGAAAATCTTGGGGGTCGGGAATGGTCACTGGCGCAGGGGTTCGGGAGGGGAGGTCTGTGGCTCCAGACTGGAAGTCCCTGATGGCCAGCCCTGTCATCTGGGTCCTTCCCTGAGTAAGTTGAGTCGCAGAGTGGAAGCTCTGGGAGGGAATGGTCACTCCCTGGCCTAGGCAGGGGCAGCGCACCCAGCTCTGTCTTCCCATCCCCCAGCTCAGTTTTAGCAGAGGAAAGGCTCCTCACCAGGGGTCTGCATCTTGCTCTGTGCTGCTGCTGCAGGTCAGCTTGGGGGGCGGACAGGTGACAGACGACACCACTGTGCCAGCTGGCCACCTGAGGCTTGTTTGGATTTGGCACAGGGAGGATTTTTTTTTTTTTGGAAGCATCTCTGGTTAGGGAGCAGGCTGGGGTGTGGTCAGCCGCTTCTGCCATCTTTCTGCAGCTTGAACCTCAACACCAACCATGGGCATATTCTGTTGGATTACTCCAAGAACCTTGTGACGGAGGCTGTGATGCAGATGCTGGTGGACCTGGTAATGTTCTGCTTGGGGAGGCTTGACCCGTGACCCACGGTGTTGTGGACGAGCTGGGCTACTGGCGTCCTCAGGTCCTTGAGCATCTTTACTTCCTCCTCTTAGTGGATCTCCGTAGTTGCCCCTGTGCCCGTGCCCCTGCCCCTGGCTCAGGTTCTGACCGGCATCCCAGGGGACGCAGTGCCTGATGTCTGAGCAGACCCTTCCCAGGCAGTGGGGGAGGGCACCGGTCTGCAGCCATTTGTCAGCCCCACCGGGGGCTGCACCAAGCCTGGTGCTTGGGGCCTTGGACTCTTGGTGGCCAAGAGTGGGTGGCACCAGGCCTCAGTGTATTCTCTTCTCAGGCCAAGTCCAGGGGTGTGGAGGCTGCCCGGGAACGCATGTTCAGTGGTGAGAAGATCAACTTCACCGAGGTGAGCAGGCAGACTCCGTATACCCTCCACAGCCTCTTCCTTCCCTTTGGGGTCCGTCTGACTGTTAGCAACATCACCCTGTGTCCGTACCCCTCCTCTTAGGCAATGCTTTTGCTTAACCAGGGGCCTGAAGGCCTATTTCCTCAAGCAAGTTGCACAGCCTTGGGGTGTGTCTTCCCCAAGACTGCAGTCTAGGTCTGGTGAGCGTGGAATGGCTCCCGGTGTCTGCCTGTGGCCAGCACCTCTCAAGGCTGCAGGGAGAGGGCTTCTCAAGGCATGCTCAGAGAAGTAGCTCTGATCCTTGCTACAAGATTTGTTAGTGAAAAGAAGACTCATGTCAAAATCAACCTCCTCAGTGGGAGGAGTCAACAGGAAGCTGTGGCAAGGCCAGGCCTCGGCCACCCTGTGCCTGAGTCGCTGTGGGACCCTGTAGGCATAAGAACCACTGAGCACTCAGGGTGTCATCCTCATGATGTTATTATCCTCATTTTACACATGAGGAACCTGTAACTCAGAGGTCAAGTCACTTATCCAGTGTCATTCTGTAAGTGGCAGAGCCACTATTCAAACACCCCTGTCTTTCACTCCTGGGCTAGGCTGAGAGACTGCAATCAAGGAGGGCTTCCTGGAATAGTCCATTTGTCTATAGAATGTGGCACAGGAGTGAGGTTGGACGGGGTGAAGGCAGTGTGGCATGAAGCCCTCCACCTTAGTGAGCCTCTCCCTGCGTTGGAGTCCTGAGATCATCCCTTCCTGTCCCCCTGGAGTCTCAGACCTCTTTCCTTCAAGGACTGCTCTGCTGCCTCCAGCTTGATGGGACTGTTGCTCTCACTTGATAAGGCCAGCTGCCTGGAGCCTATCACAGACTTAGGGTCTGGTTTGGTTTCCAGTAGTGGGTGTGATGCGATGCTTGGTGAGGGAAGCTTGAGTTGCCTGTTTTGCTCCACTTCCAAAGGGCCAGGGACACTTTTCAAAAGGCGCCAACAAACACCGTGTACTTTGACCAGGAAGATGAGACTGGGCTTCATGAGCCTTGGTCCTCTGTAGCCATTCATTGCTTGTCTCTGACCTGTGTTGTCACCAGTCTGCCTTTGCTCACTGTTCAGCGTTCCTTGACTTTTCACGCCCTGAACATCGGTGGGTCGTTGGGGCCTGTCCCAGGCCTGTTCCGGTCTCCCTCCCCTTGCGACTGTCTGCAGCACATAAGGGAGTGGCACATGCCTTGCCTTGCCTCTAGGACCTGGAGTGGCGCCTATTTCCATGAGCACACAGTGGGTTTTGAGTATGAGACCATGGTACTAGCAGACCTTAGGGCCTGCGTGTCCAGTGAATAAGGGGCTGAGCTGACTCTTGGGGCCACACTGCATCATGCCCAGCTGGGAGTGTGGCTGCCCTGGGGTGGAGGCCTTCACACGCTGACTCTCGCCCCCAGGATCGGGCAGTGCTGCACGTGGCCCTTCGGAACCGGTCAAACACACCCATTTTGGTGGATGGCAAGGATGTGATGCCAGAGGTCAACAGCGTCCTGGAAAAGATGAAGTCTTTCTGCCAGGTATGCAGCTGCTGGGCTGGACTTCCCCTTGGCCGTGTGTGTGCTTGTATTTGGGAATCTGGGGATCCTGATGGGCCGCCCTTCCACGCTCCTTGGAGAGGACCCCAGCCCTCAATGCAGCCTGAGGTGGCGGTGGTCTCTGTGACAGCTAGCCGTGGAGGCTCTGCTAAGGCAGGAATTTCCCTGACCCTGTTCTCAGGGAACCCACCACTGGCAGCAGTAGAGCAGCCTCCTTCCTGAGCTCTAACACCTGTGGGCTCACGGTGACAATCTGGCCAGGACAGAGTTCTGAAAAGAAAAGTGAGGCCCCTGATGGACGGGATAGTCAGGGAGAGACTTGCTTTTTCTAACCTCTTTAGTCATGTGCCCTTATTGCCTAGTCTAGAACTAGACGAGATTTTAAACGGAAAATTTTCTTGACCACACCCCAGCCAACTCTCCAGAGGCAGCTTTTATAATGTTTACTGTTGAATCTTCCAAAAGTTTCCTGTGCATGTGCTAGCATGTCTGTCGTCTCTTCTTTGAAACACATACAGGCACATGTGTACACACACATGCAGCTTGTCCCTGTGTCAGCGTTAATGCACACAACTGTGCTTCCTTTTCCTGTGTGGGGGTGTAGGGGTTGCCTCAGAGACCAGCTAGAGATTTCCCCACATCACCTGCCATTGCCTCAGTGTCTACCCCATGGTGATTCTGCAAGAGTTGGTGGATGTCCTCAAGCCTGGAGTACAAGGGTGATGTCTGTGGTCTGGACGGTTTGTGTGGGCGTGTGCATGTCTGTACGTGTGGGTTACGCATGTCTGTATGCGTGCTCTGGGAGTGATAATCTAGGCTCTAGTCAGCTGGTCCCTGAGAGCAGTGTCCCCCACGTGTGGCTGGTCATCTTCAGACCTGAAACGGCAGGAGGTGATCTGGGCATCCATCCTAGAGGCTAGGCAGGCAAGTGAGTGGGACTTCGCAGGGTGAGGAAGGCTTGGGATCCTGATGAGAATCTGGATTCCAGAATGTCCCTTAAGAGTGGTTGGTGCTTGTGATGGGCTTTGGATGGGATGTAAGGTTGGGCATTTCCAGACATCTGCTGTGAGTGGCAGAACTGATGTGTCTCGGAAGCATGGTGCTCTGTTTGGTCAGCCCTTGTGTGCTCGGGCATGCCATGTGGAGGGTGTGTGGCACTGGTCGTCTGGGAAGCTGTTTCCAGGAAAGCCCTCCCTTATAGCTGGCTGCTGGATACCTGACTCAGACTGATGGGGTATTTATAGTTCAAAAAAACTGCTGAATAGCAGCAATTCCATGGTAAGGAGCACTCCCCATGGCTGTGCTCTCAGAAGGTTGCCAAGATTGGGTGAAGATGTTCACCATGACCTTGATTGTCATGGCAAAAACCAAAAACAGCCTGACCTCATTTATCAGAGGACTGACCAGTAAAGTCAGTATATGTTCATAAACCGTAGTCCTGGGCACCATTAGGAATTAGGGAGCTACAGTTGCATTGACCTGCTATGCTGTTCAGGATATACTGTGAAGTTGAAAAAGGAAGTTGCAGAACTGGTGTGTTTTCGTAAGATCCCCCATCTGGTTAAATAAAGAGTATATGTAGTAATAGTAAAGATACACAAAGTTTCCCTTCTAGGATGCTTTATTATAACAAAACTCATGGTGAGATTTTTTTTTTTTTAATAAATTTATTTATTTACTTATTTATTTATTTTTGGCTGCATTGGGTCTTTGTTGCTGCGTGCAGGCTTTCTCTAGTTGCGGCGAGTGGGGGCTACTCTTCGTTGCGGTGCGTGGGCTTCTCATTGGGGTGGCTTCTCTTGTTGTGGAGCACGGGCTCTAGGCGCATGGGCTTCAGTAGTTGTGGCTCGCAGGGTCTAGAGCGCAGGCTCAGTAGTTGTGGCGCACGGGCTTGGTTGCTCTGCGGCATGTGGGATCTTCCCGGACCAGGGCTCGAACCCGGGTCCCCTGCACTGGCAGGCGGATTCTTAACCACTGCGCCACCAGGGAAGCCCCTCATGGTGAGATTGATTGTTGAAAAACTGAGCAACTTATTTTCTTTCTGTATTGATGGAAAGTTGCTCATGGCAGGTGATTATTATCTAAAAGAAGTAAAGTTACTGGGTCTTACTGGTTTTGGGAAAGCCATGTATACTAGTTTCCTATCGATGCGTAACAAATAACTCCAAAATTGAGCAGCTGAAAACAGCAGTCAACATTTCTGTTGACTGGTTCGGGCTCAGGTCTCATAAGGTTGTAGTCAAGATGTTGGCCCAAGGTTACATTCATCTGAAGGCTTGATGGGGGATGGAGGATCTGCTCTCAAGATGGCTCACTAGCAATTAGTGCTGACATTTGGGAGGCTTTAGTTCCTCATCTTGTGGACCTCTCTACAGGTTGAATGTCCTCATGACAAGGTAGCTGATTTTTCCCAGAGTGACTGATCCAAGAGAGAGCAAGGCAGAGTGCCTCAATATCTTTGAATACCTTGAGGTAGCATCAGAAGTTACTCTTTCATTTCTGTAATACCCTTTTGGTTGTACAGGTCAACTCTGATCAAAGTGGGAAGGGACTACATAAGGACATGAATGCAGTGCCAGGAGGTGAGGATAGCTGGGAACCATCTTAGAATTTGGTTATCATAGTCTGCCTTCTGGCTCCCAGTGATTCATCATGTTCCTTCCACATGCAAAATACCCTGTTCTCTTTCTCTTAAGGCCATATGCCATTACCATATCAGCTAGAAGTGAAGAACCTCATAATCTAAATTAGGTACAGATATATCTGTACTTTCTTTAATACAACTTAAATACAGTTCCTTTTGATCTGGAGATATGTGAATTAAGCAGACAAGTTATTTATCCCTTACACACCCAACATACAATGGTGAGATAGGCATAGGATAACTGTTATAGGATAATTCCTTTTCAAAAAGGAAGGAAAGTGGAAGGCACACAGGAAACATTGGTCCAAAGCAGTTCTGAAATTGAGCAGGACATGCGTTGGCAATTGCTTGGTTAGGACTCAAGGCCTAGGAATTGTTCCTCAAGGCTTTTGGCTTTGCCCTTAGTCATCCTTTTTACGTGAAAGGTAGTCTGTGTTTGTAATTGCCTAGTTTTGTCAGCCTGCTTACTGCCTATAGAAATGTGGGTTTTTAAAGATCTCTTTTCTGGGACTTCCCTGGCGGTTCAGTGGTTAAGGCTCTGCACTTCCAATGCAGGAGCGCGCAGGTTCGATCCCTGGTTGGGGAACTAAGACCACACATATACATGCCACGGCCTAAAACATAAAAATTATTAAAGATCTCTTTTCCTTTTTTATTTTTATTATTATTTTTTTTTTGGCCATGCTGCGTGGCATGTGGGATCTTAGTTCCCAGACCAGGGATCAAACCTGCGCCGTCCTGCATTGGAAGTGCGAGTCTTAACCACTGGACCACCGGGGAAGTCCCAAAGATCTCTTTTCCTTTTGTAATACCTCTGTCACTTTCAGTCCAAGCTGATAGTGTTTCTGACAATTCAGTTATCTTAAAAACTTTGTGGGTCTCCTGTGGAGCTTACTGGGGGGTGGGGGGGTCCACTCCATTAGACAAAAGCTATACCCACAAATTTTTTCAAGATAAGTCCTTTCCTACAATTGCTTCTAAGACCACAGAGACAGTACTTTTAAGCTTTTTGGAAGCCTTACCTTCAGCCAAAATGTTCTCTGTGTTACCACCTTAGTTCTTTCTGAGGTCTTAACAAAGGATTTTATAGCTACATTCTCTGCTTTACCTTTTGAAGCTTTTCTTACAGTGCCCTAGATTTGAACTTTGCCGAAGACCCATCTCCTAATTTTAGCATCAGTTATTTTCTGGAGAGGCTGGGAATTTTCAAATCCAACGATTCCTGGCTTTTTGTTTAAAAGTTCTTCATTAAGCTTGTTTCCCTTCTCTTGTATTTTATTGTAAGCAGTAAGAAGCCAGGTAGTTCCTATAACACAGCCTGAAAATCTCTGTAGCTAGATCATCCAGATCATAATAGATACATCTTTTACTTTCCCCATTAATGCAGGCAACAGTGTTATTAAATTTTCTTTCACTACATAACAAGGATTCTTTTTCCTACAATTTTCAGTAGTGTTTTCTTCCCATTTCTTTAAATCTATACCAGCAGCCCCCTTGAGGACTATTAAACCTCTGCTAACAGTCTCTTCCAATGTTTTTTAGGCTTTCACTAACTCTTCTCAAGGTTCTTTTAGCTTTTACCCATATTTTTATTTTTTTATTTAAAAAAAATATTTCTTTATTTTGGCTCTGCTGGGTCTTAGTTGCAGCACGTGGGATCTTTTTAGTTGTGGCATGTGGGATCTTAGTTGTAGCATGTGGACTTCTTAGTTGTGGCATGCGGACTCTTAGTTGCAGCATGCATGTGGGATCTACTTCACCAACCAGGGACTGAACCCGGGCCCCCTGCATTGGGAGCACGGAGTCTTATCCATTGGACCAGGGAAGTACCTACCCAGATTTTTAGATTTTTGTTATGGTAATACTCTACTTGTGGTACCAAAGTCTGCGTTAGTTATTTATCATTATATAACAAATTCCACCAAAACTTGGCTTAAAATAGCAGTAAACATTTACTATCTCACACAGTTTCTATGGATCAGAAATTCAGGCTTAACCGGTTGGTCTTGATTTGGGGGTCTCTCTTGTGGTTGTACTCAAGATGTCGGCCAGGTCTGTAGTTATCTGAAGGTTTGCTGGGTTCTCAAGGATTCTCTTCCAAGGCAGTTCCTATTCATGGATGGTGAGTTAGCATTGGCTGTTGAAAGAAGGCCTCTGTTCCTCACCACACTGGCTTCTTCGTACAACTGAGTCTTCTCATAACATAGTAGATGGCTTCCCCAAGAGTGAGCTATCCAGGAGAACGAGGCAGAAGCTGCATGGTCTTTCATGACCCAGCTTCTGAAGTCACACTCCATCATTTTTGCAGTATCCTAATGGGTGCATAGTGAGCCCTGTACAGCATGGGGGACCCTATGGGGATGTGAATACTGGGAGGCAGGAATCCCTGGGGTCCATGTGGAACTTGGCTGCATGTCTGTCATTTCTGTCCCTGGCACAGACCAGTCACAATAGTTGGCATTTCACATCTCTTGGCCTCTGTCATGTTAGGTTCTGCTGAAAGTTCGCTCTTGTTTTGCAGATTCTGACAATGTTGCTGTGAGGTGGGGATGTCACCCCTCTTACTAATGATGAGAAAAAGGGTCTAGTTGGGGCTGAGTGTGGCAAGGATGTGACACTGTGTCTTAGTAGGCCTCTGATAGGGCCTGGAAGTCGGGACTGAGGTGTAAGGATACAGAAGTAACGATGCATTTGAGCAGCAGTTTATACTCAGGGGTCTGGGCTGATTACATCTCCCCACTCTGTGCCAGCGTGTCCGGAGTGGTGAATGGAAGGGGTACTCAGGCAAGTCCATCACGGATGTCATCAACATCGGCATCGGCGGCTCTGACCTGGTAAGGAAGGGGCTGCCTTGGGATGGGGGAGGAGGGGTCCCATCCAGGGCCTTGGTTTCTCCTGAGATGGGACCTGGCTGTTCTCACCTCTCGTGGGCCCTGGAATCTTGTTTTCTGATGCTGCGTCTTCCCACAGGGACCCCTCATGGTGACTGAAGCCCTCAAGCCATACTCTTCAGAAGGTCCCCGGGTCTGGTTTGTCTCCAACATCGATGGGACCCACGTTGCCAAAACACTGGCCGCCCTGAACCCTGAGTCCTCCTTGTTCATCATCGCCTCCAAGGTACGGCCCTCATACCCGGCCTGACTCCCAGCCCTGTGTGTGCTGGGGTGCGGGGGGGGTGGATGCTTTGCCACTGCCCTGGACGCTGGACCCTCCCAACTGCTCTGAATGAGCCGTGCTTTGTGGATCGGGTGGGCACAGCTGCCCTCAGACTGTTCCTTATCTGGTGGCAAAAACGGTTTACCTGATGAAAGCCTGAACTGGTCCGTATGAGCCTTCATCTTAGGCCCACCCACTCACTTCGCTGAAGGTGTGCTCAGCCTGGGACCGTTCCCATCTTTCTCAGAGATCTGTCTCTAATGTCTGCTCCTTTCTGATCCCAGAGCCACGCCCAGATAGATAATGTAAGCGTTTTGTTTTTTTGTCATTTATGCCCTGTTTACTCATATCCATGCACATTAAATATTAAGAATTCCATCTGAGATCTGAGATACAGCTTAGTCTGGACTGAAGGGAGCCCCAGGTGTGTCCACAGCTACTCTCCTGGAGGATGCTCTGGCCTTTGACCTGTGGTGGGGTGGTGGGGGCGGAGGGTGGGCTCTGGGCAGGTGGGGGTGTAGCTCTTACTAGCGTTTCCCCTTTCTCTGTCTGTGAAGTCCTGGAATCACAGGATGACGTTGCAACTTCCAGGCCCCTGCCCCAGACACAGCCACTGATCGTGGCTTTGTGGACACGTGGGTGGAGGTGATGGGGAGTAACTCACTGACCTGCATGCACTGCTCTGTGTGGTAACTGGGCACCCACACGGCCTCCGCTGCTGAGCTCTGGCTCTGGGCCGTACCGACCTTGGCTGTTTTACCAACTCCTGTACTCTCTGCCTGCAGACCTTCACCACCCAGGAGACCATCACCAATGCAGAGACAGCAAAGGAGTGGTTTCTCCTGTCAGCCAAGGATGTGAGTGCTGGGTGGGCAGTGGGCAGTGTGAGGGCTGGGCAGGACAGGGTGGGCCTGCCCGTCAGCCTGCGTGGCCACGCTTAGCCCTGTAGCCCTACTTCCCCTGAAGTTGGCAGCAGGAGGCAGCCTTTCTGGTTAAGATATTTGGCTTTGGGACTCCCCTGATGGTCCAGTGGGTAAGGCTCCGTGCTCCCAATGCATGGGGCCCCGGTTCGATCCCTGGTCAGGGAACTAGATCCCGCATGCGTGCCGCAACGAAGATCCTGCGTGTTGCAACTAAGACCCCGTGTAGCCAAAATAAATAAATATTGAAGAAAAAAAAAAAAAAGATATTTGGCTTTGCCAGCCCAGACAAGCCAAATGTGGCAGGCCCTGCTCTAACTGCTGAGGGCCCTTTCCTTAAGGCCACTGGCCCTATGGAATCCTCTCTACCCCTGGCCCCTCCAGCTTTACAGGGGAGGCACCCTGGGCCTTGTGTGCCTGTGAGGTAGGCTGGGCTGCCTGGCCTCTGACCCCTCTGTCCTCTCCATCTTGACATGGGGCTCCTCCGACAGCCTCAGAACCGAGGACTGGGAGCAGTGGGTTCCCCCCGGGGCCTTGGTTTCTCCAGAGACGGGAGGGTCACTGCCCCTGGGGGGCCCCCTGGATGGGTGTGGTGTAACTTGCCTCATCTCTTGCAGCCTTCTGCAGTCTCGAAGCACTTTGTCGCCCTGTCTACCAACACTGTAAGTGCCCATGAGGGTTCCCGTACTACCTCCCTGGGAGGGCCCGGGCCAGGTCAGGGTCATGGCCTTTCCGAATACATGAGCTGAGGTGTGTTTCACAGGTTCAGGGATCTTGGCTCAGCTGCTGGGGTAGAAGGGTTGGTTGCCTGTGAGGGATGTGAGTTGCAAACCATCCTTACCTTTTCTGCAAGGCAGACAAACCTCTGCTGCTCCAGCAAGGGGCTCACAGTCAGTGGGATCACATTTACCCCACCCATCTCCCGGGCCTGGCTGATGCCCACAACATTCCACACATGTGACCTCCCCTGGCTTCTGCCACTGGCCTCTCCCCAGATGGGATATGCTGGGTACGGGTGGGGGATGCATCCCATTTCTCACATAAGGACGTTAAGCCCCAGTGAAGGGATGTGACTTGTCACCCAGTGATTGCATATGAGTCGGTGATGCCGGGATTAGAACACGGGACTAGAACATGGTTACCCACCTGCCAGCTCCTCCTGGCCCCAGGTTGTGCAAGGTAGGGTCGGGGGCGTGTCAGCGAGCAGGGCGGGGCTGTGCTGCAGGGGTCGCGAGGAGGGCAGACCCGGCTGAGCACTTGCTGTGTGGTGGGCTTCGTGCTGGAACCACACCCGGGTCCTCCTGACTCCGCTCCTTCCGTGTCCCCCCCACCCCCACCCCCCCCGTGCCTGCAGTGCTGACTTGCCTGTGGGGGGAGACAGGAGGACATCCTAAGGCTGGCCAGCCACAGTGCCGCTGTCCACCTCCTGCGGGTAGAGCTCAGACTGGTCAGTGGGGCATCTCCTGTGGGGTCTAGGCGAGGGTTGCTGACCCTGTCTGCCCAGGGGATAGAATAGGATCGCCCATTCCCTGAAGGCTTCCTGGGGTGCGGTCACCATCCCACTATTGGAAGGGCTGGGCAGGTGTCCGGGCTGTATGTTTCCTGGCCTGGGAGGTTGCCCCTGCCCGTGCTCAGTTTCCAGCTCTAGGCTCAGTTTCCCCGATGTCCCAGGGGGTCTGGTCCAGGAGGTGGCTCTTGCAGAACAGTGTGTGGGCCAGGTCCTCAGAGCGGGTGTGCAGCCCCTCTCAGCAGGAGGGCTTTGTAAGCACTGGGCCACTGGTGTGCTGGACGTGAGCCGGCCTGGCATCTGGCTCTGGGGGTGGGTGCCTCCTGGTCCCGCCTGGACTCGCAGGTGGCTCCAGCGCAGCCCCAGTGGTGGCACGACTCTTCACACCCTGGAGCTCCTGTTCCTGTGCAGCTAACCCACGCTTCCTTGCTTCTCTTTCCCTTTGCCCTTTTTAGGCCAAAGTGAAGGAGTTTGGAATTGACCCTCAAAACATGTTCGAGTTCTGGGATGTAAGTAAAGGCACTTCCCCGTGGTGGGTGAATCATGTGTCCTTTGCCAAGTCAAGCTGCAGATGAGGGGCCCGTAAGGTCAGGTCAACATTTATTGAGCACCTGCTGCATGCCTGGCTTTGGGAAAGGCCAGGAGGCCCTCAGAGAGGCTTGTGGGGCAGGAACAGCTCTGCTCAGTCAGGATGAGGGCTCCACTCCCACCAAGGGCAGGCTTGCAAGGCCAGGGTGACATTCCCCTGGGTGCCTGCCGGCAGCACCCACTGTGGGGTAACCGGAGCCACCCCTGTCCCCCTCACTAAGCTGAGGTTGTGAGTTATTCTCAGTGATGACCTTTCTCTGAACTACAGCCGCAATCTGTAAAGGCCAAAGGGCAGGGTGAGGCAGGAGGTGTGACTGGGCAGGCCTGGAAAGGAGCTGCAGGGGCAGCTGGAGGGTGGCAGAGAGGAGGTGCCAGGCTGGGGCCTGGGTGGGGCCCCGCTGGGCAGCTCGCAAAGCCGACGTTGCTGAGTGGCAGAGCTGCGGGCCACTCTAGTGACAGGCGGTCACATAGACTCATCTCTGCTAGGGCCACAGCTGGTGCCAAGCAGTGAGCAGCTTTCCTTGCAGCTTGCCTGAGTGCAGCCGTGGTGTGAGAAGGGCTCGGGTCGCAGAATGCAGGGAAGGCTTGGGGGGCAGAGATGCAGTGCAGGGTGTGGCGTGGGTGCCTTGAATGCAGTGGGTGTGGCTCTAACACGTGACTTGGGCAGGTGTCCTAAGAGAGCATCGTCCAGTTGGGGATTTTCCCAGTGGGGCTGTTTCCAGGCCTTTATACTGGAAGCTCTCTGCTTGGTGGCAGCATCTGAAGATGTAACTTCCTTTGAAAGCTCTAAAGGCCTGGAGTCTGGGAGAGAATTAAGCCCTCACGCTCTAAGGCATCTTTTGTGTGTAATGAGTTAACTTCTTTCTAGAATGGGACTAGTTATGTGCCATCCTTGGAAGAATTGAGAAGAGTCACTCAAATCCTTTTCTGCGTCCTGTGGCTCAGATGAGGAACCCCGGTCGAGAGAGACTGTGCAGCTTCTAACAAATGTTGCATGCCTGATAAACGAGGGGAGGCACCATCCTCCTCCCCCCCCGGGATCTGGAGCCTGAGCAGGTGGTGGTCAGGGACACGTGGGGGCTCCTGCTAGCCAAGGAGCCCAGCACAGCGGGGCTGTGTCGCAGCCTGGCTCGTCATTGCCTGTAACCTCCCAGCCTGCAGAGATGAGTTGGGGTGTGGCTTAGAGACAGACCTGGGTCTCCCAGGTAAGGCCTAGGAATGACAGTTGGGCACAAGAACACGGGGCTGGGGCTGGGGCTGGCTAGTGAGGCCCGAGTGGCCAGGGTGGGCACAGTGGAGGCCTCTAGGGCCAGTCCAGACATGCCTGGAAGGACCTGCCTGGGTCACTAAGGATGTATATTGCTGAATTGAGAAGGTGATATCTGAGGAGCCAGGGACAGGAACAGGTGAAATTTCTGGACCCAGGGTCTCTCAGGTGAGAGAGAGGAGTCAGAATAGATACAAGGATATTGCTCTGGCTCTGAGGTAAGATCTGAAGAGTCCAATCTGGCGTAGGTATGTGTAAGTGGTGAGGCCTGGTCAGCTGTGGTCAGTCATGGGGCAGCCTTGTATGTCGGGATCAGGCAGAGTCAGCACACATTATTGGAGAGCTAATTTTGGCCGGTGATGTCTGAAGAGGAGCCAGGACAGGTACAGGTGATATCTGAAGAGGAGGCACCAGGACAGGTAAAGGTACAGGTGAGGTCTGTGAATTCTGGAAGAATTCAGATATTTATTCTATCAAGTGGAGTCTGAGGAGCCAAAATTAGGTACATGTTCTTTTATTTATTTATTTGTTTGTTTATTTTTGGCTGCATTGGGTCTTCGTTGCTGCACACGGGCTTTCTGTAGTTGTGGCGAGCGGAGGCCACTCTTTGTTGTGGTGCTTGGGCTTCTCATTTTGGTGGCTTCTCTTGTTGCAGAGCACGGGCTCTAGGTGCGCGGGCTTCAGTAGTTGTGGCTCGCGGGCTCTAGAGCACAGACTCAGTAGTTGTGGCACACGGGCTTAGTTGCTCCGCGGCATGTGGGGTCTTCCCGGACCAGGGCTCGAACCCGTGTCCGCCTGCATTGGCAGGCGGATTCTTAACCACTGCGCCACCAGGAAAGCCCAGGTACATGTTCTTAAACCTGGATCTGTGAGTTCAGGATAGGTGTAACATTGGGATCTCTGACTGGCTCTGAATTAAGCATCAGGTTGTGGGTGGCTGATCACTCAAGTGAGGCGTTTAGAACTCAGGATTAGGCAAACAGAGGTAAGTCCCCTACGTAGGTCTCAGCATCCTGACCAGGTGTGACGGGCAGAGCTCAGGGTGTTGTAGAGGCCCCTGAGGTTCCATAACCAGCCCAAGACGTGATCAGTGGCATTGGGGTCTGAATGGGTTGGGGTATGAGGTGCCCAGATGAGGAAGAGTTAGGAATGTACCTGGTTATAAAAGGTAAGGACTGGGGAGTTAGGACGGGTGAAGAACAGACAGGTAAACCAACCTAGGAGCCACGTCGCTAAGGTGCAGTGTGAGAGGCTTATGGTAGACAAAGGTCTCTAGAAGTGTCAGAGGCCCAAGTCACTCAGACACTGTTTGGCACCAGTGGGCTCTCGCCAGGCTTCCCTCAGGCCGAGATGAGCAGCCAGGGATCTGTCAGGTCTCTGGGAAGAGTCGGTTCAGGTTAGGTTTGTATAGTGGGGTCTGCCGGGATGGTCTGTAAAGCCACGTCTGTTTGAGGTCTCAGAAGCTGGAATCAGACAAGGTGTGTATAACTGGGTGTCTTAGGGGAGGCCTGAGGAGCCAAGATTAGGCACATCTGGACAGAAGAGTGTTGGTCAGGTAAGGACACTGAAGCCAAAGGTAGGCAGAGACAGAGCTGAGTCTGACAGGTGGGACTGGAAATCCACGATCGGGTCCAGGTCAGACCTGTGTCCTCAGGTGTTGTCCAGGCAGCTCTGGTGATGCTCAGGGCGGTGGTCCTGGAGATGGTCCTGGGTCCCCTGGGAAAAGACTGAAAAGCTGGAGTCAGGCAGAGAGATGGAGCGTTGCATCGATCCATCTGGAAGGTTCATGAATTCTGGGTCTGTCTGAGGTACACAGAGCAGGTCTGTCAGGTAAGGTTTGAGGAGTTGAGGTGAGATACAGGTTTGTACTTTCAGTTCTTGAACAGGTAAGGTCTGAGCTGCTGAGGTCAGTCCCTGGTTTGTATTCCAGATTTGAGGAGCTGAGGTTCAGCACGGGTAGATAGAACTGAGTTTTTCAGGTAAAATCTGTAAAGCCAAAGGTAAGCCAGAAGTAGGTTGAAAAGTCATGTTTAAGTTCATTAAACTCTGTCCCACAGTTGAGGTCAGGCACAGGTAGGTAGAACAGATCTGTCAGGTAAGCCCTGAGGAGTCAGGGTTGGGTTCATCTAGAAAGACCTGGATCTCTTAGATGATCTCTGAGAATATGAAGTGAAGGCAGGTGGGTAGAGGTAGGTGTCTCAGGTGAGATCTTGAGAGCTGGGACTGGGCACAGGTGAGTAGATCTGCATCTCCCAGGTAAGGTCAGGATAGGTAGGTAGAACTGCATCTCTGCCTATCTTGTAGAGATGTCTTACGAAGTTGAGGAGTTGTGGCCAGGCACAGGTATGTGGAATTGAGTTTCTCAGGTAAGGTCTGTGGAGTCTGCATCTGGTACAGGTTTTATCCTTGGGTCTGTCAGGGTGAGTTAAGCACAGGTGGGTAGAGCAGGGTCTGTCAGGTAAAGTCTGTGGAGCAAGTTCAGGAACCTGGGTCTGTCCAGTGAAATCTCAAAAGTCACAGCCAAGTCCAGGTAAGAAGAACCAAATGTCTTAGATGACCTTTGGCGAGCTGAGATGAGGTACATGTAAGCAGAGCTAGCCTGCCGGGGCGGTCTCAGGAGCCAGGAACAAGCATAGGTAGGCAGAGGTTGCTCACCATGTGCAGTTTGAGGACCCAAGGTCATGCACAGGTAGGCAGAGCTGGCCGTCCAGCTGCAATCTCAGAAGCCAGGGCCAATCACAAGTAGGTAGAACTGACTTGCCACATGTGGTCTGAGGTAAGCAGAGCTGGTCCACTAGGTACAGTGTAAGGTGCCAGGTTGGTAGAATTGGTCTACTGGGTATTGTCTGAGGAGCCAGGGTCAAGCACAGGTAAGCAGAGCTGGTCTGCTAGATATGGTCTGAGGTGCCAGGGTGATGCACATGTAAGCAGATCTGGTCCGCTAGGTATGGTCTGAGGACCCAGGGTCAAGTACAGGTAGGTAGAGCTGGCCCACTAGGTGCAGTCTCAGGACCCAGGGTCATGTACAGGTAGGCAGAGCTGGTCTGCTAGGTATGGTCTGAGGATCCGGTGTCAAGCACAGGTAGGCAGAGCTGGTCTGTCAGGTATGGTCTGAGGGTCTAGAGTTGTGTACAGGTAGGCAGAGCTGTCTGGTTAGGTATGGTCTGAGGATCCAGGGGCAAGCACAGGTAGGTAGAGTTGGTCCACTAGGTTTAATCCGAGGATCCAGGGTCATGTACAGCTAGGCAGAACTGTTCTGTTGGGTGTGGTCTGAGGAGCCAGAGTCAAGCACAGGTAGGCAGAGCTCGTCCACTAGTTATGGTCAGAGGAGACAGAGTCACACACAGGTAAGCAGAGCTGGTCCGCTAGGTGCAGTCTAAGGACCCAGGGTCATGCCAGGTGGGCAGAGCTGGTCCACCAGGTGCAGTCTCAGGATCCAGGGTCAAGTACAGGTAGGCTGAACTGGTCAGCTAGATACAGCATAAGAAGCAGGGTCATGTATGTGTATACAGAGCTGGTCCACTAGGTATGGTCTGAGGATCCAAGGTCAAGCACAGGTAGGCAGAGTTAGTCTGCCAGGTATGGACCAAGGGTCCAGGATCATGTACAGGTAGGCAGAACTGTTCCTTTGGATATGGTCTGAGGATCCAGGGTCAAGCACAGGTAGGCAGAGCTGGTCCACTAGGTACAGCACAAGGAGCCAGGTCATGTACAGGTAGGCACAGCTGCCCCCTCAGTGCAGTCTAAGGACCCAAGGTCAAGTACAGGTGGGCAGAACTGGTTTGTTGGGTATGGTCTCAGGACCCAGGGTCAAGTACAGGTAGGTAGAGCTGGTCCACTAGGTATGGTCTGAGGATCCAGGGTCAAGCACAGGTAGGCAGAGCTGGCCCACTAGGTATAGTCTGAGGATCCAGGGTCATGTACAGGTAGGCATAACTGGCCTTTCAGGTATGGTCTGAAGGTCCAGAGTTGTGTACAGGTAAGAAGAGCTGGTCCACTAGCTATGGTCCGAGGATCCAGGGTCAAGCACAGGTAGGCAGAGTGGGTCTACTAAGTATGTTTTAAGGATCCAGAGTCATGTACAGGTAGGCAGAGCTGTTTGGCTAGGTATGGTCCGAGGATCCAGGGTCAAGCACGGGTAGGCAGAGCTGGTCCACTAGGTATCATCCAAGGATCCAGGGTCATGTACAGGTAGGCAGAGCTGGTCCACTGGGTATGGACTGAGGACCCAGGGTCAAGCACAGGTAGGCAGAGCTATTCTGCTAGTTAGGTTCTAAGGATTCAGGGTCATGTACAGGTAAGCAGAGCTGGCTGGGTAGGTATGGTCTGAGGACACAGGGTCATATACCGGTAGATAGAGCTGGTCTGTTAGGTACAGCATAAGAAGCCAGGGTCATGTACAGGTAGGCAGAGCTGGTCTGCTAGGTATGTTCTGAGGAGCCAGGGTCATGTACAGCTAGGTGGAACTGTTCCATTGAGTATGGTCTGAGGACCCAGAGTCAAGCACAGGGAGGCAGAGCTCGTCCACTAGTTATGGTCAGAGGAGACAGAGTCATGCACAGGTAAGCAGAGCTGGTCCACCGGGTACAGTCTCAGGACCCAGGGTCAAGTACAGGTAGGCAGAGCTGGTCCATAAGGTATGGTCTGGGATCTAGGGTCAAATACAGGTAGGCAGAGCTGTCTGACTAGGTGTGGTCCAAGGATCCAGGTTCAAGCACAGGTAGGCAGAGCTGGTCCACTAGGTGTAGTCCGATGACCCAGGGTCAAGCACAGGTAGGCAGAGCTGGTCCACCAGGTATGGTCTGAGGATCCAAGGTCAAGCACAGGTAGGCAGAGCTGGTCCACTAGGTATGGTCCAAGGACCCAGGGTCAAATACAGGTAGGCAGAGCTGTCTGACTAGGTATGGTCCAAGGATCCAGGTTCAAGCACAGGTAGGCAGAGCTGGTCCACTAGGTGTAGTCCGATGACCCAGGGTCAAGCACAGGTAGGCAGAGCCGGTCCACCAGGTATGGTCTGAGGATCCAAGGTCAAGCACAGGTAGGCAGAGCTGGTCCACTAGGTATGGTCCAAGGATCCAGGGTCATGTACAGGTAGGCAGAGCTGTCTGACTAGGTATGGTCTGAGGATCCAGGGTCAAGTACCGGTAGGCAGAGCTGTCTGACTAGGTATGGTCCAAGGATCCAGGGTCAAGTACAAGTAGGCAGAGCTGTCTGACTAGGTATGGTCCAAGGATCCAGACTCAAGCACTGGTAGGCAGAGTTGGTCCACTAGGTATGGTCCGAGGATCCAGGGTCAAGTACAGGTAGGCAGAGCTGGTCCACTAGGTATGATCCAAGGATCCAGGGTCATGTACAGGTAGGCAGAGCTGGTCCACTAGGTATGATCCAAGGGTCCAGGGTCATGTACAGGTAAGCAGAGCTGGCTGGGTAGGTATGGTCTGAGGACACAGGGTCATATACCGGTAGATAGAGCTGGTCTGTTAGGTACAGCATAAGAAGCCAGGGTCATGTACAGGTAGGCAGAGCTGGTCTGCTAGGTATGTTCTGAGGAGCCAGGGTCATGTACAGCTAGGCGGAACTGTTCCATTGAGTATGGTCTGAGGACCCAGAGTCAAGCACAGGGAGGCAGAGCTCGTCCACTAGTTATGGTCAGAGGAGACAGAGTCATGCACAGGTAAGCAGAGCTGGTCCACCGGGTACAGTCTCAGGACCCAGGATCAAGTACAGGTAGGCAGAGCTGGTCCATAAGGTATGGTCTGGGATCTAGGGTCAAATACAGGTAGGCAGAGCTGTCTGACTAGGTATGGTCCAAGGATCCAGGTTCAAGCACAGGTAGGCAGAGCTGGTCCACTAGGTGTAGTCCGATGACCCAGGGTCAAGCACAGGTAGGCAGAGCTGGTCCACCAGGTATGGTCTGAGGATCCAAGGTCAAGCACAGGTAGGCAGAGCTGGTCCACTAGGTATGGTCCAAGGATCCAGGGTCATGTACAGGTAGGCAGAGCTGTCTGACGAGGTATGGTCCGAGGATCCAGGGTCAAGCACAGGTAGGCAGAGTTGGTCCACTAGGTAAGGTCTGAGGATCCAGGGTCATGTACAGGTAGGCAGAGCTGTCTGACTAGGTATGGTCTGAGGATCCAGGGTCAAGTACAAGTAGGCAGAGCTGTCTGACTAGGTATGGTCCAAGGATCCAGGCTCAAGCACTGGTAGGCAGAGTTGGTCCACTAGGTATGGTCCGAGGATCCAGGGTCATGTACAGGTAGGCAGAGCTATCTGACTAGGTATGGTCCGAGGATCCAGGGTCAAGTACAGGTAGGCAGAGCTGGTCCACTAGGTATGGTCCAAGGATCCAGGGTCATGTACAGGTAGGCAGAGCTGTCTGACTAGGTATGGTCTGAGGATCCAGGGTCAAGTACCAGTAGGCAGAGCTGTCTGACTAGGTATGGTCCGAGGATCCAGGGTCAAGTATAGGTAGGCAGAGTTGGTCCACTAAGTATGGTCCGAGGATCCAGGGTCAAGTACAGGTAGGCAGAGTTGGTCCACTAAGTATGGTCTGAGGATCCAGGGTCATGTACAGGTAGGCAGAGCTGGTCTGCCAGGTATGGACTGAGGGTCCAGGGTCACGTACAGGTAGGCAGAGTTGGTCCACTAAGTATGGTCTGAGGATCCAGGGTCATGTACAGGTAGGCAGAACTGGTCTGCCAGGTATGGACTGAGGGTCCAGGGTCATGTACGGGTAGGCAGAGCTGTCCCCTAGGTATGGTCGGAGGAACCAGGGTCATGTACAAGTAGACAGAGCTGGCCCAGCAAATGTGGTCTGAGCAGCCTGGGTCAGAGGCAGGTAGGCAAAGCCTGGCTGCCAAGTATAGTGTTGAGGAGACCTAAGGAGTTACGGTTGAACACAGGTAGGTAGACTTAGCTCTTTCAGGCAAAGGTATGTACCCTTGGTCTTTTGGTGATGCCTGAAAGACAAGGGTTAAGCCTGGGTTGGTAGAGTGGCCTCAATTCAGGCCCACGGCACTGGGGTCTTCTGCAGATAGGCGGGACTCTGCGGGGCTCATAGCAGATACGCAGCCTCTAAGTTAGACATGAGTAGGTGGATGTGGCTCTCTCAAGCAAGGACTTTGGGGCCAGATGTATGTATGCTTGGGTCTTGCAGGTGAAATCCTTGGAGCGTGATTCCGGCTCAGGTGCATTGACCCAGGTCCTAGAAGTTAGGCCTGGGGTTAGTCACAAGTAGATAGAACCACATCTCTTGGTGGGGTCTGCTGAGCACAGATACGCAGAGATGTTTGCATCTGATGAGGTCTGAGGCTCCTTACTGAGGTGTTGGTGCCCAGGTTAAGCAGGGGTTGATAGTGTTGGATCTGTTTGTGAGATGTGAAAAGCCGAGTCAGACACAGACGGTAGACCTGGCTCTCTCCTGGTAGGCCTGGGAGCCGAGATCAGGCCCATGGAGATAGAGCTGGATCCCTTGGGAAGGTGTGAGGAGTCTGAGTGTTGGGCTCAGGGAGGTGGGCCTGGGTCTGTCAGTTGAGATGTGAGGGGTCAAGGTTAGGCACAGACAGGTATGTGAAGCCCAGTTCGTTAGCTGAGCTGTCTGGAGCCTGCCTCTGACAGGTGTATAACCCTGTGGTCTGAGGTACTGGAGTTGAACACAAGTAGGTGAGTTAACCTCCCAGGTGAAGCCATTGCATCCATACCCAGGGCTGCTATGTGGACCTGGCTTCGTCACTGAGTCCATGGATCAGGGTCACATGGCAGAGGTATAAACATGATCTTAGGTGGGTTTTTGCCCCCTGGTTCAGGTACAAATTGGCATCCCCGGGCTTGTTAGATGAAATGAATGGGGCAGGATCTAGCCTAGAAATACGTAATTGGTACGACTGGTAAGGCCTGAGAAGGTGGGTCAGACACAGGTGGGACCTTCAGTGGTAGGCTCAGGCACGGTCAGGTGGGTAGAGTGGACTCTCATCGAGGGAAAGGCAGAGTCATCGTAGGTATGTGTACCTGGGTCTGCCTGGGGAGGTGTGCAGAGCCCTTGGGTTCAGGTAGGAGAGGTAGAATGAGCTGAGCCATGTCAGCCACCTGTTCTTAGCACCCTGGTCAGGTGTGATGGGTGGAGCTCAGGGTGTTGCAGAGGCTTGAGGATCTGTAACCAGTCCAAGGTGTGGTCTGTCACATTGGGGTCTGGCTGGCAGGGTCTGAATTAATCAAGTGGGGAAAGAGATTGGATTATACCTGGTTGGAGAAGGTGAGGTCTGAGGCTCTGGGGCAGGTGAGGCACAGAACGTGGAACTGACTGCAGAGCTACATCTCTAAGGTGTGGTGTGAGAGACCCACTGCAGGTGAAGGTGAGGTCTAAGGACCTCAGGTCCTTAAGGTCTCAGAGGCTCAAATCAGACACTAGCTTCGCTGGGCTCTCCCAGAACAAAAGTGAAGTCTGAGAACCTGACCTCAGTCAAGGTCAGCAGCCTGGAATCTGTTGGTCTGAGTGCTGGCTGTCTGCTCAGGCCAGTTCCTGGATTTGAGTCTATTGGGTGAGATCTGAGAGCCAGTGTCAGGCATGGTGTGGTCTGTGGGACTGTGACAGTCAGGTAAGGTTCCCCCAAACCCAGACCCTTTCTAGGTAAAGAGCCCCATCATTCGTCTTATTATCCAAGCCAGAAACATCTGGGCCACATTTGATTCTCTCATTCTTCCAATTCATCCTTTTTAATTGAACCTCCTGAATCAGTGCTCTGCATCCCTGCCACCCCCATTCAGGGTAGCATCATTCTTTGGACAACCACTGGGGCTCCTAGGTGGTTTCCTGCTTCCATTCTCCCCTTACCCACAGACTTCTTGGTTCTCCAGCCTTGCCTCTCAGCTTCTACCCTCCAGTTCTCACGCCTTCCTTCATCTTCTAGATTGTGCTACACTTCTTCCTGCCCAGCCTGTCTCATCAGGCTTTCAGGATAGAATTAAGCCTTAATGCCCCAAGGCATCCATTGGATGTAATGAATTAGCGTCTCTCTTTTGCCTCTAGAAGGGTGCTAGCCTTGGACCAACCTTGGGAGTATTGAGAAATTAAGTCACTCAAAGCATTTTCTGTGGGGCTTAATTCTCTCACTGTTGAGAAAGGCTGCTCTTGCTGCAGGACCTTTGCATATGCTGTTCTGGCTGCTGGAATCCTTCTCCCTCTGTGCTTCCCTGGGTAACACTCATCCTTCACATCCAGGCTCAAGCACCCTCAGAGTCCTTTTATTCTTGGTTTCCTTTCTCCCAAGCACGTCATCTCATTTTCACATTTATTGGCATGATTGTTTCATTTATATCTTTCTCCCCTGTGGATTGTTTGTATTGCCTATGCTAGGAACATGGTAGGTGTTCCAGAAATAGTTGTTAGGAAGACGTGACTGGAGATCTGAGGATTCTGAAGGTAAAGTGGAGTCTGCAGTGTGGCATGAGAAGGCACAGTGTGAATGGTAGGCCTCAGTGTGTCTTGGGCTGAGGCTGAAGATCAGTCAAGCCTAGGTGTGAGCCACTGGGCCTGTCAGTGTCCCAGGAGGCAGGGCTAGGCACAGGTAGGAGGTGCTGGGTCTGTCAGTACAGCCTGAGGAGTCGGGAATGGGTACAGGTATGAGGCACTGGATCTCTCATTGTCAGAAGTGGCAGGCCAGGCCCAGGTATGAGACATTGGGTTTATCAGTATCTGAGGAGCAGGGGCCAAGGCCGGGTAGGAGGTGCTGGGTCTTTCATTGTTCAAGGAAGTATGCGTGGGCACAGGTATGAGGCGCTGGGTCTGTTAGCGTTTAAAGAGGCTGGACGCAGGTACGAGTCGTTGGGTCTGTCGGTGTCCTTGGAGGCACAACCAGACACAGGTATGGGATTCTGACTTGTCAGTGTCCAAGGAGGTGGGCTAGGCGCCGGGTCTGTTGGTGCCTGGGGAGGCCGGACCTGGCACAGGTATGAGGCGCCGGGTCTGTCGGTGTCTGAGGAGGTGGGGCCAGCCACGGTAAGGTCTTTGGTTGAGTCTCGTGGCTCTGGTCGGTCCCTTGTATAGTCTGCCCTGCTGTTCAGCCCAACAGTTGCCGGCGCCTGGCCTGCTGTCTTGCTTCCCAGAGGTGGGTTGGCCCCAGGGCCGTGGAGCTTCACCTGTAGCAGAGCATGGTTCTCAGGGGGCAAGTTCCGTGGCAGGAGGGAGGGGGGCGGGGTGTGCCAGCCCTCCCTCAGCGCCTTTTCCTGTCTCTCCTAGTGGGTGGGAGGCCGCTACTCGCTGTGGTCAGCCATCGGACTCTCCATTGCCCTGCACGTGGGTGAGTGTGCCTGTTTGTGTTTCTGTCTTGGGAGACCATGTTGCAGTCTGAAGTCGGGCTGGGGGCTCGTGTCCCTGAATACCTTCCCGTTCCCACAGGCCGCTGGCCTCTCTGCCCTTGGCTGGAACAGTTCTTTCAGGTCAGGTGTGAAGGGCCGAGTTTCCTTGCGGCTTTGCGGGTTGGCCTTTCTCCCCGCCCCTCACCACTGCGGTCCTGCTCGCTCCTCCACGCCAGGTGGCCTTAGAGCTGCCTCAGTGCTCAGGGCTGACTCTGATTAGAGGGGCTTTCTACAGGCCCAAGTCCTCCCAGATCCTGTTTCTTCTGGCTCCCCCTCCAGCCTTTCCCCGGTTCCAGAAGAAGCTGTGTCCACGTCCAGGAGGCATAGGGCATGACCATTTCTGTTGACGCTGCTTTTGTGTCGCAGGATTTGACAACTTCGAGCAGCTGCTCTCAGGGGCTCACTGGATGGTAAGTGCTGAGGCTTGTGTTCTCTGCCAGGCGCTGGCCAGAAGCTTGTGGTTGGCCCAGCTCCCTCCCCCTCACCCTCACTCCTTCACTCCTGGGGAGCTGCTCAGCCCCTACCCACCCTGTTCTCATTTCAGGACCAGCACTTCCGTACGACGCCCCTGGAGAAGAATGCCCCTGTCCTGCTGGCTCTGCTGGGCGTCTGGTACATCAACTGCTTTGGGTGTGAGACGCATGCCATGCTGCCCTATGACCAGTACCTGCACCGCTTTGCTGCCTACTTCCAGCAGGTACCAGCTGCCAGGCCAGGCCTTGGGCTGGGGGGCCCATGAGCCTGGGTGCCCAGGTTCCTGCTCCTCCAGGGGCCTTTTCCTCCATTACCCTTGGGCATGTCCAAGGCCCACCTGTGCTCCCCATCTCATGGAGAATCTTTGTAACCAGGATCGGTGTCAGTTGAGTTTGGCGACCGTGGGAGGGGCATGACTGGCTATCATGGTGCCCTGGCCAGTCAGGCTCTGGCTTGGCTCAGGGCATGTGCCTCAGCCAGGTCACTTCTTTCTTGGACATCACCTGACAGGGTGGGCCACAGCCTGGGACCCCCATGGTTTGCACTGCCTTTGTCCCTCCAGACAAGCAGGTTTACACCCAGTCTGTGGTGCCTCTTTGGGCTACTCACAGCCCTCTGGCCCTGGAATCTCCACAGCCCCCCTAGAGCAGCCCCTCTCCCAGTGGATCCTGTGACTGGAGGAGGGGCTGAGGCTCCCCAAGGCCCAGAGTCTAGTTGGGGTGACGGCCCTCAAAGGCTATACAGTCTGGATTCCAACCTGCCTCTCCATTAAGAAATCAGTTGAAGATCTTGTGACCCGTTTCTGCTCTTAGGGAGGTCCTCCCTGGACCTCCGTATACACCTTCTGCTGGTCATGGGTGCTTCAGAGCGGTCGAAGCGAAAAAGCTTGTGAGCTGTGCCCTCCCAGGTGAGGGGACATAAAAGAATCATGCCTGCCCATATCTCACAGGGCCAGGGCAGGGCAGGCGTGCCTGGTGCATCCCAGGCTGGTTTTGGGCATGTGCATGAAGGAGCAAGACTTGCAGATCGATGACTGGGTTTCTGGCCCCATTCCAGGGTGACATGGAGTCCAACGGGAAGTACATCACCAAGTCCGGCACCCGTGTGGACCACCAGACGGGCCCCATTGTGTGGGGGGAGCCAGGGACCAATGGCCAGCATGCCTTCTACCAGCTCATCCACCAAGGTAGGGCCCATCTGGCCTGGGCAGGAGTGCTGCTGGGGACGGGGAGGGCACGCCAGCAAAGACTCCTCTGTGAGGTCAGCGTTCTCCTGTAGGCCACATGGATGGTTCCCATGGGTGGGGATAGGCGCCTGGGTGACCACAGTGCCCTTCGCAGGTACCAAGATGATACCCTGTGACTTCCTCATCCCTGCTCAGACGCAGCACCCGATAAGGAAGGGTTTGCATCACAAGGTAAAAGCCCTCATCCCGACCCTCTTCATGCTGTCTTAGGCTCACATTACACCCAGACCTCTTAAGACTGATGCATTAGTCAGCAGTACTAGTTTTCTGTTCCTGCCACCACAAACTTAGTGGCTTAAAGACAACACCCATTTATTATCTTGGTTTCTGTGGGTCCCAAGCCCATCACGCTCTGCTGGGTCTCTGCTCAGGTTCTCACAGGCTGAAGTCAAGGTGTCGGCAGGACCGTGTTCCCTTCTGGAGACTCTGGGGGGAAATCCTGTTCCTCATTCATTCAGATTGTTGGAAGAATCCATTTCTATATGGTTGTAGGACCAAGACCTGGTTTCTTTGCTGGCAGCTGGGGGTCGTTCTCAGCTTCTAGAAACCCCCTTGACTCTTGGTCTCAGAACCAGCCAGGCTGGGTTGAGTCCATCTGAAGCTTCGATTCTCTCCTGCCTCTTCTTCTGTTGCATCTCTCTGGCTGACTCACTTGCCGTCCTCTTCTGTTATTTTTAAGGGCTATGTGATTACATTGGGCCCACCTGGATAATCTCCCTATCTTAAGGTCTGTAACCTTAGCTCCGTCTGCAGAATCCCTTTTTGCCATGCGATATAATATACACAGGCGTTAACAGCAGGGGGCAAAGATCAGGGAGCCAGGATCTTGCCTGCCACAGCAACAAATGGGAAACCCACCCAACTCCTGACCTGACAAAGCCCTTGAAGAGGACCGATCCTGCCTTATCTTGGGTGTGCAGAGTAGCATGGGTTACTGTGGGCACAAGCTTTGGACTCAGGAGTCCTGGGTTTGAATTCTAATTCTTCCCCTCTGTCCTTCTGGGATTCAATGCTGTTGACTTGAGGAAACTGAGGCTCAACTAGAAAAGAGATGATGCCTTTTCCCCTTCAGAATCTTAAAAAATAGATGTTGGTAAAGTTCTTAACAGGGCCCTCGGCAAGTAGTACATAGTCCTTGAAGGGTAGTTATCATTGTTACCTACTTTCCAGTGTCAACAGATGTGCTCTGTTGCCCCCCTTGCTCCAAGTAAGCTCCAGAGTTGGGGCAAGCAGCCTGACCCCAACTGCTGAGACTAACCCCGACTGGGCAGTGCCAGGCAGTCTTGTCCATCTGCCTGAAGCTCAGACAGCGCTTCAAAATGGTACTCGATGTCTCTCTCGTCAGATCCTCCTGGCCAACTTCTTGGCCCAGACTGAGGCCCTGATGCGGGGGAAGTCGACAGAGGAGGCCCGGAAGGAGCTACAGGCTGCAGGGAAGAGTCCAGAGAACGTTGAGAAGCTGTTGCCCCACAAGGTCAGCACTTCTCCTGAAGTGGGCTTTGGGTGGCATCCTGGAATTGGAAGGATAAAGTTGTGTGGCCAGAGCAGGGGCTCGTGGAGTGCCTTGCCTGTCTTGCACAGTAGGAGGGGCTGTCCTCACAGAGCTGCCCATCCCAGCCTCTGGGGCGGCATGTGCTTCCCTTATGAGGAGTTAGGGATCACGACTAACTGGGGGACATTTCTGGGTGTTTTCTGAAGGTCTTTGAAGGAAATCGCCCAACCAACTCTATTGTGTTCACTAAACTCACGCCATTCATTCTTGGAGCCTTGATTGGTAAGTGAGCGGGGAAGGTCCCGGCTTCGGGTAGGTCGGACTGGGCTGGTAGAGCCCTAACGTGCTCCCTCCACAGCCATGTACGAGCACAAGATCTTCGTTCAGGGCATCATCTGGGACATCAACAGCTTTGACCAGTGGGGGTGAGTTGCTGGCTAAAGGGGAGGGTGGGGAATGCCTGTGAGTTGGCTGGTGGATTTCACTAGCAATGTTGGAAGCTTCCTCATACCATTCTTTCTCCTCGCCCTGGCAGAGTGGAGCTGGGAAAGCAGCTGGCTAAGAAAATTGAACCTGAGCTTGATGGCAGCAGCCCAGTGACTTCTCACGATTCTTCCACCAATGGGCTGATCAACTTCATCAAGCAGGAGCGTGAGGCCAGAAGCCAATAGACTCGTGCCCGGCAGCAGTCCCTGTTGTGACCGGTCCGTCTTTTCCCTCCTGCCCAGAGTCTGCACTGCATGGTCCTGCCCAGAGCACCCTCTGGTTTTGGGCTTGGACCACAAGCCCTTTGGGGGAAGCTGGTCTGGAATTGCCAGCCTCACCCTCTCCATGTCCAGGCCCCCTCTGTCTTACAGTTGGCTGAAGTGTTTCAGTGCAGCTGATTTTTCCGACCTATGTTCATTGTTCATATACCAGGTAGAAAATAAAGATGCCACAAAGGAGCTTGTGGGCTTAGCCTCTTCTTTGTCCTGAGATGGGGCTCTCTGCAGGAGTTAGGGTGCCCAGTAGGAGGAGTGTTTGCCTTGACTGAGGCTTGACTGTAATTGGTGAGCAGATCCAGAATGGAGGACGGTCCCTTGAGAAGAGAATGGGTGGAGTGGGGCATAATCCAAGTCACGAGGGCAACTTGGCCTCTGTAATCGAATCTTTTCTACATCTTCTTACGCTTCTCACCCCTGTGGCTTTGGAGGGATTGTATACTTCTGTTCACTGGATAGTTTTTAAAACCACATTGAGATTTTGTCTGTTTTGGGTGAATTCCTGGCCCAGGTCAAGGGTGACCACTAACTCCTGGCCAGATGCTCGGGTAATTCTTTCCTTTTATAAGATAGACAATTGAAAAAAATGATTTTTGAAGAAACTATCCTTTTATCTTCTATTTAATGTACTTCTATTCAAGATACTAAATAATATTTCTGGCCAATTTAGCAGAAAATGAATTTTATTTAAAGTTGATGGGCAGAATCGGTGGGCAGACTAGAGGCTGAGCTTTCCAGACCTACACCCTAGACCATGACACAGAAAGATCTGGACTGGGAAACTGCTGCCCCTTTCACAAAGCCCTGCTGCCCCCAACCCTGTCATCAGGGCGGCCTTCACCCCATCTTCTCCTGGGCTGCCTGCATTTGAGTTGTCCTCTAGCTTGGTCACATGCCTTCCTCAAAACAGGGAAAAGTCAGGACTTGTATTTTTTCTTCCTATAAAGAGAAGACAAACTGCACCCATGAATGCTCAAAGAAAGGAATACCCTGACTGTAGAAAGTGACTGTACAGGTGTAAATGTCCACTTAAAATAAATAATGGAAATTGTCAGCACTTCTTATCTTCCTATTGGTGAAGTGGAAATTGTTTTTTTTAATTCCAAAAGTGAATGCCCACTTCTCTCCCACTTTTGCAGAGGTGATAGAAAGATGCTCTTCAACAGTCAAGCTCTGTTGAAGCCCCTGCTGACCCACCTCCTTTCTTTTTTTGGGGGTGGGGGGCGCCTCACGGCATATGGGATCTCAGTTCCCCGGCCAGGAATCAAACCTGTGCCCCCTGCAGTGGAAGCGTGGAGTCCTAACTACTGGACTGCCAGGGAATTCCCCCACCTCCTTTCTTAATATAGCTGATGAAAAGTGAGCTATATTCCCATCAGAGGCACTTCCTCTATTACAAAAGAGCAAGCACGCAAGTCTGTAGAGAGGAAAATTCTAGGTGGCAGACCCTCTCAGGCTAGCTTGTCTTCACATGAATGATCTTTTAGCAGTGGGCCCACTGAGTTCCTCTAGGCCAGCTGCCAAGTCTCATGTCTTCCCTTAGGCGGGAGCACCTGTCATATGTCAGTTGGCCATGTGTCCCTTGGCCCTGCCTTGTTCTGGTCATCACTGCCACTGTCATCACTTACAGCTTCCACTTATAGTGTGGCTGCCAGTTGTTGCAAGTCTTGAGCAGTATATTGGAGTTCTCCAGAGGAACAGAACCAATAGGATATGTCTATGTATCTCTATACAGATATATGAGATTTATTATGGGAGCTGGCTCACATGATTATGGAGGCTGAGAAATCCCACGATATGCTGTCTGCAAGCTGGAGACTCAGGAAAGCCAGGGCTATAATTCAGTTTGAGTCTGAAGGCCTGAAAACTAAGAGGCCACTGGTGGGAGGCCCAGAGTCTAAAGGCTTGAGAGCCAGGAGCTCTGATGTCCAAGGGCAGGAGAAGATGGATGTCCCAGCTCAAGAAGAGAGAGAATTCACCCTTTCTCCACCTTTTTGTCCTCTTCAAGCTCTCATCAGATTGGATGATGCCCACCCACATTGTTGAGGGCAGATCTTCACTCAGTCTATTTTATTGATTCAAATGCTATTCTCTTCTGAAGCGCCCTCACAGATAATCCTAGAAAAAATGTTTTACCAGCTATCTGGGCATCCCTTAGCCCGGTTAAGTCGACACGTAAAACTAACCATCACAAGCAGCCCTTCAGGTGAGACTGAAGCAGCTTTCAACATCTTCATTCTGTACTTCCTCAAATACAAACTGTATCACAATTTGATGATTTGTGTGAGTTTGTCAGGAGGTCCAAAGCCTACAAAATCATGAATTAAGTCAGACACTTCAAGTCTCACACATGCAAGCACTCCTTACATTGTTCCAAGGACTCCACGATAATGTCAGTGTCAAATTTTTTGTTAAATTGCTTCTGAAATTCCAGAATGGGGCAGCAGTTAACATCTTGAACATTCCTCTTAAGTAATAAGGCTTCATGCTGCAATCACACTTTGATCAAGAGGCTGTAATAGGTTACGTTAGGATGTAAACAGATGACACGTTGGAGAAAGCTCAGTAACTGTTGGAGGAAATCTTGCTGTGTTAGCAAGAATAAGATTTATTTTTTTTAATTTTTGGCTGCACCACGGGGCATATGGGATCTTATTAGTTCCCTACCCGGGGATCACACCGGCGCCTCCTGCAGTGGAAGCGTGGCATCTTAACCACTGGACTGCCAGGGAAGTCCCCAAGAAGAATTTTGAAGTTTGTTTCTTCTTGCAATAATTTAGAAATGTATCCTGGGAAACATTAGCTAAAATAACAAGTATCTACCAAGTCATCCAGCCTCTTTGGCTAGACCTGAAGTGAACAGCAAGATTGGACTTCACAGCACCTTTAAAGCCATCAGATTGGCAGTGATAAACCAGAAGTAAACTGGTTTCACCTCCAGGTCCTCGCTGGGGCTGGAGCCAAACGTCAGGAGGCACCTTTTTTTTTTTTTTTTTAATATTTATTTATTTATTTATTTTGGCTGTGCCAGATCTTAGTTGCTGCATGTGGGATCTTCGTTGTGGCATGTGGGCTTCTTAGTTGCGGCATTCGGACTTCTTAGTTGTGGCATGCAAACTCTTTAGTTGCAGCATGCATGTGGGATCTAGTTCCCCGACCAGGGATTGAACCCGGGCCTCCTGCATTGGAAGCACAGAGTCTTACCCACTGGACCACAAGGGAAGTCACTTTCTTTTTCTTTCTTTTTTTTTTTTTTACACACCATGGTATGAAGCCTGAAATAGTGCTTCTGCAACATGCTTTTTTAAGTCCGGTTTATTGAGGTATAATTTACATATAGTAAAATTCATCTTCCTTTGGTGTACAGTTCTGAGTTTTGACAAATGTATACAGTCATTTAACAAGCACAAGTGAGATATACAGTATTTTCATCACCCCAACAAGTTCCTGGCACCTTTTGTGGTCAATCTCTGCCCCCTAAACCCCTAAACCCAAACCCTGGCAACCATCCATTTGATTACAAAAAGTTCACCTTTTCCAGAATGTGGCCTTTTGTGTCTGGCTTGTTTCACTTAGCACGGTGTTTTTGAAATTCACCTATGTGTGCCACAGGCATTTAAAAAACTTTATTACCGAAAACTTCGAACATATAAAAGTCAAATAGCATAAGAGACCACCCTGTGCCTGACACCAAATTTGAACAATTATCAACCCAGGGCCCATTTTATTTCATCTACAGTCCCGCCCATCATGTAGCAAATCCCAGATATATCATTTCATCTATAGGCATTTCGATGTGTCTTCTCTAAAAATTTAGGGCTTTCTTGGGGGGGAAGGGATAAATTGGGAGATTGGGATTGACATATACACACTGCTATATATAAAACAGATAACTAATAAGACCCTACTGTAGAGCTCAGGGAACCCTACTCAGTACTCTGTAATGGCCTATATGGGAAAAGCATCTTAAAAAAAAAAAAAAAGAGTGGATATATGTACACGTATAACTGATTCACTTTGCTGTACACCTGAAACTAACAACATTGTAAATCAACTATACTCCAATAAAAATTTAAAAAATAATAATAAAAATAAATAAATAAAAATTTAGGACTTTGTTTTGTTCTTTTTTGGGGGAGGGGCTTGTTAACGACAGTACTATTATCCAACTTATTTTATTTATTTATTTATTTTTCACGCACCGAATGGCATGCGGGATCTTAGTTCCCCCCACCTGGGATCCAATCCGCGCCCCCTGCAGTGGAAACGCGTAGCCTAACCGTTGGACCGCCAGAGAAGTCCCATATCCCACTTATTTTAGATAAAACTTTTTGGCAAGACTAGTTCACAGTAGAGGGTGCCAACTTCCTTTAGCAGCGCGCACTACGAGCCAAGAAGCCTTACCGCTCCTGGATTTTCACCTCACGGCTCCAAACTGTATCCCCGGAAACGGTCTGAAGGGGGCGGGGCCGTCTCGCAGGCGTAGGCGGTGCGCGTGCACAGAGAGGCGCACCCTCTCGGCTGCCGTAGTTCGCCTCTTCACGTCGGTGCCCCGTCGTCATGGCGGCCGTTCGGAAGCCGGTGCTGCTCGGGCTTCGAGATACTACAGTGCACGGCTGCCCCACGGGGCTGGGCGCCTGGACCGCGAGCAAGCTGGGCGGCGTTCCGGTGAGGTGGGGCGCCGGAGCCGGGGTCGGCGGGTGCTGGTGAGGGCTACGGGGTGAGGGAGTGGGCGAGGTCTCGGGTAAGAGTCAGGGTCTGAGTGCCTCCCTTGCCTTCAGGACGCCCTGCCCGCCGTGGCAGCGCCGAGGCCAGTGTGTGAACTTTGCAGGCAGCCGCTTGCCCTGGTCGTGCAGGTGTACTGTCCGCTGGAAGGCTCCCCGTTTCATCGGCTCCTGCACGTGTTCGCTTGCCCCCGCCCGGGGTGCGCTAGCGGCAGGGCGCGCAGGTAGGCGGGGAAGTCCCGGATCTGCCCACTGGACTTTATACCGAGTGGGCGGGAGCGGGGGTGGGGGGCCAGCACCCGGCGCACCCGGAGGGGACTGGTCAGTCGGCTGGCAGTCGGCGATGGACCCTTCACCGCAGTTTTTCTTTACTATGAAGTTGGAAGGTGTTCCGCTCCCAGTGCCTGCAAATACGAGAGAAAGAGACGCAGGACGCTCAGGTAAAGCGCTTGTGACTATCATATTCTGATCTGCTGTAATTTGAGGGTATTTTCCAGAATTTCGTTTAAGACAAACTTCAAGCCATGTTCTTTGAAGTACTTTGGAATGTTTTTTGCTTTTTTTTAATGTTTATTTTTTATTTATTTACTTTTTCTTATTAGTCATCCATTTTATACACATCAGTGTATACATGTCAATCCCAATCTCCCAGTTCATCACACCACAATTTGCTTTTTATTTGAACCATAAAATGGTACTTCCTTAACGTCTTGTTAGTTGTTTTAATTATGCACTGAAGGTATGGAAGCACATAGCTTACTGATTTTTCTGTTTGGGAAAAAGTATGGGTGTGTACATACACATCATTATATATGTGTGTGTTTATAGTAAATATACTTACTGTGATAAGTATATGTGTATATAACAAACATTTAATACGACAAAACTCGAATTTATTAAATTAAAAAAATCAGGCAAGTTGGTAGCTGCAGAACAAAATTCAGCTTCCCTTTGCCTGTGAATGTTGCTTTATATATACACTGAATTCTTAATGTGTGCCAAGCACAGTACTAGCAATACTGGGAATAAAAAGATGGTGTCTGCCTATATTTGTCAGGGTTCAATTGCAGATAATAGAAAAGCACTTTGACTTTTTAAAGCTGAGACAGACTTAAAATTAGGTTTTTACTAACTTATTTGGATAGCCTGGAGGAGATGACTCCAGGAATGACCTCCGGAACCACACCTCAGAACTGGCCTGTCAAGGAGCTGCTAACCTCTCTTGCAGTCAGGAAACTGAGATGTGTTCGGGTGAATGGAAGCTGCCCTTGTCAGAACTGTTGACTCCAGAGCCTTGCTCTGTCTCCATCTACAGATCAGCTACCTTTTGCTTCATGGCCCCTCTTTCCACTTCACTCTGTCTCAAGTTTTTGTCTCTCTCTAGACACAAACAGACCCCCTGATCACATCTAGGACCCCAGGTGCTTAGGAGTCTGGGAAATGTAGTTCTTTCTTACCATGTGCAATACATGAAGCACAACTGAAAGAGATGTTGAAGAAACCACCGTACTGCATTTGCCATGGTGCCCCTGTAAAGGAAACACAATATTTGTCACCTCCAACATGCTTTTGAGTAAACGGGGTCCAGGAAGTTGAATCAGAGTGTGCCAGAGTGGAGGGCGGGGGGCGCTGGTGTTAAGGCTCCCTCAGGAAGCTGAAGGGATGGGTGGCTCAGGAAGCCAAGGGAGTAGGTGAGATCACCCAAGTGTGCTTGAACCACATTCACTGGATATTTTTCCAGAAACAGGAAAATGGCCTCACAGCTGAGGATTGGTGTGAAGGTGCAGATGACTGGGGAAGTGACAGTGAGGAGGCGCCTCCACCACAGGTTATCTCAGATTTTGGAAACGATTCCAGCAGTGCCAAAGACAGAGACTGGACTGCCCAGCTCCAAGACCTCCGCCTGCAGGATCCTGTGCCGGGTGCTGCTCCTGCTGTGCCTCCTGGGGAAGGGGTGGCCTTGCCTCCTGTGGTGCCGCAGTTCCTGCCCTACTACATCTGTGTGGTTGACGAGGATGACTGCAGGGACTTTGTCAGTCTAGATCATGCTCAGAGCCTTCTGAGGGAGTATCAGCAGAGAGAGGGAACTGATATGGAACAGTTGCTTTCCCACAGGTGAGAGTGTGTACTGCTGAGCGTGAGAGGTGATTTGGTCAGGAAGCTGCCACAGTAGGTACCCTTTGGTTTTACCCTCGTATCCGGGGAAACTTTTTCAGGCAGCACATGTGTGTGTAGGACCTTTCTGCTTCACGCCTCTCAGATGAGAAAGGGAGACAGACAAGGGGATCTTACTAGCCACCCTTGAGTTAGCTTGAAAACACTTTGTTCTGTTCATAGGGACCCTCAGGAAAATGAACAAACAGAAGTTAGGGATACCAAGTATTTACACAAGATGTGTTTACTATCTCTTTAACTTTTCTGTTTTTAAATGTATAACGGAGACAGATAAGTTAGAAAAATGCCATTTGTTTATTGACTCTTGGCTGTGGCTCAAGAACTGGCCTAGGACCTCAGAGACCCTCCCAGAGCCTCAATTCTCCCCTGTAAAATGGGAGTGATACTGATATCTGGGTGGTGTATCTCTTCATATGGTTTTTGGAGTTAAGTGAGAGAATAGGTCTTGGAAGGCTTTATAAACGAAAACCCTCTAAAGAAGTAAGAATAATCATTTTGCTATTATAATAGAATTACAATAGGATATTTGGAGAGTTGACCTGGTTCTTTACCAGAGCTGTATCATTTGTAAGCTTTTTCAGAATACTGTTGGAGTGTGTGAAGAAGTGTTGGTGTTTGAAAATAATCCATAATGGAGAAAGAAATGGAGAGAGTCAGTGGACATAATGACTTTTTAAATTGCAAATAATTATCCAGAGTTGAAAATGGCTAGGAAGCAGGGCTTGAGAGAAGGGTGGCAGGGGGTTACTGATATTCATTATAAAGTAGTAAATATATGATATTTACATTATGTGCATATATTACTTTGGTAAAGTTTTTAAAAATTGTTTACTTTTCTAAATACTGTAATTCTCTGGATATATACAGGCAAAAGTGTTTTTTGCTTCTCTTTTTAGTCTTTCTAGTGATGGTGATGAAAAATATGAGAAGACCATAATTAAAAGTGGAGATAAGATGTTTTACAAATTCATGAAGAGAATTGCTGCTTGTCAGGAGCAGATTTTGAGGTAAAGGCACATTTTTTTAAATTGTTTTTCTTGATTGTAAAAGTAATGTATATTAGTTTGGGAAACACAGGAAAGTATAACAAGAAAACCAAAATCTACAGTATTCCTCAAACCATGAAGCTAAGATTTTAGTTTATTAAGTTCACTTATTTTTTATGCATTTGGATGCACACACGTAAGTAGGTTTTGTGTATTTTTTGAAAAGAATAATTGGGGTCATAGAATATTTATAATTTTTCTCTTTTCTTTCTTTAAAAAAAAAATTTATTTATTTATTTATTTAGGCTGTGCTGGGTCTTAGTTGCGGCCCGCGGGATCATTGTTGCAGCATGTTAAGTTGCAGCATGTGGGCTCTTAGTTGCAGTATGCGGGCTTCTTAGTTGCAGCATGCGGGCTTCTTAGTTGCAGCATGTGGACTCTTAGTTGCAGCTTGCAGGCTTCTTAGTTGTGGCATGCAGACTCTTAGTTGCAGCATGCATGTGGGATCTTAGTTCCCTGACTAGGGATGGAACCCGGGCCCCCTGCATTGGGAGTGCAGAGTCTTACCCACTGGACCACCAGGGAAGTTCCTGTGGGATATTTTTATAATGGCAGTTCTTGGTCACCCTTGGATATGAGAGTAAAAGAAGGCAACAGAAGTGGTTTTGAGCTTCTGGCTTGTGAAATTGGGTGAGTGTTGATGCTCTTCTTGAGATGGGGGTTTAGGAGGCTGTTATCTGGGGTGTGGGGTCTTGATTTTTCTTGAACTACAGAGTGTGTCCTTATCAGTTTGACTTCCATCTTTGTAATTAAATCTTTGTTAGTTATAATAGTTTTGATTTTATTTCCCCTGTGCATTCTCCTTTATAAGTTTCATATATTGAAGACATAATACTTTGTAGTAAGTAACAAGTGCTCATAGGATATTGAATCATAGGTCTTGGAAGTTCATTGCCCAGGTCTTCCATTTCTACCTGTGGGTCCGTGGGCAAGTCACTTAACCTTTCTTATCCTCAGTGCCTCATCTCTAACGTGAGGATGATGATACAACTACCTATTTCATAGGATTCCTATGAGAATTAAATGAGGTGATGAGGCAAATACTCTGTAAAATATACGTAAATACTGGCTGTTGTTTGAAATCCACTATGCTATGTTTTGGGGAAGCAGAGATCTGTTAGGACTTTTTGTTTTGTTTTGTTTTTTAATTGGCCGTGCTGAGTGGCTTGTGGGATCTTAATTCCCCAACCAGGAATCGAACCCAGGCCCTTGGCAGTGAAAGTGCAGAGTCCTAACCACTGGACTGCCAGGGAATTCCCTAGGATCTCTTAATAGCACTGGCATATTTATGTATTCTTCATCATCTTAGGACAAGGGTCTACTGAATCACCTAATTTCTGTAAATTCTTTGGCGGTAAGGACAGTATATAACTCTCATGCAAAACATAGTGCCCATGTATAGTAGGTATTTGGTGGAGCCAACACCTTTTCAAATGTGGTACGGTTGAAAAGAACCTTGGTTTAGGTCTTAGAAGACTTGGCCTTGGGCAGATGACTTTACCTTTATTTTCTCTTCTGTAAAATGGGCCTAATACCTACTTTACAGCATGTTTGGAAGGATTCAGTGAACATATTCATTCATCCAGCAAATATTTATTGAGTCTATTTTAGATGCTGCAGGTACAGCAGGAAATGACACAAAGTCCGTGTTTTTATAGCTTTAGCTTTCTAGTGAGGGAGGTTAAAAATAAATAGACGTGTTGTATGATTTCCACAAGTGATAAATGAGGAAAATAAAACACAGCTATTATAAGTAGGATGTCAGAGAGGCCTCGGAGGAAATGACATACCCAGCAGGTTATAGTATATAAAAATAATGACATAGGGAAAACTTGGAAAAATGGGTCCAGATAAAGTGGACAGAGTAAAATCAAATGGTCTTTCTCCCCTAATACCTGATACGATGAATATAAAAGGTAAAAGTCAGCCAAAAATAAAATAGAAGAAAAACAAGTATTAAAAAGAAAATCCCTTCCATCAGCATTGAAATAAGGAAAGGAACTTAATACCATAAAACTCAGAGTGGCAGCTTAGGATATAATATCACTAAATGTCTAATACAGTTCTGGGTACCTCACACGTATTTAAATATTTATTTTTGTAATTAATTTACTTTCCACAGAGGAAGGTAGAGGAATTTCTGGAATGGTTTAGTGTGAGTTCTAACCACACAGCCTTCTTCTTTCACCTCTTCAAAATATACTGATTAGCCCACAAAATCCTGAGAATTGCAGTAATCTTGAATCTGGAAAGAAGCAAATAGGAAAAGAATCTGTATCTTCTGCTGTAGGGCTGTTGGCCAGAGAACTGGGTGTGGTGGGGTGATGATGCAGGGAATTAGGAATTGCCTCTCAGAAGCAAAAGTTGTTGACTAGTTACAGTAATGATAAAGAGGTCAAGGGCAATTTCTTCCCCATTAAAATGGGATCTCCCAACATGTAAGACATTTTACACCATCTGAGAAGTAAAAGTGAAACCCAGGTGTTCTAGTAGATTGCATCTAGTTTTACAGAACCATATCCCCACCCCACTTCACCTACAGAAAAGTAGAAGAAATGAAAAATATGCGTGGAGAAGGGGAAAAGAGCAGACCTCTGATATGAGATAGACAGGAAATCAGTAAGAAAGCCGACACACCGTTTTGGAGAAAACAGGTGGTCTAAACAGAGTTGCCCCCTTCAAGCATGAGCTAGATGAAAAGTGGCATGCCACTCCTGTAATCATATTATTGACAGTAAAATTAAAGAAATGAATAGTACAAACAAAAATGAGCCAAGAACCATATCTGGAAGAAAACATAATCTGAGAACACATAATTCCCAGCAGAGTTTTCAAGATATAGAAGAACTTTGTAAGAAAATACATTCAGTAAAACCCAAGAGCTCAAAGTTGAGAAAATGAAGTAACTATGAGATGCCAAGGGAAATTGAATTGCTAAAGAAACCAAGCCACACAGTACATACTGAATAAATTTAGAAATAATAGACTTGGGTGAAAATCGAAGTACTGACGTGGTGAAAAGAGTTGTGAAAATCTAGTGAATGCAGAAGAAAAAGACAAAGCAATTAGAGAGAAGGTGATATCTATGGAAGGTTGATAAATATAACTACTATAAGGATAATTGGTGTCCAAAATAGAGAACTCAACAAATGGATGAAAAACAATATTCAAAGATGAAATAGGAAATTTTCCCCAAAATGAAATAAGAACTGAATCTGCAAATATTAAAGTACAAGAGTGATTGAAGTGAGAGACCTAACCTGGTGGTGGTTTTAAAAGTATTTTCGATTAAGGTCTTACTGTATAGCACAGAGAACTATATTCTGTATCCTGTGATAAACCATAATGGAAAAGAATATGAAAAAGAATATATATATATATATATATGTGTATAACTGAGTCACTATGCTGTACAGCAGCAGTTAAACACAACTTTGTAAATCAACTATACTTCGATAAAATTAAAAAAAAAATCTGTCTGATAATTCCATCATTTTGGCTGTGGATCTCCTGGTATTCACTTTCTTTGTGGGTCAATTTTTTCTGCTTCTTTGAATATCTAGTAACTTAAAAAAATTGTTTACTGGAAATTGTATGTTGAAGAACAGTAGATACTGAAGTTAATATTTATTCCTTAGGGGTGTATGCCCCTTCTTCTGTAAGGCCAGTACTGTGGGGGGCTGAGTCTTTTTAATCTGCAGTTGAGCTGAGTCTGGGCGTTGTTGCAGTTTTAGTTAGATTCAGTTCAACGTTAGCTTTAGTGCCTTCATCTAGACTTGGTAACCACTGATAAGAATTCAGATATCTTGCTATGATATACAACCTTGCAGCTAGTTTTCTGGGTCTTTGGATTTTCTTTGCTCTCTGGTTTTGCTCCGGATACTCTCCAAGAAAGAAACAAAATTTGCAAAGCGTGGTCTTAGATGTTGGAATGTGAATTGTACGTGACCCTGATTCACAGTTCTTTATTTCCTTGCTCTAGGTATTCCTGGAGTGGAGAACCACTTTTCTTGACCTGCCCTACATCAGAAGTCACTGAGCTCCCAGCCTGCAGTCACTGTGGAATCCGAAGGATATTTGAGTTTCAGCTTATGCCAGCGCTGGTCAGCATGCTCAGAAGTGCTAATTTAGGTAATAAACTGTTTATTTATTTGAGTTTGTGGGTTTCTAGCACTAATTTGAAATTATTTTAAAAATGAAAGACTATTGTTTCATTTTTGTTTCCTTATAAAATATAAGCATATTACAGAAAATTTGGGAAATTAGAATTATTATTATTTTTTAAATATTTATTTTATTTTTAAATTTATTTTTTTTGGCTGCATCAGGTCTTAGTTGCGGCACGCGGGATCTTCGTTGAGGCGTGCGGGCTTCTCTCTAGTTTGGCATGCGGGTTTTCTCTCTCTAGTTGTGGAACGCGGGGTCCAGAGCATGTGGGCTCTGTAGTTTGCGGCATGTGGGCTCTCTTGTTGAGGCGCGCGAGCTCAGTAGTTGTGGCGTGTGGGCTTAGTTGCCCCACAGCGAAATTAGAATTATTTTAAGGAAACTTGTGTTGCTTCCATTTGGGGCTATTATAAATAAAGTTACTATGAACATTTGTGTACAAGTCTTTATATGGACATAGGCTTTTCGGTAAGTATCTAGGAGAAAAATGGTTGAATTATATGGTAGGTGTGTGTTTCACTTTTTAACACATTGCCAAACTATCTTCCAAAGAGGTTGTGCCACTTATATCCCAACCAGCAATACATGAGAGTTGCACATCCTTGGCAACACTTGATATGGTCTGTCTTTTTCATTTTAGCCAGTCTCACAGGTGTGTAGTGATGTCACATCGTTTTAATTTACATTTCTCTAACAACTAATGATTTTGAGCATCTTTTCATGTGTTTATTTACCACTGTATGTTTTCTTTGGTGAAGTATCTGTTCTAATCATTTTCTCTCTTTAAAAATTGGATAGTTTGTCTTCTTATTATTGAATTTTGAGAGTTTTGTATCTATTCTGGATACAAGTCCTTTAGTATATAATTTATAAATATTTTCTCCAAGTCTGTGGCTTGCCTTTTTTTATTTCTGTTTTTTTGATATGGACTTTATTCTTTAGAAGCTTTCAATTTACAGAAAAATTAAGAAATAGTACATAGAGGTCCCATATACCTCATACCCAGTTTCCCCTTTATTAACATTTTACATTAATATGGTACTTTTGTTACAATTAATGAACCAGTATTAATACATTATTAACTAAAATCCATAGTTTATTTAGATTTCCTTAATTTTTACCTGATATCCAAGAGCCTGTCCTGGATACCACAGTGCATTTAGTTGTTGTGTCTCTTGCCTGTGATGGATTTTCAGACTTCCTCAGTTTTGAAGACCTTGACAATTTTGGGGAGTACTGGTCACTTACTTTGTAAGATGCCCCTATATTGGAATTTGTCTGATTTTTTTTTTCTTATAATCAGAATGAGATTATGGGTTATTGAGAGGAAAATCACAGGGGAAAAGTGCCTTTTTCTTCATGTCACACATGATATCAAGGGTGCATCTTTATACATTGACTGTTGATGTTAGCCTTGATCACCTGGTGTTTCAGGTTTCTCCACTTGAAAACAATTCCTTTTTCTCCCCCCAGTCAGAATAAAATGACTTGTCTTTTTATTCTCTAAACAGTGTCCTTTCAAAAAACAGTTTTTAATTTTGAAGGACAATTGATTAATTTTTTCTTGTATGGATCATGTTTTTAATGTCTTGTCTAAGAAATAATTGCCTAGCCCAAGGACACTAGTTTTTTCCTAGTTTTATGTTTTACATTTAGATTTATGTCCATTTTGAGTTAACTTTTATATATGGTGTGAGGTATGGATCAAGTTCATTCTTTTCCATGTGAATATCCAGTTGTTTCAGCACCATTTATTGATAAGGTTATTCTTTCTCTGCTGAATTATCTTTTACCTTTGTTGAAAATTGGTTGTCCATATATGTGTTAATTTATTTGTGTACTCTCTATTCTGCATTCTGTTCCATTAATCTGTTTTTCTGTTTTGACACCACTGCCACACTGTCTTGACTACTGTAGCTTTGTAAGATTTGTAATTTGGTAAATTGACACAAAAAGTGTCAATCTTGCAGCTTTATTCTTCCTTTTCAAAGGTATTTTGACTCTTCGAAGTCCTTTGCATTTCTGTGTTTTTAAGAATCAGCTTGTCAACTTCTTTAAAAAGTAAAAGTCATTCTGGGTTTTTTTTTTTTTTTTTTTTTTTTTAAAGGATTTTCTTATTTATTTATTTATTTATTTATTTATTTTTGGCTGTGTTGGGTCTTCGGTTCGTGCGAGGGCTTTCTCCAGTTGCGGCAAGCGGGGGCCACTCTTCATCGCGGTGCGGGGACCGCTCTTCATCGCGGTGCGGGGACCGCTCTTCATCGCGGTGCGGGGACCGCTCTTCATCGCGGTGCGGGGACCGCTCTTCATCGCGGTGCGCGGGCCTTTCTCTATCGCGGCCCCTCCCGTCGCGGGGCACAGGCTCCAGACGCGCAGGCTCAGCAATTGTGGCTCACGGGCCCAGCTGCTCCGCGGCATGTGGGATCTTCCCAGACCAGGGCTCGAACCCGTGTCCCCTGCATTAGCAGGCAGATTCTCAACCACTGCGCCACCAGGGAAGCCCCATTCTGGGGTTTTGATTGGGATTGCATTGATTCTCTGGATCAGCGTGGGGAGAATTGATATCTTAATGTTGAGTCTTCCAACTCATGTACATAGTATGTCTTTCCATTTATTTAGGTTCTCTTTAATTTCTTGCAGCAGGGTCTTATACTTTTCAATGTGTAGTCTTGCACATCTTTTTTCAGTTTTGTCTCTAAGTATTAAATGCTTTTTTATGCTATTGTAAATGGCATTTAAAAAATTTCAATTTCTGATGTTTGCTGCTAGTATATTTAAATATAATTGATTTTTTAAAAGATGTGTTGTAAAATATACATACTTAAAATTTACCATTTTGTGGTCATGAAGAACCTAGGGGCAAGACAGCAATAAAGACGCAGACCTACTGGAGAATGGACTTGAGGACACGGGGAGGGGGAAGGGTAAGCTGGGACAAAGTGAGAGAGTGACATGGACATATATACATGACCAAATGTAAAATGGATAGCTAGTGGGAAGCAGCCGCATAGCACAGGGAGATCAGCTTGGTGCTTTGTGACCACCTGGAGGGGTGGGATAGGGAGGGTGGGAGGGAGGGAGACACAAGAGGGGAGAGATATGGGGATATATGTATATGTATAGTTGATTTACATTGTTATAAAGCAGAAACTAACACACCATTGTAAAGCAATTATACTCCAATAAAGATGTTAAAAAAACAATTTACCATTTTAGCCATTTCTTTAAGTGTATAGTTTAGTGGCATTAAGTATATTCACAATGTTATGTAACCATCACCACTATCTATTTCCAAAACTTCTTTGTTATCCCAAACAGAAAATCTGTACCCATTAAGAATTAACTACTCTCCCACTCCCAAAAAGGAATTAACCCCCCCATTTTCTCTTCCCCTAGTTGATGGTAACCTCTATTCTATCTTTCTGTCTCTGTGAATTTACCTATTCCAGATACCTCATATAAGTGGAATCATACAACATTTGTCCTTTTGTGTCTGGCTTATTTCACTTAGCATAATGTTTTCAGGGTTTGTCCATGTTGTAGCATGTATCAAAATTTCCTTCCTTTTTATAGTTCATTGTATGTATATACAAATTTTTTTAATTCTTTAAGTTGATGGGGTTTCCATCCTTTAGCTATTATGAGTAATGCTGCTGTGAACATTGGTATACAAATATCTGTTTGACTCCCTGTTTTTAGTTCTTTTGGGTATATCCTAGGAATGGCATTGCTGGGTCATTTTTAGAGCTGTAAACACATACATTGAAAACAAAGAAAAATCTCAAATCAATGACCTGTTTACCTTTTAAGGAACTAGAAAAAGAAGACCAACCAACCAAAGCTCACAGAAGAAAGGAAAGAATAAAGGCTAGAGCAGAGATCTTAAAGGATAATATAAAAACAACAGAGACAAGTGTTCAAAACCAAATTTTTTGGTGTGGATTCTTTAGGATTTTCTACATATAAGATCAGATCATCTGTATTTACTAATATATATTTTATATATATACACACACACATATTAGTATTTGCTAAATGTAATGATTTTACATGGGATGGTGGCTGATTACATTTGATCTTTATGACCATTGAGTATTCTTATGTGTATCTAAAGTACTTTTAGAACAGACATGAAAATATTCCCTCTACTCATCGAATTCACAAAACATGTTTATTCATTGTACAATATTTTAAAAGGTTAGCATGGTTTAATTTTAGAAGCAGAAATTCTGTCTCTTAAGATTATGAGTTGACCAAGGCACATGTTTGGCATAATCATATACAGTTGAGGAGTAATGGCTTCTGTCTCTTTGCACAACTGCCATAGTCACTCGTATAATATCTGCAATGAGGGCATTTTTATGTCAGCATTATCTTTTTCCAGTTTACCAGTAATTACCTAAGGTACATCATATCCATTTTCTCTTTTATTTCAACAATCAGTAAACCTTTCTTCTGTGGTTATGGAAGTGTTCTTAACATGAACATACCTTGTCATGTGACATATTTGTTTACCATGGCCTACTTCTCTTTTACAATCAGAAACAAGGAAAATTGTTTGCTTTTTGTATTCCCTACTGTATTTCAGATCTAACCTGATTTCTTAGGTCCTTTATATATTTCTTTTGAATCGCTTTAAACACATAAGAAGAGATCACTTTTTATCTTTACCTACATCATTAGGTGTATGGACATTATAATAACATAATTTTTACTACACTGAAAATCATTTCAGGCTTTGATCTTGGAGTAGTTTTTCTAAGAGGTAACTTGTTCCTGGGACAAAATATAGCAACAACTAAAATCACTTGCAGGATTGTCTACTATTTTTGTTTCTTTAAATTTGTCAGTTTCGGGGGCTTCCCTGGTGGTCCAGTGGTTAAGACTCCGTGCTTAAGGGCACGGGTTTGATCCCTCATTGGGGAAGTTCTGCATGCTGTGGGGTGCAGCCAAAAAAAAAAAAAATTTGTCACTTTCTGGTAACTATCCTAGGAACTGGTGAGTTCTAGGTATTTTTAAAACAATTCTGATTAGAAAGCATCAAGATGAAACACTGAATCTTTGTGGTCAGAAATTCTGTTATCCTTATTCTAATATGAATATTTGAGTTGCAGATAATTTGATTTTGATCTGTTAGTGTGGAAATGTAAGCATGGAGACAAAGACAAAATAAAAACAAGCATTCTTGGGATTTCCCTGGTGGCGCAGTGGTTAAGAATCCACCTGCCAATGCAGGGGACACGGGTTCGAGCCCTGGTCCGGGAAGATCCCACATGCTGTGGAGTAACTAAGCCCGTGCACCACAACTACTGAGCCTGCACTCTAGAGCCTGCGTGCCACAACTACTGAAGCCCGTGCACTGTAGGGCCCACATGCTGCAGCTACTGAGGCCTGCGCGCCCAGAGCCCGTGCTCCTCAACAAGAAAAGCCACCTCAATGAGAAGCCCATGCACCGCAACGAAGAGTAGCCCCCTGTCAGATTTCCCTGGTGGTGCAGTGGTTAAGAATCCGCCTGTCAACACAGAGGACACAGGTTCAATCCGTGGTCTGGGAAGATCCCACATGCTGCGGAGTAACTAAGCCCGTGCACCACAACTACTGAGCCTGCGCTCTAGAGCCCATGTGCCATAACTACTGAAGCCCGCGCGCTTCAACTACTGAAGCCCGTGTGCCTAGAGCCCATGCTCTGCAACAAGAGAAGCCACCGCAATGAGAAGCCCGTGCACTGCAATGAAGAGTAGACCCCGCTTGCCGCAACTAGAGAAAGCCCACGTGCAGCGATGAAGACCCAATGCAGCCAAAAAAATAAACAATAAAATTAAGAAAAAAGAAAGAAAAAAAAGAGTAGCCCCTACTCGCTGCAAATAGAGAAAGCCCACGCACAGCAACAAAGACCCAATGCAGCCAAAAATAAATAATTAAGTAAGTAAGTAAATTAAAAAGAAATAAATTAAAAAAAACAAGCATTCTTGGAAAAAAAAGATCAGATCATCTGCAAGAGAGATAATTTTTATTTTTTTATTTTTAAAATGTTTACTTTGGCTGTGCTGGGTCTTAGTTGCAGCACACAGTATCTTTGTTGCGACATGCGGGATCTTTAGTTGCGGCATGCAGGCTTCTTAGTTGCAGCATGTGGGCTTCTTAGTTGCGGCATGTGAACTCTTAGTTGTGGAATGCATGTGGGATCTAGTTCCCTGACCAGGGATCAAACCCAGGCCTCCTGCATTGGGAGCACGGAGTCTTACCCACTGGCCGCCTGGGAAGTCCCCAATAGAGATAATTTTACTTCCTTCTTTCTGATTTGTATGCCTTTTATTTTCCTTGTCCAGTCGCTCTATATAGAACTTCTGTATCGAACAGAAGTTGCAAAAGTGGGCATCCTTTACTTGTTCCTGGTCTTAGGGGAATAGCTTTTAGTTTTTCACCATTGAGTATTAAGTTAGCTGTGAGTTTTTCATATGTATGGCCTTTTTCAGACTGAGGAATTTACCTTCTATTCCTAGTTTATTGAGTGATTTTTATCACTACAGAGTATTGAATTTTGTCAAATGCTTTTTTTCTGCATCAGTTGAGATGTTCATGGTAATTCTATGGATTCTGTTAATGTGGTATATTATATTGATTTTGGTATGTTTAAACATCTTTCCATTCTTGGGATAAATCCCATTGGATCATAGCATATAAACCTTTTTATAAGCTCCTGGATTTGGTTTGCTAGTATTTTGTTGAGCATTTTTGCATCCGTATAAGGGGTATTGGTTTGTAGTTTTCTTTTAATATCTCTGTCTGGCTTTGGTATTAGGATAATAGTAGCCTCAGAGAATGAGTAAGTAGTCCCTTCTATTCAGTTTTTTGGGAGACTTAAAGAAGGATTGGTGTTTATTCTTCTTTAAATGTTTTGTAACATGTACTAGTTATATCCTCTAGTCCTTGGCTTTTCTTTATAAATTTATTTATTTTATTTATTTATCTTTGGCTGTGTTGGGTTTTCGTTGCTGTGCACAGGCTTTCTCTAGTTGCGGTGAGTGGGGGCTACTCTTCATTGTGGTGTGCGGGCGTGGGATCTTCCAGGACCAGGGCTTGAACCCGTGTCCCCTGCATGGGCAGGCGGATTCTTAACCACTGCGCCACCGGGGAAGCTCCTAGGCTTTTCTTTACTGGGAGGGTTTTGATTACTCATCCAATTTCCTTGCTATAGGTCTATTCAAATTTTCTGTTTCTTCTTGAGTCAGTTTTGGTAGATTGCATGTTTCTAGTTTATCCATTTCTTTTAGGTTATTCAATTTGTTGGTATACAACTGTTCATATATAATCTTTTATTATATATAGGCATAAAAGATTATTATAATCTTTTATTTCTGTAAAATTTGTCTTAATGTTTATACTTTTTTTTTAAAATTTTTGGCTGTGTTGGGTCTTCGTTGCTGCACACGGGCTTTCTCTAGTTGCAGCAAGTGGGGGCTACTCTTCGTTGCGGTGTGCGGGCTTCTCATTGCGGTGGCTTCTCTTGTTGCGGAGCATGGGCTTCAGTAGTTGTAGCACGTGGGCTCAGTAGTTGTGGCTCGAGGGCTCTAGAGCGCAGACTCAGTAGTTGTGGCGCATGGGCTTAGTTGCTCCACGGCATGTGGGATCTTCCCGGACCAGGGCTCGAACCCGTGTCCCTTGCATTGGCAGGCGGTTTCTTAACCACTGGGCCACCAGGGAAGTCCCAATGTTTCTACTTTCATTTCTGGTTTTAGTAATTTGAGTCTTCTCTTTTTCTTAGTCATTCTAGCTAAAGATTTGTCAATTTTGTTGATCTTTACAAAGAACAAACTTTTGGTTCTGTGGGTTTTTCTCTATTGTTTTTATATTCTCCATTAAAAAAAAAATTCTGCTCTAGCCTTTATTTTTTCCTTTCTTCTGCTGGCTTTGATAGTTTGGTCTTTTTCTAGTTCCTTAGGGTATAGACCATTAAGGTCATTGATTTGAGGTCTTTCTTTGTTTTTATTGTGTGTGTTTATATCTGAAAATTTCCTCTTAGTACTGCTTTCACTGCATCTCATAAGGTTTGGTATGTTGTGCTTTCATTTTCATTTGTCTCAAGGTATTGTCTAATTTCCTTTGTGATTTCTTTTTTGACCCGTTGGTTGTTTAAAAGTGTTCTGTTTACTTTTCACGTATTTGTGAATTTTCCAGTTTTTGTCCTGTTATTGATTTCTAGTTTCATTTCATTGTCATCAGTAAAGATACTTAGTATGAGGTAAGTCTTCTTCAATTAATTGAGACTTATGGTATATCCCAGAGATGTTCTGTGTACACTTGAAAAGAATGTGGTGTTAAGTGGGGTGTTCTGTATGTGTCTGTTAGTTCCAGTTGTCAAACTATTGCATTGTCAAACCTTCTGTTTCCTTATTGATCTTCTGTCTGGTTGTTTTATTTATTATTATAAGTGAGTTATTGATGTCAAGTATTATTGTAGCACTGTCTATTTCTCTCTTTAAATCTGTCAATTTTTGCTTCACATATTTAGGGTCTCTGCACATAGAAGCTTATATGTTTATAATTATTATATTTTCTTGCCCTATTGAACCTTTTATCAACACATAATGTCCCTGTTTGTCTCTTGTAACCATTTTTTTATTTGAAGTTTTGTCTAACAATAAGATAGCCAACCTAGCTCTCTTTTAGTTACTGTTTGCCTAGAATATCTTTTTCTCTCCTTTTGCTTTCATCCTCTTTATGTCCCTATTATCTAAAGAGAGTATTTCTAATAGTGTATAGATTAGTCTTATTTTATTATTTTTTTATATCCTATCTGTCAATGCTTTTTTTTAAATAGGAAAGTTTAATCCATGTACATTTAATGTCATTACTGATAAAGGATTTACTTCAGCCATTTAGCTATTTTCTGTATGTCTTATAATATTTTTGTTCCTCAGTTCTTCCATTATTGCCTTTTTTTTGGTATTTAGGTGATTTTTTTGTAGTATACCATTTAGATTCCCTTCTTTCATTGTGTGTATACAGTAAGTCTCCTACATACGAATGAGCTCCTTTCTGAGAGCATGTTTGTAAGTCCAACTTGTTCATAAGTCCAACAAAGTTAGCCTAGATACCCAACTAACACAATCTGCTATGTAGTACTGTACTGTAATAGGTTTGTAATACTTTTCACAAAAATAGTACATAAAAACAAACAAACACAAAAAATAAAGAAAACATTTAAAATCTTACAGTACCTTGAAAAGTACAGTAGTACAGTACAACAGCTGGCATATAGGGGCTGGCATTTAGTGAACAGGCAAGAGGAGTTACTGACTGGAGGAGGGAGAGGAGGTGGGAGATAGTAGAGCTGAAGGATCGTCAGCAATAGGAAATGGAGGGCAATCTGCAATTTCACTCACGCCTGATGTTGATGGAACACATATCCGCATCTTTGAAAGTTCACAACTTGAAGGTTCATATGTAGGGGACTTACTGTATTTTTTGGTATTTTACTTAGTGATTACTTTGCAATTAACATCTTAAAATTTTAGCAACCTAGTTTGAATAATACCAACTTTCTTTCAATATTATACAAACACTTCTACTTCTATATACATCTCTATTCTTTTTCTTTTATATTGTTAACATCACAGATTATATCTTTATACTTTGTATGTCTCTTAACATAGATTCATAATTACTATTTTATGCATTTGCTTGTTAAATTGTATAGGAGAAAGAAGTTACAAACTAAACCAGAGGTATAATAAAGCTGTCCTTTATGAAGTTCTTTATTTTTCCTGTTTTTGAGTTACTGTCTAGTATCCTTTAATTTCAACCTGGAGAACTCCTTTTAGCATTTCTTTTTTTTATATATATAAATTTATTTATTTATTTATTTGTTTTTATTTTTGGCTATGTTGGGTCTTTGTTGCTGCGCATGGGCCTTCTCTAGTTGCAGTGAGTGAGGGCTACCCTTCATTGTGGTGCACGGGCTTCTCATTGCAGTGTCTTCTCTTATTGTGGAGCATGCACTCTACGTGTGCAGGCTTCAGTAGTTGTGGCACGCGGGCTCAGTAGTTGTGGTTCACGGGCTCTAGAGCGCAGGCTCAGTAGTTGTGGCGCATGGGCTTAGTTGCTCCACGGCATGTGAGATCTTCCCAGGCCAGGGATCGAACCCATGTACCTTGCATTGGCAGGTGGATTCTTAACCACTGTGCCAGCAGGGAAGCCCCTAGCATTTCTCACAGGGCAAATCTACTGTTATGAACTCCCTCAGCTTTAAAAAAAAAAAACACAAAAAATCTGGTAATATCTTAATTCTCCTTCAATTTTGAAAGATAGTTTTGACAGATACATAATTCTTTATTTACAGTCTTTTAGGACGAAATGTGTCATCCTGTTGCCTCCTGGCTTTCATGGTTTCTGAGAAATCAACTGTTAAATCTTATTGAGGCTATCTTATATGTAACTAGTTACTTCTGTCTTGCTGCTTTCAAAGTTACCCTTTTGTCTTTGAGTTTTAACAGTTTGTCAATTTAACATTTGACTACCGTGTGTCTGGTGTGGATCTCTTGAGTTTTTGCTGCTTGAAGTTTGTTGAGCTTCTTGGATATGGTCTTGGAGCTAGTTGCTAAATGAAAGAAGGGAAATCTCTAAAACTTACCAGTGTCTTAATCGAGCTCTTACTAGATGATGAAGTGTTTCACTAGACTCCAGAGTTCCAAAATAGATAGTTTCAGATAGTTCTTCCAGCTCAGTAGCTGCTTTAGTGGAAGGTCAGATTCCTAGAGGTTCCTACTCTGCCATGTTCCTTGACATTATTTCCACAGTTGATTTTTGTATACTGATCTTGTGCCCTGCAACTGTTCTATTGATTATTTTGTTGACTACATCAGGTTTTGAACATAGACAATCATATTGTTTGGGGATGAAGACGGTTACTTCTTCCTTTCCTTAGCTGGCTGTCTTTCTTTTCTTTTCTTCTTCTTTTTCTTTTTGCCTACTGCACTGACTAGAACCTCAGTACAATGTTGAATGTAAATATGAGAGCAGACATCCTTGTCATATTTCTGATCATAGGAGTAAAGCAGTCAGTCTTTAATCATTAGGTAACTTGGTAACTTGTTAACTGTAGGTTTTTTGTAAATGCTCTCATCAGGTTGAAGAAGTGCCTGTCTAATCCTATTTTTTTGCGTTCTTTTTTTTTTTTTTTTAACAAATTTATTTAATTATTTATTTTGGCCACGTTGGGTCTTCGTTGCTGTGTGTGGACTTTCTCTAGTTGTGGCGAGCGGGGGCTACTCTTCGTTGCGGTGTGCGGGCTTCTCATTGCGGTGGCTTCTTTTGTTGTGGAGCATGGGCTCTAGGTGCACAGGCCTCGGTAACTGTGGCACGTGGGCTCAGAAGTTATGGCTTACGGGCTGTAGAGCGCAGGCTCAGTAGTTGTGGCACATGGGCTTAGTTGCTCCGTGGCATGTGGGATCTTCCCAGAGTAGGGCTTGAACCCGTGAACCCTGCATTGGCAGGCAGATTCTTAACCACTGTGCCATCAGGGAAGTCCCTTTGAGTTCTTTTTTTTTTTTTTTTTTTTTTTAAGATCCAGCTCCATGTTTGTTTGTTTGTTTTAAATTTTATTTATTTATTTATTTATTTATTTATGGCTGTGTTGGGTCTTCGTTTCTGTGAGGGCTTTCTCTAGTTGCAGCAAGTGGGAGCCACTCTTCATCGCGGTACGCGGGCCTCTCACCATTGCGGCCTCTCTTGTTGCGGAGCACAGGCTCCAGATGCGCAGGCTCAGTAATTGTGGCTCACAGGCCTAGTTGCTCTGCGGCATGTGGGATCTTCCCAGACCAGGGCTCGAACCCGTGTCCCCTGCATTGGCAGGCAGATTCTCAACCACTGCGCCACCAGGGAAGCCCTTGAGTTCTTTTTAATAGCTGTGTATACAAGTATTATTTAAGTCATGTTAGCAAATTGTTGCATGGTAGGTATCTACCAGTTTCTGTTGCCATCAGCCACATAGGAGGTTGTTGATGTCCCGGCATCTTTTGCAGAATCTGGTACAAAATTTTGGAAAACTTTTGCAAATATTATTGTTAAAAATGTCATTTTGTAACCTAGCAATTCCACCCAAAAGAATTGAAAACATATGTACACCAAAACCTGTATACAAATGCTCGTATCAGCATTATTCAAAATACCCAAAAAGTGGAAGTAGCTGAAATGTTCATCAACAAATCAGTGTACAAACAAAATGTGGTATCTCCAGTGAGTATTATTCTGCCATGAAAAGAAAGGAAGTACTACATGATAACTGTGCTACAAATAGTTGTGCCTTGAAAACATTATGCTAAGTGAAAGAAGCCAGACACAAAAGGCTACAAATTATATGATTCCATTTATATGAAATGTCCATAATAGGCAAATCCATTGAAACAGAAGATTAGTGGTTGCTTGTACCTGGAGGCAGGAGAGAATGGGGAGTGACTGCTAACGGGTATGGGCCTGGGGTGTCTTTTTGGGGTGATGAAAATGTTCTGGAATCTGATAGTAGAGATGTTTGTATAACTATGTGAATATGCTAAAAACCAATGAACTGTAGCTTTAAAATGGTAAATTTTATGGCATGGGAATCATATTTTAATTAAGAAAAACACCGTGTAAGCAGCTGCACAAACTCATAATGCCTTTGGTGATCCTTATAAGGATGACAGGAACAACAATTATGACAGCAAAGTGATAATTATAACAATTAGGTTTAATGGAGGAAAAAAATTTTTTTTAAATATTTATTTTTTGGCTGCATCGGGTCTTAGTTGTGGCACTCAGGATCTTTGTTGCGGTGCATGGGCTTCTCTCTTGTGGCACGTGGGCTCAGTAGTTGCTGCACGTGGGCTCCAGAATGCATGGGCTCTGTAGTTGTAGCACACAGGGTCTCTAGTTGTGGCACGTGGGCTCAGTAGTTGTGGTGCACGGGCTTAGTTGCTCCGTGGCCTGTGGGATCTTCCCAGATCAGGGCTCGAACCCGTGTCCCCTGCATTGGCAGGCAGATTCTTAACCACTGTGCCACCAGGGAAGTTTCTAGGTAACGGGTTCTTTATTCAAGAGGCCCTAGTTTCTAAAAGATCCTTTGAAATTAAGAGAATTATATTCATTCCGTATTATAATTTTGAATAGTATGCATTTGGCTCCTTTACTATAATAGATAAGGAAATGTATACCCTACTCCATCTCCAAATATTTTAGTATCATTTTTGCTTTATCAAGGTTTATAAGTCTGTATTCTATAGCCATAATTCTCACAGCTGTTTAGCCTATGAATTCTTTATTTTGACTGTTCTCTCCTAGCTGGAATCTATCAAGTAATAGCCTCAAAGAGGGCTCGTAGGTGTTGTTCTTACTTTAGAATGTGTGTGCTGGTTTGCCTTTATATTTGAAGGACAACTTATGTATAAAGTTCTTAGGCCCCACTTTCTTTCTTCAAAACTTTGTAATCGCCCATGCTGTCAACAGTGAGAGCCCCGCCAGTCCTTTTATCTGGTACCTCCTGTCATCTCCCATGGCTGCGTCTCACCGGGAAGTATGTTTTGGCATTGAATGTTGCTTTGTAGAAGTCTGAGGGTGGACTAATTTCCCCCACCCGCCACCTTTGTAACTAACATTTATGCTAGGATGCCTGTAGAATTTTCTTTATTTATGAAGTCCGGGCACTGAACTAACATATGTCTTGCCGTCCAATTGTTCTGTAATCCTTTTATTGTGGGACAGGATAGGTCTTCCGACCTATATATTTAGTTTTTCTTCCTTTTTATTTCTGGGTATCTTTTCTATTGAATTTGTAGCTTTTCTACGGAAGCAACACCAGTTGCTTTGGTCACCTTTCTCTTCTCAAATGCATGCTTTTCCCTTTCCCTCTACATTCATTGAGATTCTCTCAAGCCTTTCTTTTCTACCTGTAATTAAGTTTCACCTGTCTTTTCTGTTTCTTGTGGTTTCTGATGTTTTTCATTGGATGTGTAATGGGACTGTTTTGATCTCCATATGCTGTGTCTTTCTCCTCCCCCTCCCTCATCCCCCAAATGTGGCAGGTCTCTGGGCTCATGTATAATACTCAGCTACTTGGTGTTTTATTCTATCTAATTCCTTACACCTCCTTCTTGCCCCTTCTGGTGGTTACTAGTACTGAGTTTGAGCTTTCTAATGCCCTCTGAAAACTGCCTGTTGCCCATTCTAGTTGGGAATTATCTCAAATTCACCACATTATTTTTTCAAAATCAGCTCTATTTTGGCCTTTCTTTGTACTGTCTTTGATTTTCTTTCCATTATTGCTGTCTGCATTTTTAAAAAGTATTTTTCTTTTGCTGCTGCAAACCAGTTGCCCAGCTCCTCCTTTGGACTCCTGTTTTCCTGTTCTGATTTCAGCAGGAGTTCTTGTTGCTCATGTTCTCTTGATGACATTCTTCGTGGCTCCATCCATCAATAAACTTCTATAAATTCTTAGAATTTATTTTCTACTTTTTGCCTGTATCCTTTCTTGGAGGTAGTGTTCTGTCAGTGTGACGTATTTTAAAATGGTCTTCAATGTCAGATAGTCTAGACATTTGTAATGAAGTCTAATTGAGATTTTTTGTTTATTTTCAAAGTATATTTTACTGGGACTTCCCTGGTGGTCCAGTGGCTGGGACTCTGTGCTCCCAACGCAGGGGTCCTGAGTTCGGTCCCTGGTCAGGGAAGTAGATCCCACATGCCGCATCTAAGAGTTTGCATGCCACAACTAAAGATCTCACATGCCGCAACTAAGACCCAATGCAGCCACATAAATAAATAAACATTTTTTAAAAAAATAGTATATTTTACTGATAAATCTGTGTTATTTTTTGCAATCAGCAGTCACTTTTTATAGGAATACTGCAACTGTATTGTGACTGAAAACTAGTGAGCACTGTTTTTGCTTTAAGTAATTATTTTTTCAGTGTGTAAGGTAGAATCACTCCCTGTGGCAACGCCAATTATCCTGATATTGAGCCATCTTTTTCCTTCCTTTGTATTATCTGCTAATTGCTTAACCTTTTTGTTTAACAGTTAACACTTAAGATGTTCCAGGCTCTGTTCTAAGTACCTTACATGTATTGGCTTATTTACTCCTCCTTACAGCAATCTTATCATCATGAGAAATATAGTCATTATAACATAGAGGTGAAATTGCTTGCTCAGGGTGGTAGAGCTGGGGTTTAAACTCAAGCAATCTTGTTCCAGAGTCTGGGCTCTATCCACTAAGCAAACTTTGAATTTTTTTTTTTTTGGATGGGTATACTATTTTATTAACATTTAAATTTCACCAAGAGTTCAAGTATATGCTAGCCATTTGTTCAGATTTTTGAAATAAAGACAAAATGGGCAAACAGCTTTGAGGGTGCGATGTACTTAACACTGCACAATATATTCACCAACTAGACAGTCTAAGGGGTGGTATGACTATACACTTAGGAGCACCAAGTACAGGAACAAGCCCTGGAATTGGAAGAAAAACCTGCCATTCAGGACTGAACAGAGGTCTTTGGTTGCTGACAGAATCTCCCCTTGACTTCAGACGTGAGACAAACTGAGGGAGTTTGTCAGTATACAAAAACCACTGCCTTTAGTAACAGGATGGACTGGCCAGAGCCAATTCAGATTGTGGGGACCAGTCTGAAGTGAGCAGGGTTGGCTGGAGGCTGGAGATGTTGCAGCTGAAGGCCAGCATCGGCAGATGACAGCAGCCATGTTCTAAAAATCGCTGATTTCTACACAAGTTCCTAAGATGCTTTCCCTAAACAGGGCAAACTTTGAATATTGAGTGTATCTCATGAGTTTTCTCTTTGCTGGAATCCTGAATATGTTGTATTTTTCAGGTCTTTCTGTGGAATTCGGAACCATTCTAATTTACACATGTGAGAAGAGTTGCTGGCCTCAAAATCATCAGACTCCCGTGGAAGAATTTTGTATTATCCAAGAGGACCCAGATGAATTATTATTTAAGTAGTGCATTTCCTTTTGTGTTTTTTTGTTTGTCTGTTTTTATTTATTTTTGGCTACGTTAGGTCTTTGTTGCTGCACGTGGGCTTTCTCTAGTTGCGGAGAGTGGGGGCTACTCTTCATTGCAGTGCGTGGGCTTCTCATTGCGGTGGCTTCTCTTGTTGTGGAGCATGGGCTCTAGAGCACAGGCTCAGTAGTTGTGGCCCATGGGCTTAGTTGCTCTGCGGCATGTGGGATCTTCCTGGACCAGGGTGGATTCTTACCCACTGTGCCACCTAGGAAGCCCTTTCCTTTTGTTTATATAAATTAAAGCAAATTTTAATGTTTAAATTGTGTTTTTGCCTCATTTTGACTCACAATTTATTAGCTCTTGTTTCTTGTTTCTTTTTTGCTTTTTGGCACCCCTGATGGGTCTGGATCCAGAACTAGAACCTCCCAGCTGTGGGCTGGTTAACCCTTCCAGGGTCAGTGGCTTGTGTCCACAGTGGCAGCTCAGAATGTGGCTCCTCTGTAGCCCAGAGGGCAGGTGATCCTATGTAAGCAGACCGGTGGGTTCTAGGAGGGAGAGCAGCTGGAGAGCCATGAGCGCAGCCAGCCACGTACTACCCCTGCAGCCTCGGCACTTTTGCCGTCCCTGGATGCTGACAGAGCAAACTACTGGAGCTGCTCCAGCTGCTTGAGGCTCCTGCCCTGTGACATGAGCTGTTCAGACCTGCCTGGTGTTCCCCCACCCCAGGCTCTCCGCCCTCACCTCCTGCCCCTAAAGCATCACAGGAAGGGGCCCCTTTCTCTCTTCTGGACACTGTCCTTCCATCCAGCTGTCTACCTCTCCAATCTCCCCTTTCTCCATTTAGTTTTTATGTTATCAGCTGCTTCCATTCTGCTACCCCTTGACAGCAGCATGAAAACACCTCCACCAGCTGTGTACAGACCTGCTGTTTGCCTGCATGGATGAGGAAACTGGGTATTAACATAAACAATTTGATTGATTTATGTTAATAAACATAAACTTTGGTAAATAACACATTAGGCCCATATTATCATGAGATGTGGTTCTCCTGGGCAGTGTGTGACTGGTGAGAACCCTACCTGATGCTGCCCTGCCCTCTCCCCCTTTCCTGGGAGGGTGGGAGGCACCTGGCAGAAAGTGGCTGGCTGTGTAGAAGAAAGCGAAGGTGTTGGTCAGTGATATTTCAGGATCACTGGGTTTGCAGGGCCCAGGCTGAGTGTGGACCTACCTGCAGAGAGAGGTTTTGAGGCTGAGTGTGGACCTGCAGAGAGAGGTTTTGATTCCTCCTCTCTGTCATGCTGCAGAAGTGACCACCGGTTCCCCTGTGGCACTTCTGTTGTGGGCAGAGAGTCCCTCAGACTGTCAGACCACTCACTCCAACTGGAGCACAAAACATACTGCTTATATTTGCAGGTATCTCACTTTGGATTTATTTAAATGGCCAGAGAGTACCCTCCTTTGATGAGAGGATGGGGTAGAATTGTTGCTTTAAACTGTTGATACAGACATTTGCAGATATCTGAGCTAGGTGTAATGTGGCTGACTTTTAGGTGGAGACAACTTGTGCTTCCAACCAAACATGTTCTTGAATCTAGTTATACATGTTCGTATCAGGTCTTACCTAAATAGAGTACAGATTAGCAGGGGCGTTCCCATGATCCCATAGAAATAATGTTTGTGACATATTGTTAAGGAAGCAAGATAATGAGAAAACAAGTCTAGTGTGAACCCACTTAAATGTAAAACTCTTCATAGTGCTGTGTAAAAGATCTAGATCTGGAAATACAAACACAAGCAAGGCCCTGAGGAGTAGGATTAGGTGTGCAATTTTGTGAGTGGTGCTTTTCAGTGTTTACTTCCTGCACTTGCATCCTATTTGAATTTGTTAAGGTGGGCAAGCATTTTATACTTTATACACACTGTTAAAAGATAAACTGAGGCATAAGAATTTATTTGAGCAAAAATCAATTGGAACCAGGCAGCACCCAATCTAGCAAAAAGGAAGGTGCTTCAAGGAGCTAAACAAAATGACTTCTACAGGCAGAAAGGGACAGGAACAGGAAAGTTATATCAGCAAAAAAGGGTGTTGGTTATTGCCACGTTACTTTCCTTTAGGGGATGGCAGGGGTCTCTCAGGTAGATTACCTAACCAGTGCTGATCTGGTGATTCCTGAGTGATGGTTTAAGATTCTATTTCTGGGAGAGCCGAAACTGTAATTAAGTCTCAGTTTGGTGACATGAGGCTTAGCATAAGTGACTCCATTCTGAGCTTGTATCTTGTTTTTAACAACACACCAACCCACGAAGAAAAGCAAAGCCTCAGGGTTAGGTGCCCAGCCCAGGCAAAGGCAAGAGGAGGGAGGCAGGAAAGAAGCAAAGGAAGGTGGCTCTATCCACTGTGTGTCTAGTGGATGAAGGAAGGTCAGCATTTTGTTGAAGACCTCTGTTAGCTTTAGCTGCCACAGGGGGCCTTTATGAGAGCCAATAGTAGGGAAGGAACATCAGCAGCTTACTATGCAAGGGTGCCTCCCGCCCCAACCATGGTTAGGTGCCCTGGCCCTTCCTTCGTCTCATGGATCAGGGCAACAGACTGAGTACTCCTCACAGATCAGGCTTGGTGTGTGGTTGGTGAACGAAGCAACTGATGAGAAAGACCACGGAAGTCAAAAGCATTTTCCTCTGTTTTACACCATCAACCAACAAAACGAAGAAAGAAGATAAGAAAAGAGTATATTTGGCGTCGTAAGAATTGCAATTCGGAAGACACAGATTTGATTAAAACGGAAGGAGTGTTCCAGGGAAGAGAAAAAGTCAGGGGCTTATAAAGGCAAAAGCCACGAGACTGTACTCTGACACAAGAAAAGAAATACTCGGTCACGAGTTGTTTTAGGTTAAGGATCTGATAAATAGATAGGCTGTCATGAGTTATATTAGGGTAAGGGTAATAAGTATCAAGTTTCTGGCAGATGTTCTGGATGCCTTCATTAGGACAGTAAGTGGTCAAAACGTCAGATTTCATCCAGCCTGAGCCATGCATAAATTACTTTGTCATTGGCCTTCCAGCTCCATTTTAGAGAGCTCTCTTAGCGATACTCTATTTTGATTTTCCTTTCACACCATCTTTTCCTTTTTTCTTCTAATAATTTTTTCTGATTTTAAAATTCACATTTTCTTTGAGGAGTATGAGCATCTGGGAAATACAGTAAAGTTTAGAGGAGAAATAAAAATTGTCCAAAATTTCATCACACACAGATACACAAAAATATTAACCATGGTTATTTTCTTCCAGTTTAAAAAAAGTTTTTTTTTAACAAAATTTAATCATATGTATGGTCTTGTATCTTTTTCTTTTTTTTTGCCTGCCGGGCTCTTCATTGTGGCTCGTGGGCTCCAGAGTGCGTGTGCTCAGTAGTTGCAGGTGCTGGCTTAGTTTCCCTGTGGCATGTGGGATCTTAGTTCCCTGATCAGGGATCGAACCTGCGTCCTCTGCATTGGAAGGCGGATTCTTAACCACTGGACCACCAGGGAAGTCCTTGTATCTTTTTCATTCAATATTATGAGTGTTTCCACCATCAATATTTTCCCAGGACGTACTTTGTAACTGAAACTGAGTCCCCTGGAAATCGAGTTCCTTTACTGAGTTTATGATAAATCTCTCTCTCCAAAACTTTATTCCCTTTCTTATCCCCTCTGATCTCAATCCTGTGCTAACTGAACACTAATCACCCAGAGTCAGATGGCTAAAATTGCTGTTGTTGATAACATCGTTAATGTACTAACCTTGCTATTGTACATGTCATCATTAAGATATAAACTCATGTTGTTTCTCCAGAGGAAGATGAGCTAACAGACTCCTGAACCATGGACCACGTGGCCAGAAAACTGTAAACCAGAGACATCCTAACTCCCAAAACTACAATTAAGAAATGTCACAAGATGATGACTAATCCCAGCCTCTTTGTTCTTCCCCTTGTGGACTTAAAAAATTATTCACAACCTAAAAGTTGAGAGTTACGTTTTATTTGGCGGGAATTTTTAGGACTTCAAGCCCGGGAGGTAGCATCTCAAGTAACCCTGAGAAAACTGCTCTGGGGGGGCGGAGGGGGGAGCCAGGTTATATAGAAGTTTTGCAACAAAGGGCAGGTAGTTGGAACATAAAAGGATTATTCTAAATTAAGAAAACCAGATACCCCAAATTAAGGAATTTAGCGCTTTTCTATGTATGGGAAGATGCAAGAGTCTGGGCTCACTGAAATCAGTCCTTTGATATGCACCTCAGCTATCTGGGGCCAGTACCCTGTGTTTTCACATCCTCAGTTCCCTCAGGGCTCACGGTAGGGAGTGGCTGCAGTCTAATGGCTGCTAGATGGCAGGTATTCTTTCCTTCCTGAGTTTCCTTGGGGCTCACCAGCTCACGGATGGAGGGCTGCAATTGCTGATGACTATGACATCCTTTGTTTACTGATGTGGCAGGAAATAGTCCATTCCTCACCCTTAAAAAAAAAACCCTAACTCAGAGACCAAGTTGAAGTGGATCTGAGGCCTGCTTCCCACTCCCTTGCTTGGCACCCTGCAGTAAGTCCTTACTTTGCTGCAAACTCCCCTTGTCAGAGTTTGGCTTTCTTCACTTGGGGCATAAGAGGCCTTTGCTTGGTTACATATATGCTGCAAAGTATTTTTTAAAACTACACATCAAAAATCTAATAAATCTTAAGCCGGATAGCAGAACTACGCGCCTCGGTGCGAAGCACTACCAGGCTCGAGTACAGCCGGAGGTGTGAAGAGTCTTCCGCTCACAGCCCAGCCCAGCCCGGGCCGCTCGCGGACTGGCCAGGTCCCCAGGCCCCGCCCACTCAGCGCCGACAGGCGGCCGCAGTGCGCAGGAACGGAAGCTAGACCGCCCCTCCCCCACTCACTTCCGGCCGCGGCTCAGTTCTCCCGCCTCCGCCTGCGCCGAGGCTCGTGGTTGTCCCGCCATGGCACTGTCGCGGGGGCTGCCGCGGGAACTGGCCGAGGCCGTGGCCGGGGGCCGGGTCCTGGTGGTGGGCGCGGGCGGCATCGGCTGCGAGCTCCTCAAAAACCTCGTGCTCACCGGCTTCTCCCACATCGACCTGGTGAGGGCCAGGCGTGCGCGCGGGCTGAATGGCGGGCCGTGGAGCCGGGGCCGGGGGATCGGGGCCCGGAGGTCCGGACCTGAGCTGTGGGTGCGGGGGCGGACCAAGAGGCCCTGGGGTCGTCGCTGCCCGCCTAGAGGGAGCTCTTCGGCGGCTACGGGGTGGGCGCCGCTGCACGCCGGGCCCGCTCCGCACGCTGAGGAGGCCAAGGGCCCGGGTCTTCCGGGCGTCCCGCGAAGAGCCGTCCCCCGCCTCCCAGGCAGCGCCAATTTGTGGCGGCTCTGGGGTGTGGAAGAGTCCTCGTGTCTTCGCTTCAGAGCAGTTCCCCAGCTTTAACCGGAGGCAGGAGAGGATTGTCTCGAGTCCCTTGGGGATGTTGTGAGTGTTCAATTCGAAGTCCCCCTTAACTCAGATAATATGCAGAGCAGAGGATGGCAGTGGTAGCAACCAGGACCTACTGAGCGCTTGTCCCGAGCCCGGCGCTGTCCTGCGCGGTTTACTCGCCTTAACGCACTTAATCTTCGCTACCATCATAGGGTTGTAAACCCTGTCTTCATCCCATTTTATTTTTAACAGATAAGAGGAAAAGTGAGGTACGGTGGGGTTTAGTAACTTAGCTAGAACTCCTTTGTGGCTCGCGCCCCTCTCTTCTGGGTACAATCTGCGTGACTGTCATTGTTATCACCGTAGATTATTTCGTTAAAGGTATTGGTTAGGATTTTAACTTTTGCATTGCTGTACAGTGACGGGAAGCTACTGTAATTCTGAGTCAAGTCATTTCTGTTAATGTAAACTTTTTAGAGATTGGAGTTGTAACCTGCAATTTGGATGTGAGTTTATAGTATCTTAAGGTGTAGTGGAAACATGGAATTAAAAAAAAAAAAAGTAGAGGTGGCCGACTGAACTAATAAATGAGTGACTGGGGGGAAAAGCATTTACGCATTTTCCATTGGTTTTTATAGGGTTAGTCTTTCCATTCAGTTCTGTATCCCAAATATGAATGTGGCATAGCTAATACCTACTGATACTTCTTCGAAAGGATCATTTTGTAATAGACAAGACAGTGAATTGGGGCCCCTGAAAAATAAATGCTGATCCTTTTTTATTTGGTTTAATTTTTGTAGTAAATTTAGAAAGCACAGATAAAAAATGTTAGGTGATTATATGTTTTGGTGATTTTCACCAAAACCATTAGGGTGTTTCAGTTAGAACATTTGATTACTCTTCATGTAAATTTATTGAAATGGAGTGAAAATGGTTTTAGTTATAATTATTTCTTCTCTTATATTTATTTTGAAGCAGCAGTTAGATAAGACTTAAAACGTGAGACTTCTAACCTTGTGTAGAAGTTTCCCTCCACAGCCCTCAAGTAATGATTGTAAATGAAATTGTGTGTGGGCAAAGACTGTTGAATTAAAGAAAGCAGCAAAAATTCAATAAGTCTATTTGCCAAGTATTATTTAAGAAAAAGAACAGGGCACAGTTAAATCTATTATGTTGGATTTGAAAGACTAATCAGATTGATAGAGAAATGATGGAAATATAATGCATTTTCAGCATCATTTTGTCGTCTAAGGAATTTCCTAACATGTTTGCCAGTATGATTAAGCAAATGAACAAAAAAAGCATCCTTTCTAAAATATTTTTGAGAAAGGTGTCTCTGAAATTAAATCTTGTTTTAATACGCATTAAATTATTTTTATCAATTTAACAACTTTAGTATATTGGTCAAAAAGCATTTTCTCCACTAACGTAGCAAATATCAAAAGTTCTGGGTTATGGATGCTGAGGATAGTGATACGTATTGCTCAAACATACCAGGAAATTTGTGATTTATCTGGGGTTTATGCATTTGTAGATTGATCTGGATACTATTGATGTCAGCAACCTCAACAGGCAGTTTTTGTTTCAAAAGAAACATGTTGGAAGATCAAAGGCCCAGGTAACTTTGTATTTCTCATATCATTTCTATTTATTCATTTATATTTCTGCCCTTTGGTGGATCTTCCATTTATGGTATTAGGTTAATTTGGACTCTCTAGTAGGAGGGAGAATATGGGGGAAGCCATCTCTTTTTAGCTGAGGAATTATGAAGAATAAGAAGATCTCTAGAAAAGGACAGAAGACTGTGCCATCCTTTCTTATCTACAGAGGAAATAAAAGTGCTCTACCCAATCCTGTAAATGGTGTCCCCTTCTTAAATTTCTGATCGTTTACTTAGAATGAGCCTTGTGTTCCTACATTCCCTGGAGCTTGGCTGCTCCTGTTTTTGTGGGCAAGAGAAGCTACAGCTTATGCCATTGTTCCCTTTAGAAGAAGACAGCCTCCCCTGAGGTTCTAGCCATCCTGATCTTTCTTTAGTTCCTTGAATGTCCCATCTTGATTCAAGGTTTTAAAACATCTTTCTCTTTGCTTTTCTCCCAGCTTTTTGGGCAAACTTTCACTCTTTTCTCCTTTTCATTTTTCAAATTTTCTCTAGGGGTGCTTTCCTAAATCTCTTAGACTAAATCATATCTTCCACTCATTACAGCCTCTACTTTTTCTATGTATCATTTATCATAGTTTGTAGTTAAATTTATCTGGATGGTTATTTGATTAATGTCACTTTTGCTCACCAAGTGCCGTATACAGTTTCTGATATATGGAAGATGCTTAGTAAATATTTGTTGAATGACACTTGGTTACTGCATTTGATATTTTTGCTGAAGCTTGCCATTCATGTACAAGTGTATATAAACAGGTGAAATAACTATTGTCTGCCATAGATAGATTTCATATTCAGATAGAAATGTTGTAGTAATTTAGTAAATTAGTAATTTAGTGTTGTTTGTTTTTCCAGGTTGCCAAAGAAAGTGTACTGCAGTTTTACCCGAAAGCTAATATCATAGCCTACCATGACAGCATCATGAAGTATGCTCTAATTATTATGTTGCAAAATTGTGTTTGCTGTGAATTTTTAATTAAACCTTTAAAGTATAAGATACTTTTATTAGCTGAATATATGAACTCAGTCATTCTGCTTATTTAAAAATGATTTTTCTAGAATTATTAAAATGTAGTAGGTTGTGTCCACGTAAGTGACATTCTTTTAACAGTTCATATATATATATGTGTGTATATATATATGTATATATATATATAATTTGAATGATTTAGAAAAGAGGTCATTTACTTTAATACTTTCAATAAATAAGTTACTTGGAAACCTAAAAGGACCTTATATTGTTTTAAATAAAGAGATATTCTAAACTATAAGAAATCAATATACATGATGATTCAGACTTTTCTAAATATATTGCTCTCATTCTGATCGATTTCAGCTGTGGCCTTTTTCAGTTTAAAAGGTTCCCTCTCAAAATAATTTGTTTATTAGGACTGTGACTTCTGTAATATAACACTGGGAATTGTGATGGGGCAGTAGTTTTTGTGGTACATAAATATACTCTGATCTCAGTAAAGATAGAGTAAAAATATAATTGTGGAGGCGTTGGGGCAAAGGAACCCTGCGTCTAAATGTCCTTTATCTATCGTTGTTGTCCACAAGTAAGTGGTTTTAAAAATAATGAGTTCTTGTTTGAGGCCTGGATTAGAGAAAGTCTTAGGCTTTCTCAGGGAATTTGTGTTTCCAGCTTCCTTTTCATTCTCTGGATGTTTGCTCTACAAGCTTGCCTGTAGCCCTACAACCTCCTTACCCTGTGTTGCTTTCCCAGTGCTGCTAAAAGCAGGGACCCTAGGGGCCTGAACCCTGCCTGATCCTGACCATGTGAGGTGAAGCTACAGGCCAGGCAGATCCTGGGAATGTATTCTTTGTATGTTCCCAGGCACTTGCTGCCCCAAGAAGGCCTGGTGGGACTCTCGAAGTCATGCCAGTTTGAGATTCTGCTCTGTGCCCGAGGTAGCTGGCCAAAACGGATGTGTGGTTTAAATTTGTTTCTCGTGTTTGGGGAAAAATCAAACCTATCTATATTGTAGAGACCCCTAATATCAGTTATTTTTGTACTTTTATTACTTTAATGTGCTTTTTAGGACCCTGTATTATACTGTGAAGCTCATGTGTAAGGCCGGTTGTTTTGGTGACCTTTTTTTTTTGTTGTTGTTTTACTTTGTAGCCCTGACTATAATGTGGAATTTTTTCGACAATTTATATTGGTTATGAATGCTTTAGATAACAGAGGTGAGATTATTTTAATACTTTTAATTCTAAGTATTTCCCTTCCTCCATAACAAGGTTGTTTACACAATTAGTGTTAATTAAAATATTTCCTTATGAGTTAGAACTTAAAAGACCTAAAGGGAAGTAAGATCAGGTTTAAAGCTTGCCAATTGATTGTAATTTTAACTAGAACTAGTGTGAATATAGGGGAAGTTAAAATCATTAAAGAGGATGATGCATAGGTTGCGTGCATGTATATTTGTTTCAGATTATCCCAGCACTTAAGCACAGTGTGACTTCCTTCGTGTATGTGGAGATCTAAGAAATATCAGTGCCCAAATTTCACCCAAAACCAATTGAGTCAAACTCTAAATGGGACCTAAAGATCATATTTTTTCACAGTTCCCCAGATGATCTAAAGGGCAATTATGGCTGAAAACCACTGTTTTGAGAGTAAGGCAATAGGATGTCAAAGGTAGCATAGAAGTCATGGCTCTTGAATTATTTTGGGTATATCTGGTGCTGTAATATATCAGATTGGATCCTATTACGTGTACACATTTTGGACCATTTAAACTTTACACAAGTTGGTGATATTTCATATAATCAAGTATCATATAGCCAGTTATTGTTAACAAATCTTTGTGTCTGGAATGTGGGGTGAAAATACTTAATACTCTTTCTGTAACTACTTCCACATGTAAAAGTACATCTGTCAAATGAGTTTGTAACAATTTGGGGCCAGAAATATCAAAAGAGAAAACATACAAAGTAGCGTGAGAAAGAGGATAACTCTTTTAACCAGACTTATCTTTTTTCCCCTCACCTTAAACTGCCTTAATAGTTCCACGTTGGGACTTCCCTGGTGGTCCAGTGGTTGAGACTCTGAGAGCTTCTACTGAGGTGGCGTGGGTTTGATCCTTGGTCAGGGAACTAATACCCTGCATGCTGTGCAGCAAAAAAAAAAAGATAAATAGTTCCAAAGTTGATACTCCACATTCTCCATTTACTTCCATGTATTACCTGATAATTTTATTGGAATAAGAGCAAGTTAAGGGGTTGGAAAACATTGAAACAATGTTTTAGCCATATTTAATAGAAGTAGGTACAGCAATAGAAGAGGAAGATGGCACTTTGGTATTAAAAAGTAATATATAGGGGTGCTTCTCCTACAGTAAATTTGTGATATAAATTTCTTATCTTTGAAATTTTGCTGTTGAATGTCTCTTAAATGTCTATAACAGTTGTATTACTCTGGTCATAGCTATAAGAAAGTTGTACATGAAATAAAAACAATAAAAAATGGTTTGGGTAAATTTCATCCTAATTAAAGGTAACTACATAATTTCTTTTTTCTTTTTTTCTTTTTTTTTGTAAACTCCTGTTAACTAGTATTTTTCTTCCAGCTGCCCGAAACCATGTTAATAGAATGTGTCTAGCAGCTGATGTCCCTCTTATTGAGAGTGGAACTGCTGGTTATCTTGGACAAGTAACCACTATCAAAAAGGTAAAGTACTTTTTTTTGGTTTGGTTTGGTTTGGTTTGTTTTTTGCTTCCCACATATTTATTTGGGAACTTAAGGAGGGAAGAAGTAAACTTTGGATATATATGACATGGGCTTGTCAGCATCCAGGATGTAAGGATTATTTTGTGCTCCTATAAAACTTAGATGCTATAAAGGTACCAAAAAGAGTACAGGCAAAGATCTTTTAGCTCTGTGCTACTTTGTTTCATGTAGCTTATATATTAAAATCCTTAGGCTGGCAAGCATAATAAACTTGCCTTTTTAAATTCTTAGTAGCCATGAGACTACATGTCATGTTGTAGTTGATATATGGTAAACCAGCCTTCTAAAAAGTTACTTGTCTAAAGTCTGGATTTATAGATCTGAAGAGTACTTTGAAAAAAAACTTTGGAGTATTTGTAAAGTATTGATATTTCAAATATTTAGATAAAACTAGAGAATAAGAACAAATACATGTGTGTTCACAACCCAGTTTTATACAGTCTCAGCATTGTTATTCATTTGCTGCTCAAATCTTTTTTCTTTGAATTCTTTTAAGAAATTAAACATAGATACATTCGAAGAATCATTTAGCAGGTTTTGAAACTAAAAGGAATTACACTCTACTTGAAATTTGGTATTTTTGTCTGCTCTTTGGCAGTTTTTCCATACTGAAGATTGTGGCCGTGCTTCAGTTGTTTTTACTGTTTAATATTACTCTTCGAAAGCTTAATTTATATCATTCTACAAAGACTTATAAATATCAGTTTATGAGGGGTGACTGCTTGCCATATGGCTGTCCCCAAGAAAGCATATTGGAAGGACACCAGAAATGGCATTATGGAGAAAACACTGGATCTGCTGCAATTTATATTAAAATATTATTTGCAGGTTTGGGGTCTTTAACCATTATTAGAAAGACATTGTTCATTACCATGATCCTGAGACACTAGTATGTGTTAAGACTGAGATTGAGAATTGCCAAGATAAAGAATACTCATTCTAAGTTTTAGAAAATTATCTCAGGTGCCATGGACTTCTTTCAAGGATTCCTTACACTATAACTTTAAACATAACCCTTTAGCAACGAAATGAAGGGTATTTGGTTTGGCAATACTTAGGATTTTTCCATGTATCTGGATAGCTCTGGAAATTAATGCTTTAAATTCACTTAATCTTCAGGAGCTTATAAGGTAAATCTATAAATAATATTTAAATAACTGAGTTTCACAAATTTGAGAGATAATTGGTTGGAAAGTTGTTATTTGTCTTTCTAGTAGTTTTCCCTGTCTGTTTAGTGTGATCATGGTAAACTTGTAGTTTCTCCTCACCGGGCCAGGAATCAGAGAAGTCCTGGCTTAGTCTTAGCTGTGATTATGGTAGATTCAATTAACTTTTACGTTGTAGTTCCTTATCTGTAAAGTAAGAATTTTGGAGTTACTAATATTTTAAAATTTTCTTGACAGTTGGAATATAGATGAAGGAATGAAATGTTTATGATTATATTACAATATTGAGAAACCACCATGATGGGATAAATGTTTTTCTCATATCCTGACTTTGCAGGGTGTGACTGAGTGTTACGAATGTCATCCCAAACCAACCCAGAGAACTTTTCCTGGCTGTACAATTCGTAACACACCTTCAGAACCTATTCATTGCATCGTTTGGGCAAAATATTTGTTCAAGTAAGAGTATATATGTTTCTGGGCATATTTTTAGTACTGATCATGGACAGTGGGGTCATTTTTATTTGAATACCTTGGAGAAATTGTACTTATGATGATGAAGCTTAGTCTGACTGGAGACAGGCATGTAACTAAATGAATACAAATCTATGTATTTGGAAATACTAAAACATACTTAGAAGTAACTCATTGGTTAAAAAAGAAATAATGGAAGTTGAAAATACTTTGTAAAAATACTGAAAATACTACATGTGGAACTTGTAGGATACATTGAATGTGGTAGTTGGAAGAAAAGATACAGGCTTACACACATGAAGAGAGGTGAACATTAATGAGCAAAGGATCCAACTTATGTTAGAAAAAGAACAACATAAAGTCAAAAAAATTAGAAGGAACGATATAATTGAGGTAAGAGCAAAAAATAAATTGGCAAGTTTGATCATAAAAAGGAGAGGGGGATAGATAACTAAGTGGGGAATATAATCTCAACACAGATTAGAATAATAAGGGGAAAAAAATGGGATGGTAAAAGATTATGCCAGTACATATCCCCCCCACCCCCACCCCCAGCTGCGTTGGATCTTTGTTGCGGCACGCAGGATCCTCTGCTGTGGCATGCAGGCTCTCTAGTTGTGGCCCGCATACTCAGGCTGCGTGCGGGCTTAGTTCCCTGACCAAGGGTGGAACCCGCATCCCCTGCATTGGAAGGTGGATGCTTAAGCACTAGACCACCAGGGAAGTCCCTATGTCAGTACATTTAAAAAACTTAATGATTGGATAAATTCATTTTAAAAACTTAGAAAATGACTCAAAAAGAAATAGAAGGCTCCCTAGGGAAATTTAATCAGTGGGTTAAATTCCTCTGACTGATGCACCAAACCTATGTGAATTTATAGGTGATTTCCACTAAATTTGCAAGGAATATATCATTCTAATCTTATATAAAGTCTCAGAAATTTTTTTTTTTAAATGGAATACTTCATGTTTTGGGGCTATCATATCTTTGATAGCAAAACCAGTTAAGGCTGGGGACTTCTCTGGTGGTCCAGTGGGTAAGACTCCGTGCTCCTAATGCAGGGGGCCCAGGTTCGATCCTGGGTCAGGGAACTAGATCCCGCATGCATGCTGCAACTAAGAGTCCGCATGCCGCAACTAAGACCAGGCACTGCATGCATGCATGCATGAATAAATAAATAAACTTTTTTTTTTAAGAGAGGGCATTTTGTTATTTATATACTTATTTATTTACTTTTGGCTGCATTGGGTCTTCGTTGCTGTGCGCAGGCTTTCTCTAGTTGCGGTGGGCGGGGGCTGCTCCTTGTTGTGGTGTGCGGTCTTCTCATTGCAGTGGCTTCTCTTGTTGCGGAACACGGGCTCTAGGCATGCGGGCTTTAGTGGTTGTGGCTTGCAGGCTCGGTAGTTGTGGCTCGTGGGCTCTAGAGCGCAGGCTCAGTAGTTGCGGCTCGTGGGCTCTAGAGCGCAGGCTCAGTAGTTGTGCACAGGCTTCCTGGATCTGTGGCATGTGGGATCTTTCTGGACCAGGACTCGAACCCGTGTCCCCTGCATTGGCAGGAGGGTTCTTAACCACTGTGCCGCCAGGGAAGTCCTACATACATTATATAAAAAACAAAACAAAACAGTTAAGGCCGTTATAAGAGGAAAATTGTGAGACATTCTCATTCATAAATGTAGATGAAAAAATCCTATGCAAAACATTAGCATACAAATCTAGAATGGTATAAAACAAAAAGTATACCATAACCAAGCTGTATTTATTCCAGGAATGCAAACATAGTTTAACACTAGAAAAATCTATAAATGGCATTTACTTCATTAAGAATTTAATGAGGAACTATAATCTTCATAGGTGTCGAAAAAGCATTTGGTAAAATTTAGCAAACACCTTTTCATGACAAAAATTCTTAGTAAACTAGGAAGAGAACTATCAACCTCATAAAAAATATTTTCTAGAAATCTACAGCAAACATTAGTTTTCCTTATTTTTTGATTAAGGTATAATCACTCAGAAAAGTAAACATATAATGGTGTAACAACAAAATTTCACAAGAAATACACTTGCAAGCTTTATTTACTTGGCAAACAATTTTTTTTCTTTTTTAATAGACTTTTTAGAACAGCTTCAGATTTACAGAACAATTGAGAGGATAGCACAGAGTTCCCACACCCAGTTTCCTCTGTTATTAACATCTTAGTATGATACATACATAACAATGAGCCAATATTGATACATTATTTATTAACTAAAGTCCATAGTTTATTTAAATCTCCTTGGTTTTTGCCCAATGTGTTTTTTCTGTTCCAGGATACCCCATTATAGTTAGTTTTGTCTTTAGGCCCACCTTAAGGGGGCTGTGACAGTTTCTTAAGGCTTTCCTTGTTTTTGATGACCTTGTTAGTTTTGAAGAGTACTGGTCAGGTTTTTTTTTTTGGCTGCATTGGGTCTTCGTTGCTGCGTGTGGGCTTTCTCTAGTTGCGGCGAGTGGGTGCTACTCTTTGTTGTGGTGCACAGGCTTCTCATTGCTGTGGCTTCTTGTTGTGGAGCACGGGCTGTAGGCACGCAGGCTCAGTAGTTGCGGTGCGCGGGCTCTAGGGCACAGGCTCAGTAGTTGTGGCGCACGGGCTTAGTTGCTCCACAGCACGTGGGATCTTCCCGGACCAGGGATTGAACCTGTGTCCCCTTGCATTGGCAGGCGGATTCTTAACCACTGCACTACCAGGGAAGTCCCTGGTCAGGTATTTTTTAGGATGCCCCACTGTCGGAATTTGTCTGATGTTTTTCTCTTGATAATACTGTGGTTATGGATTTTTGGGAGAAAGACCACAGAGGTAAAGTGCCATTTTCATCATATCATATGAAGGGTACATGTTATCAACATGATTTATGACTATTAATGTAGGCCTTGATTACTTTAAGGTAGTGTTTGTCTGTTTTCTCCACTGTAAAGTTACTCCCTCCCCTTTCTATATTGTCCCATTTATTGATATCAGTGTGGACTCATTGATATTGAATATAGTTTCGGTTATAATCTAATACTGTATAATCTAATACTGTTTTATTGTGTTGCTCAAATTGTTCCAGCTTTGGCCACTGGGAGCTCTTCAGTTGGCTTTGTGCTCTTTGATATACTGCCATCAATGTGTGGGGTTTTTTTGGAGCAATTCCTTACTTTCTGGTACTACAAAATGCTCCACGCTCATCTTGCATGTTTCCTGCTTCAGCCCTAGAATTAGACATTTCTTCAAGGAGCCCTGGTTCCTTTAATTGAAGAATGATACTAGGAACCAAGATGCAAGTGCTTAGGCATAGTTCTGGGGTGCCATTTCTTTTAGGCCCTGTTAGCTGACAGAGCAAAAAATATATTTATACTAATTTGTGTATATAAAATATTGATATGGTTCAATGCAATTCTAATTAAAATCTCATTGGGGATTTTATTAGAACTTGTTCAGCTGATTCTAAAATTTATATGGAAGAATAAAGCCTAAGTGGAACCAAAACATTCTTGGAGAAGAGTAAGTTGAGGTGACTTGCTCTAACAGATTTCAAGATTTAATATAAGGTAAAAATAGTTTAGTGAGTTGCTGGTGCAGGGATAGAAAAACAGACTGTAACTGAGGTTGCACAGTAGATCCCAGATGAAAGAAGGGACTAAATAAAAGGGAAGGCAGTTCACTACCAATGTGGGAAAAAATTGCATTCTCTACTTCAAAGGATATGTGTAAATTAACAATATATAGAAATTAAGTCCAAGTGGATTAATTATTCAGATATGAAAGACAAAACTTTAAAATTTTCTAATATAGGAGAAAATCTTTATCTTTGGGGTTAAGGAACAATTTCTCAAGATACAAAAGTGCTAATTATAAAATAAAGGATTGATACATTCAAATTCATTTAGTGTCTTGTCAAGAGACATTAAATGATGTATAAATAATAAGCTGTTATATGGGATGAAATAGCTGTAACATATAAGCAACTAAAACTGTGATCTGGAGTATATTCCTGGAATCAATAAGAAAAAGACAACCTGACAAAATAATGCTAACATACATTTTTTCACTTAAAGGGAAACCCAGATAGGCAATAAGCAAATGAAGATAGTGTTTAACTTTATGATTGACTTGCAAAATCACGAATAAAGCCACAGTAACATACTATTTTACACTTGCTAGTTTGGCAGAACATTAAGTCCGGAGAGGAAGTAAGTCGATAGGAACTCTTACGTGCCATTGTGGGGCTGTATTTTGGGGCACAACCAATGTGGGAAACAAATGGCCATTTTCTTGTAAAGTGTATCAGGATGTTTGAGATTTTTACTGTACAAAGGATTTCTTTAAGATAGCTTTATTATCGGACTTTCCTGGTGGTCCAGTGGTTAAGACTCCGTACTTCCGATGCAGGGGGCACAGGTTCGATCCCTGGTCGGGGAAGTTCCGCGTGTTACAGCCAAAAAAAAAAGCTTTTTAGACAGCTTAAGTTATGTGCTTGAGGAATGGTTAGAAAGTTATTAAACAATTCTTAGGATAACTTGCTTAACGAAAGAGAATTTCAGCTTAATACTTTTATGTTATTATAAAAGAAAACTGTCTTATTCACTACTGAGTTCCCAGCACCTAGACCAGTGCCTCGCACATAATAGGTGTGTCAGTATTTGTTTAACAGCTAGCTGCAGGTATACTTCACAATTATTATTCTGGCAGTGGAATATTATCCATGTTGGAATGTAAAAGCCGCTCACCTGTCTCTTTTTTTTTTTTTTTTCCTGTCTCTTGATCAAAGATTTTAACATAGGAATTTGCAGAGCCTAGCTGGCAGAAATGAATCTAGGTCTACTAAAATTTAGCTTTGCCTGTGTTGTGGTTGAAATGAGGATGCAAGCTGCAAGCTGTTTTTTGTTTTTTGTTTTTTAGTTAGTTTTGGATGCGTTGGGTCTTCGTTGCTGCATGCAGGCTTTCTCTAGTTGTGGCAAGCGGGGCTACTCTGTTGTGGTGCGTGGGCTTCTCATTGCAGTAGCTTCTCTTCTGACAGAGCATGGGCTCTAGGCACGTGGGCTTCAGTAGTTGTGGCACACGGGCTCAGTAGTTGTGGCTCGTGGGCTCTAGAGCACAGGCTCAGTAGTGTGGACGCACGAGCTTAGTTGCTCTGCAGCATGTGGGATCTTCCCAGACCAAGGCTCAAACCCATGTCCCCTGCATTGGCAGGCGGATTCTTAACCACTGTGCCACCAGGGAAGTCCCTGCAAGCTGTTTTAAACATTGTTTTAATACTTTTAAGTTTATGGAGCATAATTTGTCAATTGTTTATTTTTCAGCCCTACTAAAGATTTGAGATAACTAAATTAGTTGTTTGAGGAAAGTAGGAAAAGTTAACTTTTGTTCAGAGTATTTTGTTGTACATAAATATTTACTACTCTTAAATTATAGCCAGTTGTTTGGGGAAGAAGATGCTGATCAAGAAGTGTCTCCTGACAGAGCTGACCCTGAAGCTTCCTGTGAGTAAACTAGTTGGGATATATTTTCTTATTGGTGAGCACTATCTTTATTTTGCTAATTTAATATTGATAGCTTAAGGCGGGGGGAAATAATTGCTGTTATGTGCTAGATAATATATTATGTGTTTAAGGTGTGTTTTTAAAAATGGGTACTGCCATTTTTCTTGTGAGGAAACATGGTGCAGGGAAGTTTCACAAATCTAGTAAATAGAGGCAGGAGTTGTTCCCAGATCTGATTATAGGTCTGTACTTGGACCTGCTCTACATATGGCCTTCAGACACTGAGGTAGAAAAAGATGGTGACGAGCATGTTATAATTCTGTCTCCTTGAACTCAGAATGCGTCAGATGCGGGTGCCCTCCATGGGTGACTCTTTTTTCCCCTAAAGGTAGATGAGAGCTTAGTTCTACACTAATTACAGTTGAAAATAAAATGGTGTTTGTTTTGTAGGGGAACCAATGGAAGCTGAAGCCAGAGCCAGAGCATCTAATGAAGATGGTGACATTAAACGTATTTCCACCAAGGAATGGGCTAAATCAACTGGATATGATCCAGTTAAACTTTTTACCAAGGTTAGGTTTTCTTTTTTTTTATAATTGTGGATAGATTTTTGTTACTCTGTTTGTTTTAAACTAGTGCATGATTGAATTACACTTCTTTTTATGCCTACTGCTGTCTTAGTGAATTCATTGATGCAGGTGGGATAAACAGGTTTGAAATTTTAACATCAATACTAAATCAGTATAGCATCTTTGTAGAAGGTAAAATACAGAGGCTTGCTTATTCACTCTTGGTTGTCTTTCCATCCCTCACTTTCACTGAACTTCTTGATTTTCTTTGTATAACTGACTTTTGGTTCCTGCTGTTTCTCGTCTTATATCCCTTTGCCGCTCAAATCTTCTATTGAAAGTTTGGTTGACGTGTTCTAAATTGCTCTTGAATCCCTAAGCCTGTGTTCTTGGGTGAATTCCTCTTCATTTTGTATATTGTTTGCTCAGTATTTTTAGAGAAATCTGTAAGATTGCTTTAATTAGGTCTACCTAATTATGGCTCAGCTAGGCCCTCAGATCTGCGTTTTAAAAGTCTTTTTATTTCTCCTACCTTCATTGCCTAGCAAGTTTATCATAATAGGCACTTGAAGCTTTCTCAACTTGTCTTAAACTGCCTAATATGACCTTATTAGGCAGATGACCTTAAGGATATATTAACAGGTTTGACGCCATTGGACATAATTTACCTGTTAAGAGAAGGTCCCACTTCACCGCAAACTCTTTCTCTTTTCCCTGCTTCTTTTTTATTTTATTTTTTTTATTAAAAAAAATTTTTTTTAATTGGAAGATAGTTGATTTACAATGTTGTGTTAGTTTCAGGTGTGCAGCAAAGTGAGTCAGTTATTACATATATTTCAAGATTCTTTTTCCATATAGGTCATTACAGAGTACTGAGTTCCCTGTGCTATACAGTAGGTTCTTATTAGCTCTTTTCTGTTTGAGAGAAATCCCTTTGAGTAAAGGCTAACGCTTCCACCTGGTATTTTTCCATCTTGTACCTTTTTCTTCAAATAGTATTTTCTCTCTGCCCTGCATCTTGAGTCTCCTGGCTCCTCCTGTCTGCTTTCTGGCATGCACACGTCCTGTTGTCCTAAGCAAATGGCCTACTGCTCCCTCCAGCTTCTATTTCATCTTTCCTCAGTGACAATACATGTCACAGGTTGACTTTCTTAAACCTACTGCATTTATTTCCTCATTACAGCCTTTACCTTAGAAAGTGGTTTTTATTTTGATTATACTTAGAATCAAATGCACTTAACTCTGATATGGTTATCGACAGTGTTTTCCAAACTAGTATCCATATACCTATTTCCATTCCAACCTGAGCAACAGTTGAATGCCAGAATAATCTGAAGTACATCTCCAATCCGTTGTTCAACAGGTAACTTTAAGCATCTGCTGTGTGCCAGGGGCCACTTTAAGTACAGAGGATTTAGTGGTGAAAGACAGAAAATAGGGTCCCAGCTCTTTTTAGGGAGGGAGCTCAGCATCTAGAAGGGAAGTCAAACATTGAACAAGGAATTTCAAGTTCAGGGTGTTATGACATTCAGTTCTGATGCATTGGAACCCTCTAATAATAAGTAAACTTAACCCCACTTATTATTAAACATTATTATTAGACCTAGTATGAGGGTTCAGAAGAGGCTGTCCAGAGGCTGTCAAGACTTCTTCAAAGTCTTGACATTTCAACTCAAGACTTTAAAGAATAAGGGTGGGGATGAGTGTGCAGCATATAGAAAGAAAGTTTCAGGTTGAAGAACTGAAATAATTCCCATTAAAGGGGAGAGTGGAAGGAGGTCTGGAAAGGTAAGCTGAGGTTAGATCTGGCACGATAAGGATGTTATACCAAGACAGTGGGAATCCATTAATGGGTAGTCTATAAGGTATAGAAAGTATGCAGTGCACTATTGTAGGACCTGGTGTTCCTCTTGTAACCAATATGGGACAGTGCCTTCTGGAGTTGTGCAATGCCAGAGTAATCTGAAGTACAACCATCTGCATTCCCAGTGGAGTGTGGAGGAAAAGTTAGACTCAACAGGACTTTGTATGTATAAAGTGAGGAATGAAGAATAATACTACCTGGTTTCCTGCTGGGCAGCAGGTGAACAGAGGTGCCGTTCTCTGAGATAGGTAGGGTGAGAAACAGATGTGTGCGTGGGGGTTGGGGAAGAGGGGAAGGTGATAGAATTAATTTTGAGATTCCTCTGGGATATTAGAGAGATGACAGATGGTTCTAGGTAAGTAGAGCAGTTTAGACTAGGGATTTGGTTGAGATTCATAGGTTTATAGAAAGAGACAGGAGTGTGAAGATAGGGACTTCCTGGGTGGCGCAGTGGTTAAGAATCTCCCTGCCAATGCAGGGGACACGGGTTCGAGCCCTGGTCCGGAAAGGTCCCACATGCTGTGGAGCAACTAAGCCCATGCGCCACAACTACTGAGCCTGCACTCTGGAGCCCGTGAGCCACAACTACTGAGCTCATGTGCCACAACTACTGAAGCCCGAGCGCCTAGAGCCTGTGCTCCGCAACAAGAGAAGCCACCGCAGTGAGAACCCTGCACACCACAACAAAGAATAGCTCCCACTCACCGCAACTAGAGAAAGCCCACGCACAGCAATGAAGACCCAACACAGCCAAAAATAAATGAATAAATAAATAAATTTTTAAAAAAACTTACAGTACTCAGAGCTGTGTGGTTTTCACACTGAATTGTACTCTAATTAGTTGTATATTTGGCTGGTTTTCAAAGATTAAGGATGCTTAATAAATATTTATTGAATTGAGTATATTTTGATAGAAATAGTTCTTTTAACTTAGCCACATCTAAATTCATACCTGGTACATACAACAAACCTGTGGAATAAATCAGTCAACAATAGAAAATATAGCTAAGGAAAAGGTAAAACTATTAAAATCATCTGAAATTCTGCCACATAGGAAGTGTGATTCATGTGATGGTCTCAGTCTACATGTGGTAATGTTTATGTTTTTATTTTCGAAATAGGAATTGTTTTGTGTGTTTGAGGTTATTTGTGGGGGCGGGAGCACATTTCAGAGATGTTGCAGATGGTTAAATTCTGTTTTTGAGCCCTTTTTAAATGTGTGTGCTTTATTGGTATGTACCCACAAACTTGGAGATATTGCTAACTGGTACCTTTAGCCTCAATTCTTGTGGAGTTGGTGTGTATTCACTTAGTCCGCTTGAATGGTATGATTGTGCTTCCGACTGATCTGAGGAGCTAATTTAGGGGAGGTGACTTGGAAGGACAGCGTCAGTCAGCACAGTTCAGAGTTCCCTTACTCTGCTTTCATCAGCATCTCTGATTTTAACTGTTTCACATACAGGGGTTTTGTGTAAAATTTCCTTTTACACAAAGGTTTAAGCTCCCCCTGCCCCTTTGAGAATTGTTCATCTACTGGTATGTAACATGTGTTCTTTAAATCAGATTTTATAGTGTAATGTTTAAAATAAATCAGCAGAGAAATTTTGTTTTACTTTATCAGCATAGGGACTGTAGGGTTCATGGAATTTACCTTTCTTCCTTTCCTTCTTTCCTTCTTTCTATCTTAGCTTTTTAAAGATGATATCAGGTATCTGTTGACAATGGACAAACTGTGGCGGAAAAGGAAACCTCCGGTTCCATTGGATTGGGCTGAAGTGCAAAGTCAAGGTAAAGGATACATTTTTGTCTTTGGGATACCTAAATTGGAAATTCTCTAACCTAAAATCTTTAAATAGCCCTGTCATTTCTTGTTATACAGTGGTATACACCCATGGTAAGAAATTCAGACAGTTCAACAAAGTATGAAGAAGGAAAATCACTGGAAATCTCATCACCTAGGGAAATAGTTACTATTAATGTTTTAAGGAATGTCTTGGTGATAACTCCGTGCACGTAGACGCAGGCAGTTGTATATGCACTTTCCGTAAATGGAATCATACTATTTATATACTCTGACTTGCTCTTTTCAGTCAGTATTATTTAACTAGTCCCTTATCAGTTAACATTTAGTTGTTTCATATTTTCCCTGACATAAAGTGTTGTTCCTTTAACTTAGGAACATATGCAAGAAAAACTATTGTAGTAGTGACTACTTCCTTACCCACTCTCCTTCAACACATTGTGTCTCAGCTTGTTTTGCACAGCAGTGTTCAGCATAGTGGAACTTAAAAGGTACCAGGAGACTTAGGATGTCAGTTTGGAGCAGTTTTCTGCAGTTATCTACAGTAACAGATACTTCACTTTATGGCCCAATTCAAGTATTGCTCTAATAGCTTCCACTTATTGAGTGCTAACTATGTTCTGGGCATAATGCTTATTATCTTATCTACATTATATTCTTGAATCCTCCAGTAATCTATGAAGTTCTGAGACAGTCTTGCACCTTTCCCATATTAATGTTGGCGATTTTCTTGTACACATAAGTGTATCATAGTGATAATTACTTTAATGGAATTTGTTTCATATTATTTGATTTTCTTATCGTCAGGTATTGAATTGTTAAACAGAGTAGAGGAATGATGTTAATAGTGAAATTTCTAATATTTTTTTCTTTAGGAGAAGAAACCAATGCATCAGATCAACAAAATGAACCCCAGTTAGGTCTGAGAGACCAGCAAGTTCTAGATGTAAAGAGCTATGCACGTCTTTTTTCAAAGAGCATTGAAACTTTGAGAGTTCATTTAGCAGAAAAGGGAGATGGAGCTGAGCTTATATGGGACAAGGTTTGTTTTGAAAATGTGTGGCAATTACTTGTATATCAAATGTATATTTTAGTTCTTGAGCTGTACCAGAACTTAGTAATTTGGGGATATTGTTTATTCTACCAGATTTTGAGGACATGTTGATTTTTGTTTGGATGTTTTCATCTCTAATTACTACATTGAACTATGAATTTTCTATATGTGAATTTAAGCAATATCATAAAACCTCATTTTAGATTCTCATGTGTTCATGGTTTATAAATGTGACTTTACTGGAGTAAAATGTTTATCTGACTTAAGCAAATAGGCTTAAGAGAACTTCTTACGTAATAGAGATTTGTTAATAGAAGTCATAATATCCTTTTGGGGACAACAGCTCATAGGCCTAATTTGGCCTTGAAAGTAATAAAATTGCCCTTTAACTCTTAAAGGTCTGAGAGACTTCTCAATTCAAAAATGAGATGTAATTTTTCTTACAAGTTAAAACAATATTTAATAGTGTTTTGCAGTTAAATGTTACGTTTTGAGATTTGGTGAGTTTACTTATTTTTAATTAGTCAATATTTTCTATGGTTGTAAATGATTTATCTGATAAAGTTTATATGTTCATATATTGGTAAAGATTTGCTGTGAGTTTTAAAATAAGGAGAAAAGTTTGATCAGTTTAAGAAAACTAAGGTAACTTTATGTGCAAATTTTGAGACGGGTTGAATCAGACATCTGAAATAAAGCTGGTAAATTTAGATTTGGGGGAGTCTTGTAAACATTAGTCTCTAGGGTTTGTGTGCTATAAGGAGTAACTGTTAAAAAATTTTTTTTCATTGTTACTGTTACACTAGTGGTTTGGGAGGTTTTCATCTATACACAGGGGCTACATAACAAAACTTGGAACTGTGAATTGTTAGCCTCTGTGAGTAAACTCTGTAACTAATGGGTGTGATAAGCCAATTGCCTGGGGAAGTACCTGATGGACCCTGTGTTGGGTACTCTTAAATAATATTTAATCTTCACCACAACCTTACAAGATGTTTATATAATTTTTCCTATTTAACAGATTAATGAATATTGGGTCAGGGAGGTTTATTTGCCTGTGGTTACATAGCCAGCCAAATAAGTATGTAAAGAACCCACATCCTATCAATGCTTTTTCTTTTATACTTTGGTGTTTCTGAATTATGGGCTAGGATAGTTTCTTCTCAGTTCAAAGCAGGAAACCTTGCTGAAATCTAATTAGAGAGACTAGGATATAGTCTCAGGAAGAACGGAAATTGTAAAGGGAAAATTATTGTCCTGCCACATCTGAAAAGAAACAATATAGTACTGTGGTGTACGTGAAGGGAGTTTGGAGAAGGAAAGCCAAAAGGAGTAGTTCAGCTGTTTCTGAGGCTTCAATGAAATAGCTTTCTCAAAACAGCCTGTGTTCCCTGGGTTCTGTACTTGTCACACAACCTTATTGTTGACTGATGGACCCAGGGAAGGATTGCCACCATCAATAAATGCAATTGGTATTCTGGTCTATACTCTTAGTCTCCAGTGCATTTGTTTAAGCAGGAGTGAATTCCTAGAACCTGCTGGCTCTTGGTAAGACCGCATTCCTGGATCACAGGAGCTGATGATGAGCCCCTGCCCCCTTCTCATCCAGAGAGGCCATCTCTTGTTCTAGTTGACTTGTTATAAATGTGTGAAACTGCTGTTCTGAAAGAAATACTAGCCAAATTAGTAAATTTGTGGGGAGACTTGTTAAATTGTTTAAATTATTGGCAGGATGACCCATCTGCAATGGATTTCGTCACCTCTGCTGCAAACCTCAGGATGCATATTTTCAGTATGAATATGAAGAGCAGATTTGATATCAAATGTAAGTTTTTTTGTACTTCAATTGTATCATCTAAAATTCTAAGGTTTTTTTTTTTAACAGCTAAACTTTTTTTTTTTTTTTTTTTTTTTTTTCCAGCAATGGCAGGGAACATTATTCCTGCTATCGCTACTACTAATGCAGTGATTGCTGGGTTGATAGTATTGGAAGGATTGAAGATTTTATCAGGAAAAATAGACCAGTGTAGAACAGTGAGTGTTTCTATTTGCAATTTTTAAATTAAAACAATAAAATTGGTTTAAAGCAATGGAAAATAATTATTCAAGTTACCTTGCGAGTTGCATGTTTAAGTAAGCTTCCTGGAAATTATAACAAAAAGGAAAACACATTTGCTTCTCTTATTTTTTGTCACATTTGCAGAAGCTAGTTTGCTTCTAACATTTCTAGTTTTACTGATTTCTTGGAAGAACTCCTTGTGTGGGTCCTTATATTAACTTTTCTCAATTGTTTTTCAATTCTAAGAGTTCTCTGGTTTAAAATTCCATTTGGTTATTTTGTAGTCCCCTGTTCTTCAGTCATTTTTTGTCAGTCTTTTTTATTTTAAACTTATATTTGATCATGTTAATGTCTGAAATCTTTATGGATGAGTTTACAGTCATCTGCTAGATCTCTCATAGTGTTTTGTTTGCTTTTGCTTATGTGATACATGATTTTTAAAAAAAAACAATTAGTATTTGTTAAAACTATATCTGTGATAATTCTTTAAGGACCTATTGAAGGTGTGTTTCTTCAGAGAGGATTTTGTGTTTATTTTAATTTTATTTATTTAGTTTTTAAAATTGTATTTATTCATTTATTTATGGCTGCGTTGGGTCTTCGTTGCTGTGTGCACGGGCTTTCTCTAGTTGCGGCGAGCGGGGGGTCACTCCTCATTGCAGTGCGCGGGCCTCTCATTGCGGTGGTTTCTCTCTTGTTGCGGAGCACGGGCTTTAGGATCAGGGCTTGAACCCGTGTCCCCTGCATTGGCAGGCAGATTCTTAACCACTGCGCCACCAAGGAAGCCACCCAGTGCCACATTATTAATGCACTCTTAAAATACCTTTTATTGTTTCCATGAAATTTCAGGGTGAGGGAATGTAGACTCATATGGTCAGTCTGCCATCTAGGTTCAGTTTTCTATTTAAATTTTTATTTTGGTTGTCAATGTTTTTAATTTATAAGAACTATATATTTTTTGATTTCTACCTTTTTATAGCAGCCTGAACAAGTGTCTACTTTGTTGTGTAACATCCTTTCCATTTCTTTGCTTTCTTATCTCTATTCTTCTCTTGGGCTAATGATTACCCATATGTCCGGGCTTCATTTGTTCGCATTTATAAATGAATGCCAGGATAGGTTAATAATAGTGTTAGCCTGAGTATTAGTAGTGTTAGCAATTGTTTTTATTACTGTTGATTTCTACCTTCCCAGTGAAGATCAGGATCAAGTAAGTCTGTTCTCTCATTGTACCCTGTTTCCAGCCCTGACAGTACAAATGTATATGCCTAGTATTTATTGTGGAGAGAGGCTACAGTAGGGCTGTTCCTAGCACTTAATGCCTGTCAAGGGATTTACTTCTTTAAGCTTCGGGGAATTGATGGGGTTCTTCTTTAGAGTTAATTCATCTTAGCAGATACCATACTACATGGTAATTCCACGATGAGAATTTGTGTATCAGCTTCCAGTGTTCTGACATTCGTAACTTCGGTGCAGTTTTTTTTTTTTTTTTTTAATTTCCCTTGGTTCATATTATTTTTTTGTTTGGGTATTAGGGAAATGGTAATAGTGCCAGACATACATTATTTTTCCTGTAATTATGTCAATGTTAATATCATAGTCATCTGAAAATTTGAAAAAAGGGCAGCTCATTTGTTCCATGTATCTGCGAAAGCATTATCATTAATTAGAGAAATTAGTGTATTGGTCTTGTTAGAAGTTGGCTTAAAGTTGATAAGAATAACCACTAAGAAGGAACCCCAAAACTGATTTAATGATGATACCAGAGACAAGTATGGTTAGGCCCTTATTTATGCTAAATTAGTTTGCAGAATAGTCTATAGAGTCTTCAGTACAAGGAGATTTCTTTTCAGTAAGCTCAGCCTTATTTACAAGGTAGCTAATTTAAAAAGAAGGTTGGAAAAATCAGTCTCTTAAGAAGGTTTTGGGACTTCCCTGGTGGCGCATGGGTTAAGAATCTGCCTGCCAATGCAGGGAACGCGGGTTGAAGCCCTGGACCGGGAAGATGCCACATGCCACAGAGCAGCTAAGCCCGTGCGCCACAACTACTGAGCCTACGCTCTAGAACTCGCGAGCCACAGCTGCTGAGCCCGTGTTCCACAACTACTGAAGCCCGCATGCCTAGAGCCCATGCTCCGCAACAAGAGAAGCCACCACAATGAGAAGCCTGTGCACCGCAATGAAGAGTAGCCCCCGCTCGCCACAACTAGAGGAAGCCCGCACGCAGCAATGAAGACCCAACACAGCCATAAATAAATAAACAAACAAATAAATAAGTACATACTCAAACTTTTTTTTTTTTTAAAAAAAAAGGTCTTGATTTTCCTTCTGGAAGGGAGTATTTAAGTGAACACTGTATGGTATATAAATTATGACTCAAATTTCTGATTTTTGCTTGTGTTTTTTTTTTTCCAAAGATTTTTTTGAATAAACAACCAAACCCAAGAAAGAAGCTCCTTGTGCCTTGTGCACTGGATCCTCCCAACCCTAATTGTTATGTATGTGCCAGCAAGCCAGAGGTGACTGTGCGGCTGAACGTCCATAAAGTGACTGTTCTCACCTTACAAGATAAGGTAAGTGCAGGGCCTAGTTCTTTTCCACAGGTTGTTCATTTTTCTTTTTATAAGAAAAAACAAGTCCCCTTTTGCCTTTTACAGTGTTACTGTGATAACAAACTAAAAGCCAGACAATTACCCTAACTACTGAGGTGTGTTGCTCTGATATCCTGGGTTGCTTTACAATCTGGGTCCTATTGTCTTTCCTGTCTGTGGTTCCAGAATATGTGCTTCACATCCCAGAAGGGAATAGGTGTTTTTGGCTAGAATATGGAGCACAGGTGGTACATTGGTGGCACAGTATCTTAGTAAGCAAGTTCTTTGTTTCTCAGGCAGTGTGTAAATTCTGTATTTTTTTGGCAGATAGGAGGTATCCTAGCGTGACCTAGTGACGGTGCTGATTCTGGTATGTTAAGTTAGTCCCTGAGAAGATGCATCGTTTGCACGCTTGGATTCACCTGTAGAGCTCTGGAGTGAGAAATGGGGGGTTAGGTTATGGTCTGGTTCTAAAGCTTGGTCCTTCAGTTCCTCCTAGTTTTTTTTAAATTAGGAAAGATTTAAAAAATGGCCTGAATGGGTTCCACTTCCCACTTTGGGGATCATTTCAGATAGTTCCTCTGATTATGTCCATCATAGTGTTACATATTTATATACCTCCTGACATGGGGGAGTAGACCTTCGTGGCCCTAATGGCTGCTTGAGAATGAGTGGCCTTTCTCCCAGAAATGGTTACACAGGGCGGGTTGACTTGAGCTTATGTTTTGGATGGGGAAGCAGCAGGACTTGATATACTGGCCAGCAGAGAGGGTGGTTGCCCCATCTTCTTTCTTAGGAAAGAAACGATTATAGTTGGTATCTACTCATTCTTGAGCTAAAGGTAATTCCACTATTGGTAGGGTAGTTGGACCTTTAGAGAGTTCCTCCATTGTTTGGTTTTTTTGTTTATTTGTTTGTTTTATAGGATCAGGTAGGATTTAACAATATTATCACTCCTGATCCGTCTTGGAATTTAGAGATGGAACTTGGGAAGGGGAAGACTTTATCTGAGAATCAGATTGATGAGAAATTTTTCATCTATAAAACATCTGTCAGTACGGGTTTGGATTAGAGACTAAGATAAAATATGTCAAGTGTCTAGATTAGTACCTAATCTGCTGGGAAGGACAAAATACCAAGAGCCAGCCAAGGAGTTCTCAGTCTCCATCTGGAGGAAGTTTTACCTGATCTTTATCAGTGGTCAAACATGGGGATGGAACATGGGCATGAGATAATTGGGTAAATTCCCATTGCTTTCCTGCTTGCCCTAAGGTACCTTAAAGAGCAACTTGGCTCATTTCCAATGGAAGGGGAAAGTTAAGAGCCTTTATGAAAAAAAAAGTCTAGGCTTTTTATGGTCTTTAATTCCGTATGTTAATATTTTGAATCTTTTTTTTCTTATAGATAGTGAAAGAAAAATTTGCTATGGTAGCACCAGATGTCCAAATTGAAGATGGAAAAGGAACAATCCTAATATCTTCAGAAGAAGGAGAGACAGAAGGTATTATACATTGCCTGTGTTCACTCCCCCTCATTTGGACGCAGACTGCCTGCGTGAAGGAGTGCACGTTAGTTTATCCATTCACTATATATGGTACTCAGTACCTCAGCTGACAGGGGTGATGTTTGTCCAAGAGTGGGGAAGCCTTGATAGCCTGCTCGTGATATAGAGCAGAGACTATTGCTGAAATCAGTGCTGAAATCAGTTTTGGTTTTCTTGGCTTTCCTTTTCGGAAGTTCAAGCAGTTCATCCCTTTTGTTAATGTATTTGTTATATAAGGTGTAATGCATTAGATTCTGTTTAAGCTTTCTAAGTGAGAATTGTGTTGTGGTTATGCCTCTTTCAGACCACACTGGTCAATCTGATTGGACTTAGAAGTTCCCACACCTCATCTGTCCTGATGGGGAGTGTCAGGATTCTTTTTGGCTGTAGCTCCTTGTTAAGAAATTTGGGGATATTAGGTCATGAGTAAATGGAGGTTGCGTTTTGGCTGGGTCATAGTCTGTTTTAAGAGTCTAGTTGAATATTTAAGCCCCATTCTAGCCATCTGTCTCTTTTAAAGGCTAGAACCTTCAAAATGGAAACTGGTCAAGAATTTCAGTGGCTTAAATGTGGTCCTTTTCCACAAAATACTTGTGCTACTGAGGGTGAGAGAGCATTTATTCAAATATGTTTGGAGTCCATCTGTGTTGCAGACATAGTCATAGATATTCGTAATTCAAAGATGAATAAGATAATTGTCCCTGGCTTGAAGTACTTACAGCCTAGAAGGAGAGGAGGGATTATCAGCAAGTAGATTTAGTGCCGTCTAAGAAATACTATAGAGAGAAAGTGAACAAAGTTTGAATTGAAGCTTTGTAAAGGGAGGGTCGGTGGGGTGGGGTGTCACAGGAGAAAGAGGACTCATGGGCCAGTTCTTGAAGAAGAGCTGAGAGGGGAGAGTCTGCATTTGGGCAGAATGAACAGCATCTACAAAGGCATAAACTTATGAAGCAATATAAGAGCTTTAGGAATGGCCAGTTATTTTGTTTCACTGGAAGGTGGGGTGCTGTGGGGTTGGCAGTGACTGTGCAGCTGGAGGATTCGCCGTGTCATATGTGTAATGTCTGTTTGTCTTCCTCCTCTCCCAATATCCTGCTCCCACCAGGGTTTAAGCAGGGAAGTAATGCAGTTACCTTGTAGTATAATCTGCAGGGGGGTGAGATAAGGATGTAAGAGAAGAGGCAGGGAGTCAGAAAAAAATGGAGGGAAGTGAGGGATTTTTACTAAGGCAGAAGCAAATGGCAAATTTGAGATTTGCAGAGGCAGAATTTAGAGCACAGGTGAAGAAGAGTAGCATTGTTAGGCTTGGACAGAACTGTTGCCAAGACTCTGGCTTCAGAGGTGATGCTAATTCACCAGAATAGAATGCTCAGTGACTGGTTCCCTTTTTGACATGTTGGGCTGAGGAGTTCTAGTGAGTGTGAAAGGGCTTGGGGATGGAAGTCTGGATAGGAACTATTGTTTTCCAGAGACATTCCAGGGAGACTAAAAAGGTAAAATAAGAAATAAAAACTAAAAACGTAAAAGATTGTTAGATTATGTAAATTCAAACGTAAGTAGAATTTAAAATACAGTTTACTTAGTATGTGCCAGGCACGGTGGCTATAGGTCAACAGGTTATACACAGTCTGTAGACACAGAGCAGATACTCAGTAAAGCTGACTGAGTGTTGTGAGGGGAGAGTGTAAATTGACAGCTAAATGAGGAAGCAGTTTTGTAAATGAAACTTGAGTGCTTTTACAGGTCAGGAGAGAGGAGCATTTGAACATGCAGGAGAGAAAGGATAGTTAAGGCAGGATGGCCCTAGAATAGGTAGGAGGAGGTGGTGACACCAAAAGTTTGGTTGGAGAGATGGTTCTTCATTGGAGTATTTATAATCCATGTAGCAAAGGCTTATTGAGTGCTAGTAGATGCTAAGCATGGTGTGCTACATGCTGAGGATATTCAGATGAAGCAGAAATGACATGTGGAAGAGAGAACTAGGTTGGAGTGATTAGTTTTTGGAGACCCTGCTGTCCATTGAGAAAAGTTGAAAATTTATGTTGAAAAATTCATTGAAATAAACAGTTTCCTCATACTTGTGAATTGTAAAATTTGCTAAAAGTAGTTTGTTGGCATTTCTGTGGATAACCTCTTTAGAAATAGAGTATGTTTTGAACAATTCTAAAAGTTGTCATTGACTCCTGTAGGATTCCAGATTAATTTGGTTTCAAGGAGAGAAGGTTCTCAGAACTTCTCACAGTTTGGTTCCCTTGAAGTAATTTTGGTAGTTAAGTTTTCAGGGCTGAGTACCTAAGTGAGTAATACTTTAGTGGACTAGTTTACTAGGGCTGCCATATCAAAATACACAGACAAGTGACTTAAATAACACATTTATTTTCTCCTAGTTCTGGAGGCTTGAACTCTTAAGATCAAAGTGTTGGGAGGGTTGGGGGAGTCGACGGGTTTGGTTTCTCCTGAGGCCTCCCTCCTTGGCTTCTAAGGATACCAATTAGATTGGATTAGGGTCCACTCCAACAGCCTCATTTTAACTCGATCACCTCTCTAAAAAGCACTGTCTCCAAGTATAGCCACATTCTGAGGCACTGGTGTTAGAACTTCAGTGTACGAATTTTGGGGAGATAGAGTTCAGCTTATAGCAGGGGGTTTACCTTTTAAAAATTAAGGTGACTGCTCCACGGACATATAACTAAAGCATCTAAATTTCTTTCACATTTTCTAGCTAATAATCACAAGAAGTTATCAGAATTTGGAATTAGAAATGGGAGCCGACTTCAAGCAGACGACTTCCTTCAGGACTACACTTTATTGATCAACATCCTTCATAGGTAGGAAGTATTAATATTTTAAGTGTAAGAAGTTATTTGAATATACAAACTTAAGATAAAATGGAGAGAAAATGTTTTCTTACCTTTAAACCGTACTGTTCATTTGAAGCTGCACCATGTATATGCTCAAGTTGGCCACTAAGTTCCCTGAGGTTTGACCTACAGAAAAATCTGAGAATCCAGAAAGAAAAGGGATAAGCAAGAAATGTTTAAGGGTTAACTAACTCATCAGTGGTGGCTGATCAGAAAGACCTAGAGAGGGTAGAAATCCGGGTGTTTGAATAGTTATAATCAGGGGTGCGTTCATTTTGATAATTGAACTAGAATAAAAAAATTTAATTAGTTTTAAAGATTCATTTGGAAGAAAGAAATAGCTCTCCCATAAAACAAGTATTTCATTGTGATCTGGAACAGTAACGAGAGCGTTAAAATTTATCCTATATAGATTCCTGAGTCATGTATTTTTTTCTTTTTATTTGATTTTATATCCTGCCCACTTTATAAAAAAGCATCCAAAGTGCTTGCATTACAGGATATTTGCACATATGTAACACAATTTAAATACAGATGGTCCTCCACTTTGGTGTGTTTATCTGCTGAATGAGATAACATGCTCGTTGATACCCTTAAACTGCACCCTGACTCATTACTTTAGGTAGCATCTAACAAAATGCAAAGGCTGCCACCTGCATTCACATGTTTTTTGCCAGTGTTGCTATCTATATATCCAAACATTTAGAACTTGTGTAGTTGTTTGGAGAGTATTACATTATATATATACTTAGTTTATAAAAAGCATAAAATGACAGGAAAAACTGAATGTGGGTTATTAGTATAAAATGAGACAATTGAGTGAAAGATAGATATCGCTAGGGAGTGATATCTGGCCTCGATTAGACACCAGTTGGATGTTAGTGGTGTGCTTGTGTTCAGTTGTGAAAGGACATGTACAATAAAATGGAAATATATCACATGGTGTCTAAAAAAGGAGGCATAATTAGGGTTTTTTTTATCATATTTTTTAGCTCTCTGGGAACAGAACCCCCCTTATAACATGTAAGTCTTTTGTTTGACTTTCATGCATTAAACTTTTATACATGTTTTTGGGAACTCATTACAAAAGCAGGGTGCTGCCTGTAAAGATGGGGAGGAAACCGAGAATCCATGTAACTCAACCCCCAAACACTAAATTACTCTGGTCAAGATCGGAGTAGAGTGTATAGAATCTTTTCACCTAGTAGCTGAAGAAATAATGCCTAAGAATTACATCAGACCTCACAGTTTTCAACTCGTTTTCTGCTTTAGCAATAAAAGTTACTTAACATTTTTTTTAAAAACCCTTTCCCTGAATTGAAAGTGCGATGCTATTGACCATTTGAATTAGAGTTTTGAATTATCATAAAAATCTGTTATATAGTCTTTTTTTAAACTCTTTGAAAATCAGAATCCAAATATTTGGTGTGTACGTAGTATACACTTTTTGAGCTTTGAGAACAGTTTCTGTCTGGTGTGCCTTTGCTTTTGTAAGTAGTATAGCAGTGGTCCAGTGTTATAGTACATGGTTCTCTTACAGTGAAGACCTAGGAAAGGATGTTGAATTTGAAGTTGTTGGTGATGCCCCAGAAAAAGTGGGGCCCAAGCAAGCTGAAGATGCTGCCAAAAGCATAACCAATGGCAGTGACGATGGAGCTCAGCCTTCCACATCCACAGGTGAGTCATGGCCCCGGCCAGCAGGTTGTTAATTTACCCACCAAGCACAACTATTTAGAACAAACTGATTATTTTATGAATGTTGACCATAAAGTAGAACTCCGCAGGACTACTAGAGGTGTGTGTTGGTTTGGCATTGTTTTAATGAAGCTTTGAATGTATGAACCATGAAGATATTTAAGACTGGGTAAAATTTTTATGGAAAATAGACACTTTATTTTTTTGTTCGTTTGTTTTTACAACTGGAAATGTCAGTTTACTAGTGTATAAAGATGGTTCATTCTTAGTAGTAGTAGTTTTGGATTTTGTATGCCTGTTCGTAGGGGCAGTAAATTAGTGCATCTAACTATTTTGAGTGAACAGATGCTAGGTAAGTATAGCATTTTAGCATTTCATAGTTTTCTCAGAACCAGTGTGACTTTGGTAAAGTGCACCAGAAGCTCTCTTTCCCTGGGTTTTCAGTGTTGGTGCTTTACTGTGCTCGAATGTAAACGTTTACTACCTGCCCCACCCCACCCCAACTCTCTCTCTCTCACACTCACACACACACACACACACTACCTACCTACCTCTTCATTCTGTAGTGTCAGGAAACTAAAAGTTACTAATTTTTCACTTGTTTGTTTTCATTTCTTTGACCCTGTGTCTTTGGTGTTCTTTTTGGAATATGGTGGTTCCTTGGTTCTCATGTTCTCTGAGAGTTGTAAAGATGGACTTTGAGGTAGTCTAGAGTGTGTGGGCCATGGGTTCATGACCTTTTCCCCCCTCTGAAAATAGAAAGGTTCATCATCCTCCTTTAAGGAAAGGACTGGTAGTTTTTCAAAACTCATAATTCAAAATGTGCATTTATTGATGCACTGCTGTGGGTAGGTTTTGGAGGCTCTAGCAATGAGTAAGGTAGGTGTTCTGCCTTTGATTTAGTGGAGTGGTGGGGGATGGGTGACACAAAACCAACCGCAGTGTAAGGTTAAGAGCATACACTGTAGAGCTCCACTCTGCGGGTTTGAATCCTGACCTCATCCTCTGCTACCGTGTGACTGTGGGCAAGTCTCTGTGCCTCAGTTTCCTTTTCTGGAAAATGGATAATAATGTTATCTTCTTTATACGGTGGTTGTGATGATTAAATGAGTTGTATATGTAAAGTGCTCAGAACAGTTCCTGGCACGTTGTAAGTGCTATGTATATGTTGTTGTTGTTTGTTACTACCACTGCTGCGAATATTAGGATATTCACCCTCCTCTTTTCTGTTGGAGAAGTCGAAACAAGGAACTGTAACAATTCCTTTGAATTATATAATGCTTGTTAAAATTTTTGTTTTGATTAAGAAAGAAAGAGGTGCTTGTAACAGAAAACATTAAAACACTATGGAAATATGTAATGTATAAAGCCAAGGTCCTAAGGGTAGCCATTCTAAAGTTTGGTGGATATTTGAAGAGTTAGTTTTTCACATACGTAAAATTTTAGTGAACTGCTAGTAACCCCCCACTTTTAACCATTTTTTCCCTTTTTTTCTGAAATAAGCACAAGAGCAAGATGATGTGCTCATAGTTGATTCGGATGAAGAAGGTCCCTCAAATAATGCTGACATCAGTGAAGAAGAAAGAAGTCGCAAGAGGAAATTAGATGAGAAAGAGAATGTCAGTGCGAAAAAGTCACGCATAGAGCAGACAGAGGAGCTTGATGATGTTATAGCATTAGATTGAACGGAAATGCCTCTGAACAGAACCCTCTTACTGCAGTAGGCCTTCTGGGCAGAACCAGGTTATTTGTTATGTCCTTTGTTCCAAAGGGAAAAAATTGGCACCAGTGACTTGAAGATGACTCTGCTCCCTTTGAAAGCATTCATTTTGCTAGAACTATTAGAAACATTGCAGTATGCTGTATTGAAAGTAGGAATATAGTTTTAAAACCCTTTGAACAAAGTGTGTGCATAACCAGTCATGAGATGGAACAACACAATGCATGTTGCCTTTTTAATGTAAATACCCTTAGGTATCATTTAACAGTTTTACAATATTGTGGTTTAGTAAAGTTGATACCTGGTTATAAATATTATGCCTTTATTTTTGGTTAGAAGAAGAATTATTTTTAGCCTAGATCTAACCATTTTCATACTCTTAATTGACTGAAACAGATTCAAAGAAGTATCAAGTGCTATGCATTGAAACTTGTTTTTAAATGTTAACTGGCACTATGTATATTAATGTAAAACAGTTGTTAATTTACTCAAGTTTTCAGCTTGTACTGCCTGGTATGTCTGTGTAAGAAGCCAATTTTGTGTATTGTTCCAGTTTCAGGTTATTTATATTTGATGTTTTGTAAAACTCAAATACGACTATACTGTACTTATGGACCAAATAAATGGCATCTGCATACTTGTTATACATGCCTGCACACTTCACGTTTCTGCTGGGTTTATATGTTGTATTTGCTGCAGGCATGCTATATTCTTTGCTTTTAGAAAATTAACTCAGAAACGGACGTGGAGGTTATAAGACCTCTGCTGTTTACCATAGGTGAGTACGTTCTGAAAGAAAGCTTTTAATGGCATTTGGATTGTAAACAGTTGGCCTTCTGTTGAGAACATTTAAGTGATCTTTGCTCGGCCCCAGTCACTTGGAGCCCTCAATTTGAGACTCCACGGGGAAAGCCTTTCCTCCACTCTGGGTTGTCCGCAGCTCATCCAAATCCCTTCTTGCGTTGTACCGTTTGGGGCCCAACTCTGGCCAGCAGACGTGGCCACACCAGTGCTGAAGGGGCAGCGCTCACATCTGTCTCGGACCTCCGAAGGCCTTGGCCTTTAGGCCGCTGTCACACAGATGTGCCTGGGGTTTTTGGGTAACAGAAACCCATGAAGCTTTTTGCCCAATTCTGTACCTCTGCCTTTGGTGTTTTTGGCCACAGTCAGCCAAATTTCAAGTTGATAATTCACTGTATTGTCCAACTTTGTGTAATTCTTACTCTGCCATCCAGCTTACTCCTCGTCTGTGTCATTTGTAAGTTCATCATGTAATCAGAACCTTCAGAAAAATCGTAGCGAACAAGACTCAGCCCGCAGGAGCATGCTGCTTGACGCCTCCAGGATGAACCGACTTCCATTCTTCAGAAACGACAACTGCAAGCAGGCTAGATTCCCACCCACACCTCTATGACCCTGTGAGGTTCACTTGGCCTCTAGATTTTTTTGGAGGTTTCATTTTCCTCCAGAAAAATAAATTTCAAAATTACAGAGCTGTATTAACAGATAAAAATGAGATATTCTGGAATACCACCTCTCAGAAGCAAGTTTTGGCTAACTGGTTGGTCCCTGATGATCATCTCCCATTTTGAAATTTTGCATTCCGAAGAGGTCTCCAGAAAATTTGTACTTTCTGGAGAAAAACTGAAAGTCTCTCCATTCCTTAAAACCTCACCCTTCACCCTGCCTTTTTAGACACAATTGTCAACAATGTATTTCTGGCATTACGTGTATGTTCTTTCGTTTTTTCTTTCCCATTTGAATGTATGTGGCATTAAATGCCCGTTTGATCTGTAGAGGTGTGTTTCTATCTTGGCAGAGCAGTGGTGTTCATCTTTGCAACAACTCTGTGACTACTTTTCCAGCGGTTACTGTCCGTTTTCTACTTGTTTTTATAAAATCTGGGTTTACCAGCAAAGCAGTTCTGACTACAGTGTCTTGTTCAACTACACTAAGATTCAAGCTGCTCCCATGTCCCTGGAGAGTGGAGATACTTTAGATCTGGCCTTGTATTCATGGTTTTCCCACATGGGACTTCTTAGTGGGCGGGCTGGAAGCAAGGCTCGACAAGGGTGTATCCCTGGCAGCTCCAGCCTGAAATACAGTCTGACAAACCACCTTCCAGCCTCATTGGGAGCAGTCTGGCGACTCAAGTTTACCTAGAGAGTCCATTGTCCCAAAGATCATTCCACGTACTTGGCATGTACCATGAAAGGATTCAGTGTTTTAATATAGAGCCTGAACCATTAACGGAATAACTGATCAGGCAAAGATCATCAGTGGATATCAAAACCTTTAGTAAAAGGCTCCTGAGGAACAGAACCTTTGCAGAGTGCTCAAATGTTGCTGTATAAAAAACTTGCGAAAGGGAAAAGCTCAGTCTTGACGATGGACTGATCTGTCATCAGTGTAATCAAGTGATCAAACCTAGCATCAGTAATGGGACAACCTGGTATGTGCTTACTGATGAGATGTTGATTCAAAGAACACAATGACACCTAGGCCCCCCCCCCAAAAAAAGTAACTTGAATATAGTGTCTAGACTTCCAACTGACAGGAAGTAGAAGGGGTACAGGAACAAATTAAACATTAAGAGGAAATAATTGGACAAGTATAGAATGTGTGATATTCTAGAACTCAAGTGCAAAATAAATGACTAAAGTCTTGTGACAGTTGGAAATTTGAAAGTGGAATAAATTAGGTGATAATGGAATTATTTTCTTAGCTATGGTAATGTTCTTAATATAGGCCATTGTCCTTATTCTTGTGACATTAGAGATGAAGCTCAAAATACCTACAACTTGTAAATGGCTTAGCAAATAATACCGGAAGAAAAAACAAAACTAACATTGAATATAGATGGAGCCTGTATACATTGTTCACTGTGCCATCTAACTTTTCTCTGAAAACTTTCATAGTAAAAGTGGAGATATATATTCTGTATTTTTCTTTAGTGCCTATGTCTCTTTTTCAAGTTTTGTATTGAGTATATCCTATGATTGAAATCAGAAAGGTAATAAAGATTATTAAAAATATCAGTTGGAATGAGAAAGTGTTACAGCGATTCCTGGGTTGGCATTGATGAAATCAGCTTTGCTCGTCCGGATTGCTAGGTTGAGACTTAGGAGGAAGTCTCTTTCATTGGAGCCTCCAGAGAACTAAGAGGAGGACCAGATTGTTCCCAGGAGATTAAAGGTCCACTTAGAAGCGGCCAGAAAACGTTTGATTCATAGTCCATGTTCCTGTTCCTGAAAATTGCCCATCGATGGCACATATGTCTGAAGGGGACTTGCCCTATGGCCAAGGACCATGGGCAAACTTAAGCCTCTTGTAGTACAGAAAGCAAAAACTATTACAAACCCAAAGAAATTAGGGAAGAAAAAATGTTGGCACATGTTTCTAGTCATTGTGGCTTGTAGGTATGGTGAAGATCTCTCATTTCTTTGCATCTTAAAGTAGTGTTCCTGAGGACCAGGATCCATTTGATTGTTTTGCAAGATATATTTAGTGAAGTATTTTTATAGACACTTTCATACTGGGAATACACTATTTGCATTCTGCACACAGGGAACTTTTTTGGAACTGCTCTCACTAAATGAAAAACTACGTTGAACTATAGGGCTCTGATGCTGCTTTGTGCTCGCATATATATATATCTATATATATCTTATATATTTATTTTATTTTTTAATTTTTTTTGGCCAAGCAGCATGAGGGATCTTTGTTCCCCGAACAGGGATGGAACCTGGCCCCGGCAGTGAAAGCACAGAGTCCTAACCACTGGACCGCCAGGGAATTCCCTGTAACAGTTTTAAGAATTTTATTTTTTAATAAATTTATTTATTTATTATTTTTGGCTGCGTTGGGTCTTTGTTGCTGCGCGCAGGCTTTCTCTCGTTGCGGCGGGTGGGGGCTACTCTTTGTTGCAGTGTGTGGGCTTCTCATTGCGGTGGCTTCTCTTGTTGCGGAGCACGGGCTCTAGGCGCGCGGGCTTCAGTAGTTGTGGCATGTGGGCTCAGTGGTTGTGGCTCGAAGGCTCTAGAGCACAGCCTCAGTAGTTGGGGAGCACAGGCTTAGTTGCTCCGTGGCATGTGGGATCTTCCCGGACCAGGGATCGAACCTGTGTCCCGTGCATTGGCAGGTAGATTCTTAACCACTGCGCCACCAGGGAAGTCCCCAAGAATTTTAAATCTTGCAGCAAATGATGACTTACTACATAGGGAAAGGCTGAGCAAAAATTTTACTAAAATGTATAGTGCTCCAAGAAGGTCCTCAGGATTTACTTTATAAATCTGAAATTTACTTTCTCAGAAGATCAATCTTAGAATGTAGGCGTTGTACACACCATCATTCACTCATTCTGTAAACATATTGCATCCCTACTCTGCACTATGCTGCTCTTGGAAAACCTTGCCAAATTTGCCAGCCTGGTAGAAATCTTTGAAAGCAGTAAGAAACTAAGGGCTGGTGTGCACAAAAACCTAACTTCTCATCTTAAGGCAGCAATAGGTAGCAATGAGAATCTGAGGACCTGCAGCCTGTGTGTTGCCAAGCTTCCCAGTTGGTCCCAGTGGCAGCTTCCAGCAGCACTGAAAGTCATGAACACCAACCTCATGCTCAAAAATGTGATTCCAAAGGCTGTAGGAATCTGAGTATCCCCAAATAGCTCCTCCCCATGGAGATGTAGACTGGCTGGGGTCTTTGCCATGTAAAGTTTGTGCATAAATTCCCATTCCTTAGTGCAGGATAAGGTTTCAGGGCAGGAAAGTTAAGGTCCTTCCAAGATGGCCACTTGCTCCCTGATGGAGGAAGCAAGCTGTAATTGTCAGATCCTAACCCTAATTCTTAGATTGGGGAAACCAACCATCCATGGCTTTAGTGTCAACGCTCCGAAACTTCTGTGCCCCCAGAGAGGCCTAAGGGATGAAATAGGACCAGGGGAAGTTGGTGGACTCAATCTGGTAGAAAGAGCTGGGCCTCAGAAAAGGGTATGAAAAAAATCCCTTTGGGCACAACTCCCAGTGGATTAGGCAGAACATGCACCTTGGGTCTGGTGCTGTGTGTTAATGGGAGGACTGGCCCCTAGGTGCTGAGCTGGGAGAGGTACGAGCGTGCTTTAGGTGAAAGATTACTTCTGCTCTCCCCAGGAAAAATTATCTTATAAAGGTAAAGACTGCTGCAAGCTGAGGGGAGGGAAAGAAATGCGGATCCCAGCGATTCTTCCATACGGTGTTTGACTGCATGCCATCCCCCTTCGCTCATAACCCAAGTTACTCAGTCCATATTTGATTGACATCTGAGTGTGTCCCAAGACTGTGAGAAAACCACTGAATTTTGTCCATAATTGGGGTCCAGAAAATATGGACACTACAGACAGATAAGGGGGTCTCATTACAAGGTGAGACAACGGGCTCTCTTAAAAAGAAAAAAAAAAATCACCATTAGTGTAGACATAGTCTGGGTAGGATCAGCATCTGGGGCCTTAGAAGGAAAAGATGGTGGTTCAGGGTTTGGTGTGAGGCTAGATTGAACATGTCCTGTTCTAGCCTCCTGAGTGTTGTCCGTTTGTCTAGACAAAGAAGATTCTGGTTGAGAGAATGATAGAACTAGAGGCCCAGCAGTTCTGTTGTGAAACTTCTTTCTCCGACAGGGGGACCCAGGCAGTGGTCATTGGAGCCAGCTCATACTAGCTTTCGAGAGCTGATTATACCCATTTCTTCCCAGCTCTGTTCAGTGACACCATGTTGGTAGTTTAGAATTGACCATTTGTACAAATCAGGGCTCCTGATTTGTACAAATCTCCCCCAGAGTGCTGGTTGTTCAGGTTTTACGCACACTCCTGGACTCAGGAAGAAAAACGCCAGAGAGCACCCCATCGTGCTTCTCAGGTAGAAAGAGCCAGCGAACTGAGATCAAACCCACCCTTTATTGAGGATACAAAAGAAGATGGGGTCTGGGACACATTCAGGTAATGTATAGATAAGAGCATGTGATTTTGAATCCTACTTTGTATCCACTTAATGGTATGATGGTAGGATTCCCCACATTATTAAATATTTTAAAGGTATTTATAAATAATTGCTTAATGAATTTCCCACTTTGTGGAAGTACTTTATTCTAATGTTGAACAGCGAATATTTTAAATTTTATTAATTAATTAATTTATTTATTTTTTGCTGTATTGGGTCTTTTCTGCGCGGGCTTTCTCTAGTGTGGCAAGTGGGGGCTACTCTTCGTTGCGGTGCGTGGGCTTCTCATTGTCGTGGCTTCTCTTGTTGCAGTGCACGGGCTCTAGGCGCGCGGACTTCAGTAGTTGTGGTGTGCGGGCTCTAGAGCGCAGGCTCAGTAGTTGTGGTGCACGGGCTTAGTTGCTCCGCGGCATGTGGGATCTTCCTGGACTAGGGCTCGAACCCATGTCCCCTGCATTGGCAGGCGGATTCTTAACCACTGCACCACCAGGGAAGTCCCGAACAGCGAATATTTTGTTTATTTAAACGAGTTCTGGCCAATTTTATTAAAGAATAATTTTGCATGCTTTTCACCAGTCTGTTTTGGCATGCTTCTAACTATATCAGAATCACCTAGATCAGTGATAGCCAGTGTGTGAACTCTCTAGTATTTTCTATCCGTTTTGCCCAATTCAATAATATTGCCACTGTAGTGATGGACACCAGTTTTCCATTTCAGTGGAGGATGACTGGTTTTGCTCTGCCTTGTCTGATCATTTTCGGAGTTGGCTTGTACCTCAGCTGTACTTTCCACTTTTCATAGTGACTAGGAGCCTAGAGTTGATGGACTCCGGCAACTTTTTCATCTTTGCTGCCACCATCTTCCTGTCTTAGATGTGGGATGACCCCCAGCCAAGAACAGCTGCCAAGATTGCCAGAGAGAGAGAAAGCAAACATATTTTAGGTTGTTTCTCTTCCTGTTTGTGGGTGGTTGTTATCCTATCTATCTATCTATCTATCTATCTATCTACTATTAGAGTAAGTAATGTCCTTTAGCTGACCCTGGACTCCAGTATATTATTTAAATCTTGAAAGCTCAAGTGGTCAGGAAAGGATGGAACGGTTATTTAAGAAGTACCTTTGAGGGCAGAGAGCCCACTCTGAGCTCCTTTTCAGAAGGCTGGAGATCCTAGGTAGGACTGATTAGATTACATAAGTAATGTGATAAACACTTTTGTGGGTACACTGTTGTCTGCATTGGGATTACTTGCCTAGAATAGATACTTGGAACATTACTGCTTTCCAGAGTGTTTTTGTTTGTTTGTGAGGATGTTAATAACACCAAACTGCTCTTCCTGACAGGATGTACCAACTTACACTCATTACCAGTAAAATATACACAAATATACACCACAGTCTTGCCAATATTTCCATTTACAAATGGTAGATAATGTGATCAGTGAAATGTAATACCTTACTGTTGATTTAATTTATTTTCCTTTCTCAGAGTGGAAGATCATTTTTCACCAGATGGCTCCTCTGGATATTTGCTCCCTCCAAACCACTTGCCCCTACCTGTGCCTCCCCACCCCCAGCCTGTGTTGTAGGGGTTGGAATTCTTCCAGCTCTGAGAGGTGGAAGGAGGGAGGAGTAGTTGGGTCGGACACTGCTCCCCTGACAGCTGAGAATGTGCCACAGTGAGCTCCTCAGCAATGTTGAGGCCAGAGCCATGGTCAGTCTGCACCGGGACCATTCCCCATCCAGGCTTCCTGTTCCCTGAGACACTGTGGGTGCCTTCCTGGAATCCTCTGAGGAGGGAGGTGCCTGGAAATAAGAGAACTCTTCCACTCAAGGTTGTTTTCCTGGATCCACAGGTCCTGACAGATAATGGTTTGCTTTTCTTTCCTACAAGCTGTTTGAAATGTATGACAAGGACTTTGTAGCTTGTATTTTGGGGGACAAAGCCCTAGTCACCTCTCGTTCCCCTCCCCCACCATGTGGCCCCAAGGCCCTATCGCGTCCCAGGACTGGCGCCTCACCCAAGCCCCTGTGGGCAGGTGCTGGAAAAAGGAGGAGTCCTCACATCTCTTGGTGACTGCCTGTGGGTCACAACTGAGGCTTCCCCGCCCACTGGCTTAGCCCGAGGCCTGTTTCCGGCCTCGCCTGGCCTTGGGCGCTTGTGAACCGCGACCAGCCTTGGGGACCATTCTCCATCCAGCCCCAGCTCCTAGTACAAGGCGCCTTCCCCACCAGGCAGGTGGGGGCACCCGAAACCAGTGCGCAGCCACATGGCCCTGGGACACGCTAGGATCTCGGGGTCACGCTAGATGCTGGGGTCGCATCTGGTGGAGACGCGCAGTGGTCTCCAGTGTCCTGGGGCGTATGGGTGCAGCGCTTCTGACCAAGGCCGAACTTGTTCGGCCCAGCGCCTGAAACCGTGGCGGCGTTGGGAAGTAAGATGGGGGAGGATGTGGGAAACGTTTGTCAACTGCTCATATTTCGCTGGCCGGGACTGGGGGAGCCGCCTCCAGCTCAGCCCGCGGGGATACGGGATCTTTCCAGAGGCCCGACGGTCGGGGCGCACAACGGAGCCCGGGCCGCCCCCACCCCCGCCCCGCGGCGCCACAGCTGGCCGCTCCGCCACTCGAGCGCCAGCTCCAAGCCGCACGCCCCGGCGGCCCAGCCCAGGCTCCGCGCCCCTCCGAGCTCGCGGCGAAGCGCGGACACCGCGGCTCCGCCGCCGCCACTCCCCCCACATTCCAGAGGCCGCAGCGCCGTCTCCTTCCTCGCATTCCTGCCCCCACAAAGGAGTCCCTCCGCCCCCCGCACAGCCGCAGGGAGGAGGGGACGCGGCCCGGCGCCTCCGAGCGCACATTCCTCCGCCGCGCGCGCCACCGAGCGGAGCGCCGCGGCCCCCGGACCGCGCGTGGCCCGCAGAGCGACCCCGGCCCGGCGCCGGCCCCGCCCCGCGCCCAGGGGTCCCGGGGCGGGCTCCGGGCTTCGGGCGGACGATGCGGCGGCGCGGCCGGAGCGGCGGCGGGAAGCGGAGGCGGAGGTGACGCGCCGGGGCCGGCGGGCCGGGCCATGCAGCGCTCCCGGGCGGCCGCGGACGAGGCGGCTCTGCTCCTGGCCGGGCTGGCCCTGCGGGAGCTGGAGCCGGGCTGCGACTCCCCGGGCCGGGGTCGGCGGGGGCCGCGGCCCGGGCCGGGAGACGAGGCGGCGCAGGCGTTGGGCCGCAGAGGGCAGGGCAGCGGCGGCGGCGGCCCCGAGGCCGGGGTGGACGGACTGAGCCGCGGGGAGCGAGGCCCGCGGCGCGCGGCGGCCCCCGAGCTCAGCGCGCAGCCGGCGGGCAGCCCGCGGGCCAGCCTGGCGGGCTCCGACGGAGGCGGCGGCGGCAGCGGCAGCGCCCGCTCCAGCGGAATCAGCCTGGGCTACGACCAGCGCCACGGCAGCCCGCGCTCGGGCCGCTCGGATCCGCGCCCGGGCCCCGGGCCGCCGTCGGTGGGCAGCGCGCGCTCCAGCGTGTCCAGCCTCGGCTCCCGCGGCTCGGCCGGCGCCTACCCCGACCTGCTCCTGCCCGGCGCCTGCTCCGCGCCGGCTCGCTCCCCGGAGCCCGCCGGGCCGGCCCCTTTCGCTCTGCCTTCGCTCCAGCTGCCCCCGGGCCGGGAGGGCGCCCCGAGCTCGGCGGAGCGGCGGCTGGAGGCGCTGACCCGAGAGCTGGAGCGGGCGCTGGAGGCGCGCACGGCGCGGGACTACTTCGGTGAGCGAGCGCGGCCGCGCGGCCCGCGCGCCCGGGCCCCGGGCCTCCGCTGTCCTCGTCGGGGGTCGGGGACGACCTCCGGGTAGGCGGCCGGTTCGGCCGAGGAGAGCGCTGGGTGGGCCCGGGGCTGGGCTTCGGACGAGGGACCGGGCTGCAAAAAGCGTGTCTCCCTCCCTTGGGGCTGGGGAGCTGGCGACGTTTGTTCCCGCAGACGGAGTGTGTGTGTGAACCTCCAGGTCTGGGGCTTGTTTAGGACAGTGGTTTAGCCTCTGGGTCTCCGGGCCGGGAGTTCTGGCAAAGTCAGTGGATGCGTTGCCCCTAACTTAGAGAAAAAGTCACGTTAATAGGCAGAAAAAGCTATTTTTGAATAATTTTTTCTTAACCCTTGGCACTTACCTCAGCTCATCGTACTCGATGCTTTGTGATCAGCTGGTCAGCCGAAGCTGTGTGTTTCCCTTCCCCCAGCAGTACGGGCTGTGAACAGGGGCAGGGAGGTGGCATGGCCTGGATACCACCGGAGCCCGCCTGACCTGAGGCTTTGATAATGGTAGTGGCTGGAAGTAGAGTCTTTGAGGGAGGAGAAGCCCACGCTGGGGGGGAGGGGGGGAGACTAAGCTGGTCCTACTGGGCTGTCCTCGCTCTCGGCTGTGCTGTGTATATGGGATGTTTCCGAAGGGAATCCTGCTTCACATCATTTGCAAAGACCACCAGTCTCTGACAGCCTCCCTTTCCCAGTCTGACCTTGGCCCTTGGATCCCAAGTCCTTTGGACAGCTTGAGGCTTGAGGTTCTGAGAGGAGGCCTGGAGAGGGGCTTCCCTCCCTCCCTTACTGATAAGCAGGCACCTGGCTTTGGAGGGGGTGGTGGTTATCATGTCTGGGACTGAGGCTGTCCTGGAGTTTGTATTTCATGGTTCATTCCAGCTAGCAGCTCAGGACTGCCCTGAACTGGATCTTGAGAGGGAAGGAGGTTGTATGGGACAGGCAATGGGGGCATTGCAGGCCGAGGGAAGAATGTGGGCAAAAGGAGACAAGTAAGGATGTGTACAGTTCCGTTATACTCCCTGGGGTTGCAGCCCAGGAGGGGTCAGGTGGTCAAGGGAGTGTGTAGGCCAAAGGGTTGTCCTGCCTTTGGGAGGGGACCTGCTCATCTAGGAGCATCACGGTGAGACTTTGTGGTCTGGTAGGTCCTGTGGCTGCTGTCAGACCGCCTGGGAGCAGGGAGGGAGTAGGAAGCCTTTGCCTCTCATGCCAGGCAGGTACCACGAGCAGAAGCTGGGCTGCCTCTGAAGAGAATGAGATTCCAGCGCTCTCTTCCGGGGGGACCGCCCCTTTTCCTGTCCCCACTCGCTGCAGGGCCTGGGCAGTGGTGTGTTCTCTGGGCCTCCGTAGCTACTCCTGAATCTTTGCGTGAAGACCGGGGCAGGTAGTGGGAGAAGTGAAGGGGCTGATGGGTCATCCTTTCTAATGGGACCTGCTGCTCCCGTTGAAGCCACGTGGGAGTGGGAGGTGAGTGATGATAGATCTTTGGTTTCTTTTTTAAGAGAAGCCAGATCTAGGTAACATTTTCCTGATTTTTAAAAAATACGAGCAGCTATTTGCTTGAACTGCTGATATCTTACTGCCGATATTCCACTTTTTGGAGCTATGAAAGTGGCAGTTACATACAGATCAACCTGAATAATACAACATTTTACAAAAGGAAGTCTGCAGGTAGCATGAGCTCAAGAGATCTCTGATAAACCTCACCCTTGGAGTGTTTTTTCCTCTCTGTCCATCCCTTCTTGGCGCTGGCACCCGCTCACCTCCTGGCTGCTCTCTGTCTTTCATGGACATCTCTCCTGACCAAGTTCTGCTGCCATGAGCCAGCCAACAGCCTCAGGCCTCCAGAACCTCATTAACTTTGGTGACCTCTCTGCCTTCTCTTCAGCCACCCACCCCTAAGGCCACACCCTGGATTTGCCTCGCTTCAGCTGTCTTCAGTTCTGGTTGCCGCCTGTGTCTCACCACTACCTCTGATTCCTCTAATTGCTGTCTGCCCTGCAGAACCCTGGCTCCAAGTCAGTGCTGCAGCCCCCTTTTCTGTTGCTATATTAGGCCGCAGAGTGATGGTCTTTAACCTTGGTGCTTTTCTGGGCACCACCCATCACTCTTAGCCTTGGTCAGTTCCCTCTTTCAGTGCCTCAACAGCCTGCCTCTCTCCTCGGCCCTGCCCATGCTTTCTACTTTGCTGAGGATAATGGGGTCAGCAGTTGCAGTCTTGGCTTCCTGTCCCTTCCCTGAAGGCTCTCAAGTCCATGTCCAGGTCTGAGGATGAAGATCCTTCCATCTCCAACCTCTACCTCTTCCATCTTCAGCTTTCCTCTTTCCACTGGCCCTTTTCTTTTGGTTATAAATATGTATAAGGGTCTTTCATTAAGCAACAACAAGAAAGATAAGAAAAAACAACAAACCCAAACCTATATGGCCCCAAGGTCTCATCCGCCCTTTCATCCCGTCTTCTCATCCTAGTGTCTGGTTGACATGTCTTTGCTTATCCGCTTTCGATCTCCCCTCAGCCATCTCTGTCTCCTCCCACTGGACTGACCCAGTTCTTGCTCAGCACCCTGGCGATGCCCCAGCCTCAGCCCCAAACACCAGAGGGCATTTGCCAGGTCTTGTTGGTCTGGATCTTACTGCATCCCAAAGGTGGAGTCAACTCTCCTCCGAAACAGTCTACTCCCTGGATTTTGGAGGTACCTCATGGTCCTGGTTGTCCTTCTTCAGTGTATTTTCATTGAAGCGGTGCAAGCTCATATTTAGCAAAAAATCAAACAGAACCGAAAAACAAATAATACAAGTTCATAACTTCCCCTCTGACCCATCCTTCTGTTCGACTTCCAATAAGCAGCCGACTTTTGCTCCTTGCATCGTGTTTTCTGGTAACTTAGTCAAATGACAAGGTCACATTTTCAAAGTTGATGGACAAGAGTGGAGGTGTGAGGGTGGGTCATTTTCACTTCAGAAAGATAAGTCTGGCTGCGATTTTGGGGATGGATTATTGGGGGCCAAGGTGGGGTGCTGTGAGGAGGCTGTTGAAACAGCAAGTGGGATGAGAATTGATGACGTTGAATCAGGCCAGTGGGAGTGAGGGGAGGGAATGAAGTCCAGAGTAGGGAACAGAGGAACCCGATTCAGAGTTGGAGGTGAGAAAGACAGGGTAGACCTGGATGCTTCCTGAAACCTGGCTATGCGAAAGTGCCGTTTTCTGAGCAGGAGCCCAGAGCTCTCTTCTGGACCTGAGGTGGTCTGGGGCCATCCGGGAGGTGGATTAGAGGCTCAGGAGAGGGATCCGGGCTGGGCAGAGTGCCAGGAGCCTCGACAGGGGTGAGCATTTGGGAGTAGATGGCACTGCCCCGGGAGACGGGGTAAAGCCACATGTGGAGACCTGTAGCTGTGGTGTGTTTGGCTTTCAAATTCTCAAAACATTTAAGTTAACAATTTCAGTATGGAAAGATTTCATGCACAAATCTAGATTTCTAGCTTTTCTTGAAAAATCAGAATCTTTAGAAGTGCTGACCCTGCATTCCTCCCTGGTAGCCGTCAGTGGAGCTGAGGCGTGTCTGTGACCTCCGGCGGCCATGGCTCTCTTCTCCATTCACCTGGGTGCCCACCAGCCACGTTTACATTCCTGCCTGGTTTGAGGGCATCTGAACTGTCTCTCCTTCCCCTGGGGAGACTGAGGCACGGGAGACCCGGGACTGAGCAAGGGAATACCCAATAGAACTGGGAAGAGAGAAGTACTAGAAAGCCAGGTGCGGGTCATATTCTGGAGACCCGAGAGGAGGAGAGGGCCCCCTTTAGCAAGATCAGAAGAGAAAGTCCATAAATCTGCACCGTTAGGAGATGACAGGATGTGGACTAAGCTTGCTTTCTTGACTGAGGGCAGGGGGAAAATGGGGTGGCTGATCGGGGAGGGAGGTTTTTTTTAAGGTGGGAGACGCTCAGCCATGGTAAATGTTAAGGAGAGAGATCTGGTGGAAAGCAGGAAGGAGAGGGTGAGGGCAGCATGTCCTGAAGCAACCAGAAGACTTTACGGTCCAGGGGGCAGGTGGGGCCCGTCTCCATGCCCTTTGTGGCATGGGAGACCTTTGGTGAGTCTGTGAGAGGTCCTCTGATGTCTGGGCTGGCCACCTGCAGTCTCCAGGGTCTCCAGGAGGGCTGGCTAGAGAGTTCCCTAAGGCTAGTGCTGGCCTTTGCCCTGGCATTGCTGGTCACCCCTCTCCTTACCACCCCTCCCCTGCCTGCCAGGCACCCCACCCTGAGGTGGTCCCCAAGTCCACCCAGTTATTCCCTGCAGAGCAACTTCCCTGTCTTATTTTCTTTAGACCTTTTCTCAGATATCACCTTGTCACTGGGGCCTTCTCTGACCATCCTCTTTGAAAATCACACACTCAGACATATTCTTAATCAGCCTTCTTTTCCTCCATAGCACTTGTTTCTACCTGAGATGTGATTTACCTGTTATCCATCTCTCTCCACTGGAATACAGGCTCCTTGCGGGGGGGGATTTGTTTGGTGCATTGCAAAATCTCTGGCACCTAAACTATGTGGGGTGTCAGTGTCCATGTGTTGACTGAGCAAGAGAATAAATTGACCTTACTGTACAGATGAGGGAGGTGTGGCTGGGAGGGTCAGGGACTCTGCCCTGGTTGTGCCTTTGTGGTCTTCATTCTTTTTGGTTCATAGACAGCAGAAAGGATTTTCCCTCTGTCCACGAGCAGATCAAGGTGAAGGGGCTTAGAGCAACTTTCCAGGTATAAACATGTCATTGTAATTTTGATGGTGTGGACAGTGTCAGTTAGCTCTGACTTGCCAGGTGCTCTGCTAAACTCCTTGAGTCCTCCAACAACAGCAGCAAACCCTATAAGTAGTGGTACCCTTCCTGTCCCCATGTTAGCCATTAGTAATGGAGCAATGGAGGCCTATGGAATTTCCTTGCCCAAGATCACGTGGCTGGGCAGCATTAGGGCTGGGAGTCAGATGCACATCCATTCAAGTCCACAGTCCTGGTGCTAATCGCTGCTCTCTCCTGCCTCTTCTTCCATAGGTATTTGCATCAAGTGTGGGCTTGGCATCTATGGAGCGAGGCAGGCGTGCCAGGCAATGGGGAGCCTGTATCACACCGATTGCTTCACCTGCAACTCCTGTGGTAGGTAACCTCTCCCCTGTCCCTCTTGCACTGTGGATCCCCTTGCACCTAAGTCCCAGGCACAAGGACCACCCAGCTCTGGCCCAGGCTGGAGTGTGGAGGAGGCTGAGTTGTGGCCCCTTTTCTTCTGGCCTAGTCTGCTTGAGAGGCCCAGGCTCCTGGGGAGATCTGCTGGGCCCTGGGGAGGGAGGCGTGAGGCCTGGGAGGAGCCTTTTGCTGGCCACAGGGAAAGGCTGCCCTTCTAGCCCTTGGCTTTGGGACCTCTGTCCTGGGCAGGGTACTGATGTCTCTCGGTTGCCTGGGTGGGGCTCGTGGAGCCAGAGATGTGCCTTCTGCCTGCCTGGATATGGGGCTAATATTTTTTTCCCTACAATATATTTTTTGTCCTAATTTTACACACTGTATAAAATATAAATGTTATAATTTAACCTAGACAAAGTTATAAAAAGAAAAAAGTAACTATAGTCCAACCGACCTAATAAGTCTGCACTCTTGATCTTCTTACTGTTCTTTCATGCTTTGCCCTGAGAAGACTTCTTTTATTTATATACACAAAACATTTTAATACAAAACATTGTATTTTATAAAAGTGTAATATGACTTTGTTATAAAGCAGAAACTAACACACCAGTGTAAAGTAATTATACTCCAATAAAGATGTTAAAAGAAAAAAAAGCGTGATATGTACACAGTGTTAAGTCAGATAGTCCTGCAAAGCTATTTTTGCAATAGCAAAAAACCACTTACCTTTCTACCCCGGTCTTGTTCCCCGGGGGCAGCCACTTAGTATTTTTTAGCAACTTCATCTAGTAGGCACCTCCATGTTCTAACAGCATACACTGCTGTTTCTTGATTATCAGTTTTAGAAATGATTTACTTATGTTTGCTGTGGTAGATGAGGAATAGGTTCTTAGGCTGACTGTTCTCCCCTCTCTCCTTCCGTCTTCTCAGTGTAGCCATCATAAGTTGTGATTAAGTCAATAAACCAGGTTTATATTACTATAATATATGACTATGTAAATATTATTCACTGCAGAACCAAGAATTATACTGGGGTTATATCTCCTTTTTTCTATAGTCATTTACTTTTCCTGGAATTTTCTTTTTTAACCTTTTTTTCTCCTTGCATTGTCTTGACTTATCATATCCTTCAGTTTCCTCTCCCCACTCCAGTTGCCCCATTTTAGTAGGCATTCTTTTGAGTTCCCCCTTGGAGCCCCTGGCCTCTCCTTAGTCTGAGCCAGTTGCTCTCTGGACCCCTGTGGAGTGTTCATTCTGTGCCTTCCCATGTATATTGGTTGGATTGAATCCACTGTCTCCTAGAAGCTTTCAGCTGCAGATTACAGAAAAGCTGCTGAGGAGGCTTAAACTCTAAGAATATTTCTTTTTTTTTTTTTTTTTAATTTTATAGCTACTTTATTTATTTATTTCTTTATTTTTGGCTGTGTTGGGTCCCCAGTTCCTGCGACGGCTTTCTCTAGTTACGGCAAGTGGGGGCCACTCTTCATCGCGGTGCAGGGACCGCTCTTCATCGCGGTGCGCGGGCCTCTCACTATCGCGGCCCCTCCCGTTGCGGGGCACAGGCTCCAGACGCGCAGGCTCAGCAGTTGTGGCTCACGGGCCCAGCCGCTCCGCGGCATGTGGGATCTTCCCAGACCAGGGCTCGAACCCGTGTCCCCTGCACTAGCAGGCAGACTCTCAACCACTGCGCCACCAGGGAAGCCCTAAGAATATTTCTTGACTCATTGAACTGGGAGCCCAGAGATAGGGCTGGCTTCAGGCTGGGATTGATCTAGTGGCTTAGGCCCTATGAATAGCTTGGCTGTGTTTCCCTTGGGTTTGGCTTTATCCTTAGGGCAACTTCTCTTATGGTAGTGAAATGTCTGAGGCAGCTTGAGACTTCCATTGGGACACCACTGGTCTGGAGGAAGAGGGGCCATTTCTTCTGGTCATGTTTTTGGGGTGGGGAAACTTCTTTTCCAGAAAACATCTAGCAAACATCTTCCTGTATATCATTGGCCAGATCATCTCACACATCCATTCCTGAACCAAGCCCTGTGGCTGGGGGGAGCGCTATGATTTGATTAACTTACTTGCCTGAGTCTCTGAACCATTATAAGGGAAGAAGAATTAGCTTTATACTAATCAAGCCCATCCATGGATAGGGGAGTGGATTCAGGTTTCCCTTAAACACACCAGGCTGTCTGAGGTAAGGTTGGTTACTGAACACAACTTGGAGAAGTAGGGAGGAATCGAAGCTGTGAAACAACCAAAACTGTCCAGTGTTTTGCTGTAGTTGTCTAAGCAGGGCAATGTGGGAGGTAAATTTTCTGAATTCTGTTGTGTCTAAAATGCCTTTATTCAACCCTCACAATTTGTAGTTTGACTGGGAATAGATTTTCAAATTGGAAATAATTTTCACTAAGCATTTTGAAGTCATAGATTTATCTTCCAGAAGCCATGGTTGCTGCTCAATTCTGATGCCATTCTGATTCTCATTTTTGTGTGTGTGATCTGTTTTTTTCCTTTTGGGAGATCTCAGGAAGAGGGCTATCATTGAGCAAATCCTGTAATAGCCTCTGGAAAGGGCTGTGAACTGCACAGTTGCAGGGGGTGCCACTTACATAGATACAACAGGAATGGTGCTCCTGAAATTGTGCATTGCAGCTACTTGGCTTAGGATACTTTATGTTTGGTGTAGGCTTTGTGCCATTGGTTATGCTGCGTACACAAAGAGCCCCATTAGACTGGAGACTTGCCCTTCGGTTCTGGGAATTTTTCTTGTATTCTTTATTTATTCCCTTCTTCTTTCCACTGGTACTGAATTCAGCAGCGTGTGAATCAAGATAATATATTATGACCAAGTTGAGCTTATCTGAAGAATACTAGTGGAGTCACAATAGAAAATTCGTTAATATAACTCACCTCATTAACAAACTAAAGAAGAAAAACATATAATCATCTCAATAGGAGTAGAACAAGCAGTCAATAAAATCTGACATTCAGATTTTAGCAAACTGGAAATAAAAAGGAACTTTCTCAACCTGATAAAAGTTGGTTACTAAAAATCTATGCAAACATCATACTCAGTGGTGAAATATAAGAAAAATGGACCTTTAAAAGAGGAAAGGACAATGACGCCTGCAACCATGTCTTCTATTCAGAATTATACTGGAGGTCTTAGTCATTGCAGTAAGACAAGAAAAATAAATATAGCATAATCATGTCAATATGCATATACTGTTGAACATGGGTATATAAAATAGTGTTGAGATGTCAGTTTTTCCAAATTGATCTATAATGCATTGTTATTCCAGTTAAGCAGGTTTTCGTGAATTTGACAAGCTAATTCTAAAATTTAAATGGAAGAGCAAAAGGCTAAGAATAAACAAGATGATCTTGAAGAAGAGTAGGTTGGGCAAACTTCCACTACCAGGTGTCAATATATATTGTATAGTTACATTAATTAATTTCATGTGGTACTGGGGCAAGGATAGACAAATAGACCAACGGAACAGAGTGGAGAGTTTAGAAACAGACCCATGTCTGTGTGAAAACTTGATGGGTGATAGAGACAGCATTGCAGATGGTTCTGGGAAAAGTGGTTATCCATATAAAATAATGAAATTAAATCCAGGTGTATCAAAGACCTCAATGGGTAAAGAAAAACTTGACAATTTTAGAAATAAATATAGAAACGTATCTTTACCAATCTTCTGGTTAAGAAAAAAATTTTTTTCACACAAAAACTGCCAAACTTAAAAGAGGGGATTGACAAATTTGGCTACATTTGAATTAAAAACCTCTATTCGTTAAAAGACACTGTGAAGCATATGGGAAAACAAACCGTATACTGCCACAAACATAACTGCCAAGGATCATTTTTGTTTGTTTGTTTACAGCATTGCTTTTTTTTTTTTAATTTTTATTTTTATTGGGCTATAGGGGATGGGTTGGGAAATATCTCTGCAAGTTATGCCCTACTAGGGAAATGTCCATCGTAATTTTCCTGGGATAGCTTTCGGAACTTTTTCTTTTTCTTGGAGCTACTGCTCTTGCTGGCAGCAGCCTCTTCAGGTCCACTGCTGAGTGGCTCCTCCTTGGAAGAGAATTTCCTCTTTTTCTTGGGGACCCTCTTGTTTCCTGACTCTTCAGGGTCACCAACTTGTTCCTCTTTAGGGAAGGATTTCTTCCTCTTGGGAAGACTTCCACTGCTAGCTGTCTCTTCAAGATCACTACTAACCAGCTCCTCCTTGGAAAAAGATTTCTTTCTTTTGGGTTTGGAGGAGACACATGGCTCTTCCACTCCATTCTCCCGAGGAGCCTCCCGGGGCTTTTGCTTTTTCTTCTTTTTGGGTCTTTCACTTGTCTCCTCACATTCCTCTGGGGTACAGCATTGCTTTTAATGTCGTGTCCAAGAAATCTTTGTAGTTTTATGTTTTGGACATCTGTTTTTATTTTTTAAGCATATTAAACATACCTGTTCTGTATTCTGTATCTAATTATCCCAATAGCTGATGACTTTTGAAGTCCTACTTCTATTGTTTATTGTTTCTCCTCACTCTTGGTATTGATACCTTGTTTCCTCATGTGTTTTGTAATTTCTGATTGTGGAAGTCTGTGGGAATTCATTGAGGTGTATGTTGAAGGTGCATTTCCCTAGGGGATGTTTGAAAACTTTATTTTATTTTATTTATTTATTTGGCCGCTCTGTGTGGCATGTGGGATCTTAGTTCCCCAGCCAGGGATCGAACCCGTGCCCCCTGCGGTGGAAGTGTGGAGTCTTAACCACTGGATCACCAGGGAAGTCCCTGAAAACTTTTTATTAAGGAAAAAACTCTAACAGGGGCAAATACATTTTTTCTTTTATGAGTATTCTTATTACTTATGGACTTGTATTCATGTAATGTATTGCAGTACCATCATTATTCTTTTTGATGCTCATATTGTCTCAAGTTTGGCCAGAGGAAGTCCCTTCCAGTTGACTCCTGTGCCCTTTTGACATGTCCCCATTGTTGTTTGAGCACTTCTTTACTCTGGCACAAGATATATTCGGTTTACCTTTGTGTTTGTTTTTAATTTAGTACAATTTACATATAGTGCAGCAAACAGATCCTAAGTATATAGTTCAAAGATTCTGGATAAATGTGTACATTTATGTTACTCACACCCCTAACAAGGTTACAGAAAATTTTAAACACCCGAGAAACCTGCATCTTCCCTTTTCTTCAGTTAATCCCCATATGTTCTCCCATCACATCCACTCAACCAGTGTTCTGATTTCTACCATCATAGATTAGTTTTGTCTGTTCTAGAACTTCATATAAATGCAACCATAATAGTATGTACTATTTTCTTTCTCTTTTAAAAAAAAAATTTAATTAATTAATTTTGGCTGTGTTGGGTCTTCATTGTTGGGTCTTCGTTGCTGCGCGTGGGCTTTCTGTAGTTGCAGCGAGCAGGGGCTACTCTTCGTTGCAGTGCGTGGGCTTCTCATTACGGTGGCTTCTCTTGTTGCGGAGCAGGGGCTCTAGGCACGCGGCTTCAGTAGTTGCAGCACGTGGGCTCAGTAGTTGTGGCTCACGGGCTGTAGAGTGCAGGCTTAGTAGTTGTGGCGCACGGGCTTAGTTGCTCTGCAGCATGTGGGATCTTCCCGGACCAGGGCTTGAACCCGTGTCCCGTGCATTTGCAGGCAGATTCTCAACCACTGTGCCACCAGGGAAGCCCCGCCTTTTTTTTTTTTGATCTATGTTGTTACATGTATCAGTAGCTCACTCCTTTTTATTGCTGGGTAGCATTTTTATTGTATGAATATACCACAATTTGTTTATCCATTTAACTGTTGATAGATACTAGGTTGTGCTATGAACATTCTTGTACAGGTCATTTGTGGACAAATGTTTTCATTTCTCTTGGGTAAATTCCAAGGAATGGAATTTCTGGGTCATAGGCTAAGTGTACGTTTAACTTCATAAGAGACTGCCAAACTATTTTCCAAAGGGGCTGTATCATTTTATACTCCCACTAGAAATGTAAGAGAGTTGGGTTATGCTACATATTTGCCAACAATTAGTATTTTAGTCTTTTTAATTTTAGCCATTCTAATGGGTTTGAAGTGGTATCTCACTGTGGTTTTAATTTGCATTTCCCTGACAACTAATGAGGTTTGAGCATCTTTTCTTCTGTTTCTTGGCCATTTATATCTTCTTTTGTGAAGTCTGTTCAAGTCTTTTGCCCAGTTTTTTTAAAAATAATTTTTAATTTAATTCTTACTCCCTTTTTATTTTATTTTTATTTAAAAAAATTTTTGGCCTTGCCGTGCAGCATGTGGGATCTTAGTTCCCTGACCAGGGATTGAACCTGCAGGCCCTGCACTGGAAGTGTGGAGTCTCAACCACTGGACCGCCTGGGGAGTCCCTCTTTTGCCCAGTTTTTAAATTGGGAGTTGTCTTTTATTATTTAGTTATAGGAATATATATGGTAAAAGTTCTTTTCAGATGTTCTGTGAATATTTTCTTCCATTTTTTTTTTTTGTTTTACGGTTATTATTTTTGTGACTTAAAATTTTTTGTCCCCTGTTAAGTCGTGAAGATAGTCTCCTTTGTCTTTTTCTAGAAGCTTTAGGTTTCTCATGTTTAGGTTGATAACCATTTCGTGTTAATTTTTATGTATGGTATGAGGTAAGGAATTGAGTCTTATTCTGTTTTCCATATGAATATATAGTTGTTCCAGCACCATGTGCTGCAAAGACTTTGCTTTCCCACTTGTATGTTTGTTGAAATATTTATGGGTCTATTTTTGCCCTCCATTCTGTTCCACTGATCTTTTTGTCTCTCCTTACCACAATATTACATTGTCTTGATTTCTGTAAGTCTTAAAATAGGTAGTGTCAGTTTTCTAGTTTTGTTGATCTTTTCCAAGATTATTTTGGCTATTCTGGGTTCTTCGTATTTCTATATAAATTGAAAAATTGGCGCATCAGTTTCCACAAAAAAAATAGAGTGCTGAGAACTTGATTGGGCGGCATTGAATGTGTAGATCAATTTGGGGAGAATTGATATGAGAACGTTTGAAGCCATGAAGATGGTTGTCGGAACTGTGCAGCGTCCAAGATTTTTCCCTACGTGCAAGCTGACTAGTTAGCCTGCCAGTGTTTCACGGGTGCTGGCTGGAGACGTGACCTTCCTGGGACAGATACAGCACTGCAGGCAGCGTGAGCTTCATGTTCACATCGGCTCTGTGTGCCCTCCTTGGTCCCACAGTGGTGACGTGGATGCCAGGTGCGTGCTGCACACGCGGTGGGTCTCTGTGTCATGGCTGAGGAACCCTGAGCTCAGGGAACCCCAGGATTTTATAATGGGCTGCCAGCAAAGCTGTCTGACTCTTATCCCAGAGAAGCACATTATCTTTATTTTTACTGAACAGCAAACCAACCTGCCTTCTGCTTCAGAGGGAGATGCTATCTCTGTCTTCTAAGCAGTTTGCTCCACAGATGTCCTTGGAAAGATCCAGAATGAAAGCTGCAAGCCGTTTGAAAGATGTGCAGAAATGGAAGGGATCCAATGGAGAACTGTCTTCCAGCAGTGGTATATCTCTCTATTTATGTAGCTCTTTTAAAATTTCTCTCAGCAAAGTTTGGCTTTGCTGGGTAAAGTCAGACACATCTTTCATTAAATTTATCCCTTAGTATTTTATGGGTTTTTTGAGATGCTGTTAAAAATGCACTTTAAAACTTGTAAGTTTAGGAGACTTCCCTGGTGGCGCGGTGGTTAAGACTCCGCACTCCCAATGCAGGGGGCCCGTTTGATCCCTGCCCAGGGAACTAGATCCCACGTGCATGCTGCAACTAAGAGTTCACATGCCACAACTGAGGAGCCCGCATGCTGCAAGTAAGGAACTGGTGAGCCGCAACTAAGCAGCCTGCGAGCTGCAACTAAAGGAGCCTGCCTCCTGCAACTAAGACCTGGCACAACCAAATAAATAAATAGATATTAAAAAAAAAAAGAAATACTGAAGGTGCTAGTAAAATGTATTAAAAATAATAAAAATTGTAAGTTTATTTTCCAATCACTTGTTGCTAGAATATAAAAATATTTTTGGTTTTCATATATTGACCGCCTATTCTACAGCTTTGCTAAACCTACTTATTAGTTCTAGCAGTTTTTTCATAGACTCCTTATGATTTTCTGTATAACACAATCATGTCATTTGTGTTTATAGTTTTTCCTTTCTCACCTGTCTTATTGCACTGCCTAGCACGTCTAGTATACTGTTGAATCCTAAGAGGAAAAGCATTTAATATTTCACTATTATGTCTGATGTGAGCTGTGGGGCTTTCATCAGGTGGGGGAGGTTCCCTCTTGCTCCTGGTTAGGTGTTGTCATCTCCTGACTCTAATGGAAATGCCTCTCATAGGTCTGCTAGGGCTGTGGTTTTGACAAGGATGCCTTTTTCTTTTAAAGTTTTTGTTCAATTTGTTTAAACTAAAAAAAACCCCACATCGCTCATTCCTCCCATCCCCAACCCCCTGTGTCTTGTAACCACCAAACTCTTCTCTGTATCTATGAGCTTGTTTTTTTGTTTTTTTGTTTTTAAAAGATTCCACATATAAGAGAGATCATATGGCATTTGTGTTTCTTTGTCTGACTTATTTCACTTAGCATAGTGCCTTCAAGGTCCATCAATGTTGTTGCAAATGCCAAGATTTAATTTTCATTCTTTTTATGGCTGAATAATATTCTGGGGTGTGTGTGTGTGTGTGTGTGTGTGTGTGTGTAACTTTTTTATCCATTCATCCATCAGTGGACACTTAGATTGCTTCCATCTCTTCGTTACTGTAAATAATGATGCAATGAACATAGAGGTGCAGATATCTTTGTGAATTAGTGTTTTTGTTTTCTTTAGATAAATACCCAGAAAGGGAATTGCTGGGTCATATGCTAGTTCTATTTTTAATTTTTTGAGGGACCTCCATACTGTTTTCCACAGAGGTTGTACCAATTTACATTCCCACCAACAGTGAACGAGGGTTCCCTTTTCTCTAAATCCTAATCAACACTTGTACGTCTTGTCTTATTGATAATAGCCATTCTAACAGATGTGAGGTCCTTTGTTGTTAATTAATCGACCATATATGTGTGGGTTTATTTCTGGGCTTGCTATTCTGATCCATTGATGAATGTGTCTGTTTTTATGCCAACAGCATACTTTTTAATTACTGTAGCTTTGTAATACAGTTTGAAATCACGAAGCATGATGCCTCCAGTTCTTTTCTTCTTTCTCAAGATTGCTTTGGTTATTTAGGGTCTTTTGTGGTTCCATGTAAGTTTTAGGATTATTTGTTCTAAAAATACCATTGGAATTTTTTTTTTAACATCTTTATTGGAGTTTAATTGCTTTACAATGTTGTGTTAGTTTCTGCTGTATAACAAAGTGAATCAGCTATATGCATATGTATATCCCCATATCCCCTCCCTCTTGGGTCTCCCTCCCACCCTCCTTATCCCACCCCTCTAGGTGGGGTCACAAAGCACTGAGCTGATCTCCCTGTGCTATGCGGCTGCTTCCCACTAGCTATGTTTTACATTTGGTAGTGTATATATGTCAGTGGTCCTCTCTCAGTTCGTCCCAGCTTACCCTTCCTCCTCCCTGTGTCCTCAAGTCCATTCTCTACGTCTGTGTCTTTATTCCTGTCCTGCCCCTAGGTTCATGAGAACTTTTTTTTTTTTTTAGATTCCATATATAGTTGTTAGCATATGGTATTTGTTTTTCTCTTTCTGACTTACTTCACTCTGTATGACAGACTCTAGGTGCATCCATCTCACTGCAAAAAACTCAATTTCATTTCTTTTTATGGCTAATATTCCATCGTATATATGTGCCACATCTTCTTTATCCATTCATCTGCCGATGGACACTTAGGTTGCTTCCATGTCCTGGCTATTGTAAATAGTGCTGCAATGAACCTTGTGATACATGACTTATTTTGAGTTATGGTTTTCTCAGGGTATATGCCCAGTAGTGGGATTGCTGGGTCGTATGGTAGTTCTGTTTTTAGTTTAGTTTTTTTTTTTTTTTTTAATAAATTTATTTATTTATTTATTTTTGGCCACATCGGGTCTTGTTGCTGCCTGCGGGCTCTCTCTAGTTGCAGTGAGCGGGGGCAACTCTTCGTTGTGGTGCGAGGGCTTCTCATTGCGGTGGCTTCTCTTGTTGTGGAGCACGGGCTCTAGGCACATGGGCTTCAGTAGTTGTGGCTCGTGGGCTCTAGGTGCACGGGCTTCAGTAGTTGTGGCGCACGGGCTTAGGTGCTCTGCAGCATATGGGATCTTCCCAGATCAGGGCTCGAACCTGTGTCCCTTGCATTGGCAGGCGGATTCTTAACCACTGCACCTCCAGGGAAGTCCCCTGTTTTTAGTTTTTTAAGGAACCTCCATACTGTTCTCCATAGTGGCTGTATCAATTTACATTCCCACCAACACTGCAACCATTGGAATTTTGATAGGGATTGTGTTGAATCTATAGATTGCTTTGGTTAGTGTGGACATTCTAACAGTACTGATTCTTGCAGTCCATAAGCATAGAATATCTTTGCATTTATTTGTGTCTTCTTCAGTTTCTTTCGTTAATGTCTTGTAGTTTTCAATATACAGATCTTTCACCTCCTTGGTTAAATTTATTCCAAGGTATTTTATTCTTTTTGATGCACTTGTAAATGGACTGTTTTCTTATTTTCTCTTTCTGATAGTTCATTTTTAGTTAAAGAAACACAGCAGATATTTGTGTATTGATTTTGTATTCTGCAACTTTACTGAATTCATTTGTTCTAACAGTTTTTGATAGAGTCTTTAGGGTTTTCTCTATATAATATGTCATCTGCAAATAGTGACAGTTTTACTTCTTCCTTTCCAATTTGGATGCCTTTTATTTCCTTTTCTTGCTTAATTGCTCTGGCTAGGACTTCCAATACTATGTTGAATAAAAGTGGTGAGAGTGGACATCCTTGTCTTGTTCCTGATCCTAGAGGAAAAGCTTTTAGCTTTTCACCATTGTTTATGATATCAGCTGTGGGTTTGTCATATATGGCCTTTATTATGTTGAGGTACGTTCCCTCTATACCCGCTTTGTTGAGAGTTTTTATTATGAAAGTATGTTGAATTTCATTAAATGCTTTTTCTATGTCTTTTGAGATGATCATAGGATTTTTATCCTTCATTTTGTTAATGTGATGTATCACAGTGACTGATTTGCCAATGTTGAACTATCCTGGCATCCTTGGAATAAAGGATACCTTTTTTTATATTGGGCTCCTTCTCCTGGTGAGAGTTGTGCTTCTAACGTTTCTAGATTAAGAAATTCATTCTTGGGCTTCCCTGGTGGCGCAGTGGTTAAGAACCTGCCTGCTAATGCAGGGGACACGAGTTCGAGCCCTGGTCCGGGAAGATCCCACATGCCACGGAGCAGCTAAGCCCCTGAGCCACGACTACTGAGGCCCATGCTCCTAGAGCCTGTGGTCCACAACAAGAAAAGCCACCGCAATGAGAGAGGCCCGTGCACCACAACGAAGAGTAGCCCCCGCTCGCCACCACTAGAGAAAGCCCACGCGCAGCAACGAAGACCCAACGCAGCCAAAAATAAAATAAAGAAAAAGTAAAAAAAAAAAGAATTCATTCTGCGGAGTCCGTTCTGAATTCCGCTGAACTTAAAGCAAATGTTTTTTTTTTAATTATCAGAACTTCAGTTTACATTTGAGAAACAGGTCTTCATACGTTTGCTTTGACAACCTCTTACCACAGTTTTGTCAACAACATATTCTGTTTAATTTTTAAAAAATTTTAATTAGCGTAATGATAATAACATAACATTAGAGGGAAATTTAAAAATTTGTCTGCAATCGGCTTCTCGTCTGTTGGAGGAGGGTGCTGAGAAATGGCAGCAGGAGCGTCGTCCCTGGTTCCAGCAGTCCAGGGACCCCCTTCTCAACCCTCACCCTTGCAGGGAGACGACTTCGCGGGAAGGCGTTCTACAATGTGGGTGAGAAAGTGTACTGCCAGGAGGACTTCCTGGTGAGTCAAAGCTGTGCCCTGGCTGGTGCTATGGGTGGGAGCAGGGGCGGGGACCCTCCTTCTGATTCATGGGGTGACCTGAGGCCAGGAAGCAGATGCTGGCTGGGCAGCGAGTGCCCCTTTGTCACATAACATCCTGGATCCTGTGTCCCCTCCCAGTACTCCGGGTTCCAGCAAACGGCTGACAAGTGTAGCGTGTGTGGACACCTCATCATGGAGATGGTGAGAACCTCCCCCAGGCTCCTGGAGCCCCTCTGACATGCGCAGAGTCAAGGACCCCACCCTTTCACCTGTTGGAGACCTGCCAGGGGCTCAGAGCCAGAGTGTCTTCTGGGGGCTGTGCTGAGCCTTCCACCTACACTGACCCTTCAGTGCCTCCCGCCCCCAGATCCTGCAGGCCCTTGGGAAGTCCTACCACCCGGGCTGCTTCCGGTGCTCGGTGTGCAACGAGTGCCTGGACGGGGTGCCCTTCACTGTGGACGTGGAGAACAACATCTACTGTGTCCGAGATTATCACACGTGAGTAGCCGGCGCTATGGAGCTGTGTGACTCCCGTGGTTCCCCTGCCTCTCCCCAGGAGTATTTTTCTGGCCTGCCTGTCTGTGCCCTCCATTCTTGGCCTGCTCACTTCTGGCCTCCGCTGTGTGCTCAGTGGTTGGGGCGAGGCACAGATCTCTGCCTGGAGCCTTCTGTCTCAGTCCTCTCCTCCCCCTGCCTTTGCCTGCACCCCCTCGTCCTAGTGGTGGGGACTCTGGGCTGCCCCATCTAGCTTCTGTCCCGCTGCTCTAGTGGCCAGGCCAGGACTCTTCTGCCTGGAATGGGGGGCTTGGGGTCTCTGCAGAGTCTCCTTCTGCCTGTCCGGTACCCATGTGACCAGGTGATCCGCTCTCCCTTTCTGTGCCTCCAGGCTCAGCCCTCGGACCTCTGGTCCTGGGCTGCTGCCTTGCATGGGGTTGGTGCTGGGCATCGGTTCCTGGTACTCAGTGTGGAGCCAGGCTTTGCAGGGGTCTCAGCTAGGGGAGGCCCAAGCCTGGACATGAGGGGGCAGTGACTGACAGGAAGCATGAGGGAGAGGCCGGGGCAGAACCAGAAGAAGCCATCCTGGAGGAGGTGATGGGGTGGAGGTGAATTGGGGCACCACGTGAAAGGCCAGTGCCAAGAAGGCATGGCATAGGATGCTCTTACCCCAGCATATCCGCACAAGGCGAGGGGGGGCCTGATGCTCGGGCCACGTCATGGGGCTACTATGGGTGGACCTGTCCTCATGCCCTTGGCCTCTGGTCACTCAGCTGGTCACTTCTGGTTTCCTTTATTCCTCCAGGGTTTTTGCACCAAAATGTGCCTCCTGTGCCCGTCCTATCCTCCCTGCACAGGTAGGAACCACTCACCTGGAGATGGTCAGGTGCCTGGCCCCGCCCAGCCCTGCTGGTCCTGCCTGGGTTGGCCCCAGGTCTCGGGCCCCAGTGGGAGGGATGAGCAGGCGCCCCTGCCCCCTGTCCCTCTGGGCCGAGGGACGTGTGTTGTGCCCAGTGCACGAACGGTGCAGGTGTCCCCGCATGAGCTAGAGGGAAATGGTGGCCCCTGCTGCTCGGCTGCCCCACTGCCCCCTCAGCTCTGTTGCCCGTCGATGTCAGGACTGGCCCCGGGCTCTGTGAGCTCGCAGCTGAGACGGTGGGGGAGCAGACGAGAGAAGGATGCGGTTTGTGCGGGAGACATCCTTGGGTGGTGCACCTCTCTCCAGCACCAGGTCTTCCACACATGCTGGCCCTGGGGAAGCAGGCCTGGCAGTGGTCTTTCCTGACTCCAAAGAACTGAAAAGAGCATGTACGCACACACTGACACCCACGTGACGGCTCCCATCAGCAAGCGTGCGTGCTCTCGGCTGCAGCCGTGGGAGGAGGCCTACGGCACACTCCATTCGTGTGCACCCACTGATGCCTGTTCTGGCCCCGTGGGAGCACCCACATCAGAGCTCACACGGGTGTGAAGGCACGGCCCCCATGACAGGAGCGCGTCGTGTAGTTAGGTGCCCACCACCCAGTTCGCCTCAAGCCCTGTCTCTTCCTTCAGGGCTGCGAGACGACCGTCCGTGTGGTGTCCATGGACAGAGACTACCACGTCGAGTGCTATCACTGCGAGGTGAGCCTGGGCCCCGCAAGGCCAGCGGCCAGGGCAGTCCCTCTCTCACACGGGCCTCCTTCTCCCCAGGTACTCTGGGGGCTCCCCTCCTCTATGGTTCTGCCCCATTCTGCCTGTCCCCCCCCAGTGAGCTCTCTCCCTCCCCTCCAGGATATGGTTCCCCTCAGCCCGTTTCTCACTCAGTCAAATATTTCCCGAGGATGTACAGTGTTGGGGTGTTGTTGATGTACAGAGAATAAAGACAGTCTCTATCCTGCAGAGAGACAAGTACTCAGGCAGTATTTATACAGGGTCATCATTGCTATCAAGGGGAGTTTTCAGAGCACATAGCAGGCCTTGGAAAATCAAGGAAGGCTTTCTGGGGGAGGTGACACCCAAGCTAAGATTTGAAAGATGAATAAGAGTTAGCCAAGGAGCAGGGAGAAGGGCATTTTCAGGCAATGGAAGCAGAATGTGCTAAGGTGTGAAAGTGAGTGTGCTGTTTTGTTTCACTGGAGAAGTTGGCAGGAGCTGGGGACTAAAGGCCACTTGAGCTGAGGAGCACGGACTTATCCTGAGGGCAATGGAGAAGGATTGAAAAAGGATGACGCGATGTCACTGAGATTTTAGAAAGGGCACTCAAGCAGAGAATGAATGGAGGAAGAGGGAGTAGGGGCTGGGGTTCCCTGAGGAGGCAGCTAGAGTCAAGGTTGTGGCCCTGGGTTCCAGCAAGTAGACTGAGTTTAGTGTTGGTTAGATGGTACAAGGGACTGGATTTGGTCAGTGATTGGATGTGGGAGTTGAGAGGGTGGAAGGTGTCCATTACAACCCCAGGAGAGAGTGAGGGTGAGAGGAGGAAGGCATTAGATGATCTCACTTTTGGTAGCTGGAGACACCTGAACGGAACTATCCAGGCGGCAGCCGGATGTGCTGGAGTATAAAGACTCTGGTACAGGTGTAGGAGTTTGGGAGTCATTGGCATACATAGCTCTTGCCTCTCTGATACTCTGCCCTGTGGTTTCTAGTTGCTTTGCCTCCCCAAATTCTCAATTCAGGGAGACCAATGGGCAGCCTGGAAAAATCTCTCCAGGTAGTAACCTGGGCAATTGTAGGGCTCTCCTTATTAGTTTCCCTTCTCTCAGAGATCACTGGCCTGCGTTGCCTGTTGTTCAGAGTCTGAGAATCATCGTTCATATATTTTGCCCAGTTTGCCATCGTTAAAGGTAGGGCGGGAAATCCAGTCCTTGTTACTGTCATGGCCGGAAGCAGGAGTCCCATCATGGGCATGTACGTGGCCACTGAAGCCAGGGGAGTAAATGAGGTCTTCCAGGAAGAGCTGTAGAGGAAGGAGCGGCGGCTCAGGATAGACCAGCGAGCTCCAACATTCCGGGGATGCATTCAGGCAGAGCAGCCACACAGGAGGCCTAGAATGAGTGACCGACCGAGAGGTAGGAGAAAAACCAAGTGTTGGGTTTCAGAGACCCCAGGGAAGAGCAGGCGTGTCAGTGAGAAACCTTCAGTAGGAATCTAGGGCCCATCTGGAACCAGGTTGCCTTGATGGGGGCAAGTGGCCCAAAGGGAATAGGAATCCTGCTGGAGGACCAGGGAAGGGGGATCAGGAGCAGGCATGGCCTGCAGAGGGGCCCCAGTTCCTCCAGCAGCCGTAGGAGGGCATCTTGCTCTGCCGTCCTGGGGACTGCAGTGTCCCCTTGGGATCGCTAAGCTCAGTCCTTAAGGAAAGGCTGATGCTGAGAGTTCAGGAGCAGGTCAAGCTGCAGGCAGATTACAACCAGCGCCTCGGGGCTGTGAGACATGGTGCTGCTGTCCCCAGGGGAGACCTTTGGATGGGAACAGGGGGCTGTGGCCAGACAGGACATGGAGGACACCTGGGACCTGAGTTGCTTGGGACATGAAGCTCCATCACAACAGCCCAGCTCCATCACCTGTGTGGGGCGGGGCAGATGTTGGTCTCAGGGCCTTTGGGTAACAAGTGTCAAAGCTTCCAGGTTGGAGTTCAGCCCTGGGTGCAGTGAGAGTGTGACCAAAGGGGCCTTCTTGGGGTGGGGGGGCGAAAGGAAGGAAAAAGTTGTCCAGTAGGTCTTGCCTGGTGCCCCGCTGTCGCTTGCAGCACACCATCCTCCTTGGCTGCCCTTCACATTTCCTGCCTGTTAGAGGTCAAACACGAATCACATAACTTGTTAAACAGAGAAAATTAGCCTATAAAATATCCTGAAGTGGTAAAAATGGTAAGATAAGGGACATAAAGCAAAACTCCTTGTTTACTTGATGTCTTCAGGTCTTCCGTTCCATTATCTCTTAAGGCCACTGAGGTCAGCCATTTGACCTTCCCCCCCTTCCCAGGGTCACCAGTGACCCCCATGTGGGGATCCAGGAGATGATTCTCAGTTGTCACTGTCCTAAGCTCGCAGCAACTTTCCTAGACTCTCCCTCCTAGACGCCCTCTGCACTGTGCCCTTAGGGCAGGCTGTTTTTGGTTTTCATCTTTTATCTTCCCCTAAAATCTTGGCTCTGCTCCTCTTCTTTCCTCTCTTAAAGTTGGAGCTTCCACAGCTCAGCTGTTTGTTCTCTTCTCTTTTCTAGTTATCTGCACTCCCTGGGAGAAACTCCTGTTGTTTTGTTGTTAAAAACTGTAACATTTTTATGCTGATGCCCCCATTTACTGCCCAGCCCTCTCTCCCAGACTCCAGCCTAGTGGCCGACTACCTCCCTCCTGGCTGGCTCCTTTGGATGTGTAAGACGCTCTCCAATTCGGGGTGTCCAACACTGGGCTCCTGACCCCCTTCCCCCAAAGAGTAAAGGCCAAAGTCCTCCGGAAGGTGGGCAGGGTCCTACAGATCTCTGATGCACCCCTCCCTTGCTTACTCTGGCGCCGGGACTGTGTTCTTCCCTAGGACTGCGGGCTGCAGCTGAGCGGGGAGGATGGACGCCGCTGCTACCCCCTGGAGGGCCACCTGCTCTGCCGCCGCTGCCACCTGCGGCGCCTCCGGCCAGGCCCACTTCCCTCACCTGCTGTGCACGTCACCGAGCTCTGAGCTGGGGGCGGGTAGCCCGACCCTGGGGGCGTGTCTGTGTGCGCGCGCGGGCGCGCACGCGCGTGTGTTTGTGTGCGTGCACACGCGCGCGATTTTTCGCTCAGGAGCGCGTGTTATCCTGCGCACGCACGTGTTTTTTGCGCGAGTGTATTTTTGCGCGCGCGCCGGCGATGAGTGACCCAGGTCAGTGTCGGAGCTCTGTGTCAGGGTGGGCGCGGCCGCCGGCTCCCACCCCACCCCTACTCCCACCAGCCACCGAGCTGCTGTCCGAGGGGCCGGCCCCGCGGCGAAGCTACTAATATTTATTCACCGTCTGTGCCTCCTCAAACGGCTTCCTTTCTTTCGGGCCCTGGCCGCCTCCCGCCCCCACCCCCTCACCCGCCTTCTGTTTCGGGACCCCCTGTGCCCCGTAGCCCCGGGGGCAGGCTCCCAGACCGGCTCTGGGTCACGGGGCTGAAGGTGGCCGTTACCACGTGCAGGGGCGCGGGGTACACGGCCGCCGTCCTCCGACTGGCCTCGGGGCGGGAGCCAGTTTCCCTGTATAGAAGGGGTCTGGGACCCCCTTCAAGAACGCTCCGGGGAGGCGGAGGTTGGCGGAGGGCACGCGTGTTTGTCTCATAAGCGCCTGGCCCGCTGGTGGGTGGGAAGGGTTCGTTGTTTGGGAGGGGTCGCAGAACGGGGTGAGGAATGACACCCTTAGGGAGTGGGGCCTGCGAAGGAGCCCTCCCTTTGGCCATTGTGGTCACTGCGGGTTTTGGCCACCGGGATTCCGATGGGCGTTTTCAGCCTTCATCCCGCCCCGGTCTTCCCATCCCTGGCTCCTCGTTCCCAAACCCTCCCGTCCTCGGCCTCGGGAAAAGAACACCTCGTGCAGAATTCCAGCCACAGGTCTCGGTCGAGAGAGACCGCGAGGGGGCGCCCTGCCCGTTACAGGAAAGCACTGTGTATCAGGCTCCACAACAAAAGCATATGATTTGACTTAAATTAAGTTTTTCCTTTGAGAATATTTTCATTTTCTTTAAAAGAATATAGTTTTCTTCTAAAAACTTGGCCCACGGTGATTATTTCTTAGGAAAGTTAAAAGAAACTCACAAATGTGCAATTTGTATATCATATAGCTAGTGTTCAAGTGGTAAAACATTGTAGTTTAACTATTTTTGTATAAATTCCTCTAAAATCTCAAAATATGTGTTTGCTTTTCGGACTTTAGGCTAGCGTGGGGTTTTGTTTATGTCAGTGTCTTGAGAGCAGTTACCTAATGAAATGTGGTATGTGGAAATGTAGATTTTTTTTCTTTTCCTCTGGAAGACACATCAGCATTGCAAAGCTTCTCACTGATGGCTTATGTTGGATTTGCACTTGTGGGTGGCCCCTGCGGTGAGAGACCTCCTAATCACAATAACCATCACGGTGGTTTTTACGGAATATTTTAAGTCCACTTGTTCCTGTGAGAACTGAACCACCTCGACTACTGCTCTTGCCCTCCGTTCCCCCCACTGTTAAATGTAAGATCCTTCATCTGGGGGAGCCAGGCCGTAGGAACCAGAACGTAGTCAGGACTGCTCATTGGGCTGCGTAGGAGGGGAAGTGGCAGCCGGCGGGTTCCAGCTGGGCTAAGGCCTGGAGCCGGGGGACCCTCTAATGGGCTGAGGAAGGAAGTACATGGTGAGTTTGGTGATCGTTGACCAAATATGTTAACGCAGAGGTTGCCCTGAGATAGGGGAAGCGTGTGGCTCCTGAGGAAGGGACCTAACAGGATCAAGGTGGCTTCTTGGAGGAGGTGATCCCAGTGGGGCAGGAGACAGTAAGTTCCAGGAATGGGAGGTTCTTTCTGGCTTTCTCTTCCTCTTGAGCTGGGCTGCTTTGCTTTCTAGCCAATTACATTGCAAAGCTTTCTTCTGATTGCTTCCAATGTCGAAGCCTGCTTTGGCCTTGGTTTCTCCTTGTTGCAAATTCAGCTCTACTTTTTTCTCTTTCTTTGTGTCTGCTGTGGAGGTGGTCCCTGATCTTCCTGCCATGGGGACCACCGTCACTCTCCACACCTGCTCCATCCTGGTTACCATGCTCCCCCATCCAGCTGGACTGAGTCATCACAGCATGGAGCCTCCTTTGAATTCATGTGCCCAACTTTATCAAAAGTCAGAGCCAAGGGAATGCATGACCCTGGGGGGCAGTGGCTTTATCTCTGGCCACACTTTGCCCTTTCTCTTTGGCTCCATGACCCTCTATTGCCTTCTCCCAGGGCTGGTGACCGCCACCATCCGTCTAACCCTAGAGCCTTTGCACATGCAGTTCGCTCTGCCTGGACCCACCCCCTGCCCGATGCTTTAATTCCTGATCAGATCTTTCCGATCTCAGCTACACGAATAAGCCAGGCTCCTAGTTATTACACTTCACCGAACACCCAGAATTTGGGGCCCCGATCTCTAAGCTCTTTTCCAAAAGCAGCATCTTCCAGTCCATTGTCAGGAATTATGCTGACGTGATGGTTGTTGAGACTGAGAGAGAGAGAGTGAGAGCCAGACCTCAAGCCAGGTAGATTACCCATGAGCCTCCACTGCTGGGTGCCAAACCCACCTGCCCCTAGGATGTCTCCCCTGATGTTGACACCTGGTGACACCTCTAACTGTGCTTTTGTTAACTGCTGTACTTCCATGTACTGAGAGAAGAAGAGTTCTCTTCATGTCCATCTCCTCACTAGAGGGTGGGCACTCCAGGCCAGGGTCTGTCTGGGTTGTTCACTCTTGTCTCCACAGTGCCTGGCCTATGGTTGGTACTGTAACCTGAGGCAGACCCTGCCCTGGCCTTTAGAGTCTCAACTTAGGACCCCTCTCCCTCACTGGTTTGCAAGTCCAAGTACAGCCTCAGTTGCCCAATGAAGGAGCCACAGGTAGGATAAAGGCCCAAGAATGGGTTTACACAAATACTATATGTGCTGCACATCGAGTGTGTGCCCCAGGTAGTACACACACAGGTGTGCCTTTGTGGATACCCTTGAGTATTGGGTTCCCTGCCGTGCGTGCTCGTGTGTGTGTGTATGAGAGAGAGGGAGAGAGAGGGAGAGATAGGGAGGTTGTTTGAGATGGGTGAGAAAAAGGGAGAAAGGGAGGGAGAGGAGAGATGGAGATTGGGAGGGAGATGAGAAGGGGCATGAGATTGCGAGAGACTTTGAGAGAGCTAGATATTGTGAGGGTTAACGAGAGATTTTGAGAAAGACATTGTGTGTGAAAGAGAATGAATGTTTGACAGAGATGGTGGGGGATTGATCAGGAGAGACTGGGAGAGGGAGAGATGGTGAGAGAGACATTGTAAGAGAGATTGAGAGGGAGGCTGAGAGAATGGTGGAGAGAAAGATTGAGAAAGAAATTGAGAGATGGAATGAACAAGAGGGAGAGAGAGAAAGATTAACTGAGTGAGGCCAACAGAACCTAGGGTCCTTTTCCTACAAGTCAGGGGGCCCCCAGGGCCAGGTGATTTGGAAATATTTGGATGGCCTGGTCCACAAACAGGAAAGGTTCACCTCTTGTAAGTGACAAAGGCTGTGGTGTGTGTGCACGTGTATGATGTTAGGCTGGGATGGTGGGCTCTTGGAGGTGGGTCTTGAACACGGGGTGCCTGCATAGTCATAGGGTAGGAGGAGTTGGTACTGACCCCTCCTGGTCAGTACCGACCCCTCCTGGTCCGTGCTTCCTACCCCTCTTTGGCCAGGACACACAGATGGGAGCTTGCTGAACTGAAGATACCCTTGAGTGCCTCTGTGAGCTTGCTCTGGAGGGGCTAGAAGGGGATGGGCAGTTGGGGCCGTGATTTATGGGAGGGGCTGGGCATAGGAATCCACACCACAGGTGCCTGGAGAGCAAGGTGGGCCAATCCTGGGAGCCATCAGCGGTTGAGTGCGGTGATGTGTGGGGCTGTGCTCACCACCATCTCCCAGCTTCACTCCCATCCCTGAGGCTGGTCTTGTAGTTAGCAGATGCCCCCTGGGAGGAGGGCAAAGGGCTATGAGTAGGCTCAGCCTGCAGGGGATCCAGGAGGGCCTTGGGTTGGGATCTGAGGACAGGTCTGGGTGTGGGGGCAGCGCCCAGGTTGCTGGTGACCTTCCACCCAGCAGTTCTGGAGGACCTGCCCCTGCATGGTGTGTGGGCATGGGATCTGCATGCACCCGGAGTGGGTGTGGTGGGTACCTGGCTGGGAGAGGGGTGTGTGTGCACATGCTCTGGGGACTCAGTGACCACTGGGAGCAGGCCTGGGTTGGGGGGTCTGAGATGGAAGGGGCCCCATGACCTGGGATGGAGACAGGGAGGCTCTTCTTCAGTCATCCCGGGAGGAATTCTGTGTGGCACTGTCTCCTGGGGTAGCAGACTAGTCTGAGGCTACAAGCACTCACCAGGCCCCTGGTTCCTGGAGACAGAGAGTCCAGGAAGTGTCTAGGAGCCTGGAGAACCGGGGGAACACAGCTGGAGTGGAGGGTGCCTCACCGCTCCCATCTTCCTGCTCTGGCCCTGAGGACCCTGCTGGGCTGCCCTCCCTAAGTCCAGGCATTTGTGTCACAGGTGGGCCCTTTACTGTCCTGCAGGGAGGGTCACCCTGGAGGGCAGAGAGGACCTGGGAGGCTCTCCAAGGACATCAGGGCCCTCAAGTGTCCCTGGGCTGAGGGGACTATGGCCCTGGAACATCTGGCACTTGGGTGGGAAGCGCTCAGCAGTGGTATTGGTGTGCCTGTCACATATTCACCTGTCTGTCCCTAACTGCTCACCTGTCACTCCCATCATCCCATACCAGTGCACACCCTCCTCCACCTGTGCTGTGCAGGTGTGCCTGCCTGTGTCACATACACCTGCCACTGGTTACATGACTGTCCCACAGAATCCACCTTACCTCTCTGAAGTTACCTGCCACACACCAGTCACAGGCACCTGTGTGACCCAGCTGGCTTACTCCCTTCTCTGCCTTGGCCATCAGTGCCCTGTCCACGGTTGGTCTTGCAGACACTGAGGGTGGAGCTCAAGCTCAGGGAGAGGCATTTCACCGCCCGATGTTTACTCAGCCTCCTTCAACCCCAGATTGCTTTGGGAACTCCCTCTTCCACCTGAGCAGCAGTGCTAGTGAGGATGTCCAGGCCTCTTCAGCTGGGCCCTCTGCCTGGTCCGTGGCCTGGTGTGGCCACGTTCCTGAGCTGTGTGGGTCTCAGCCAGGAGCTGCTGTCCTCCCAGCCAGATGGGGCCTTTTGAGTCTCAGCCTGTCCCGAACCAGCCCTTCCCGTTGCCCAGCTCAGCTTGGTTCAGCTCTCTCCTTTCACACACCCCGCTCCGGTCTCCCACGACACCTGGGCCAGCTGTGACCCTGGGGATGGGGGAATCACTGACTCTGGGGAGAGGGGCTCCCTCCAGCGTGGGAACAAGTTCTCATGGGGGTGGAGGGAGTCCCACTGCCAGAGAGGTGTGTCTTCAGAGAGGCAGAGGGCTGTGTCCATGATGGAGGAGGTCAAACTGAGCAGCCCTGTACCCTGCAGCCCGGGAGGCAGAGAGGCTGCTCACCGTGTGTTGTGTGGGGTCAGGAGCCGCGCGTGTGGGTGAGGGGGTCACAGAGTCTAAGGGAAGGTCACAGGAGCCCAGCCTGGGGGTGTCTCACGGCGAGGGGCCAGTGGGGAAGACTGCATTTAGCTCTGATATGGACTGACTCTCCCTCCCACCCTCTCTTCTTTAAAAAAATATGTATCTATATTTAAAGACTTTGTTATACTTGGTCTGATTGGAAAAAAAGAATACCTCATTGGTTTTGGGCCTGAGCACCTGGGTGGATGTTTTCCATTTTCCTGGAGGGTAGGGCAGGTTCACGTGGGTGCATAAATAGAAAATTCTGCTTTGCCCTTTGGAGATGCCTGCTGTGTGGAGCGTATGAGTTTGGAGCTCAGGGGAGAAGCCAGGGCAGGACATGCACATTTTGGAGCCATGTGTTTATAGAGGTATTTGAGGTCATGGATGAGATCATGTGGAAGGAGGATGAGATCGGGAAAGAGAAGAGGCCCAGGCCTGAGCCCTGGGGTGTTCCCGCATGTATCCCTCAGCGAGGGGGATGGAGCAGGGGCACCTGTGAGGCGGGCGGGCAGGGGGAGGGGCTGGATTAAGGTGGCATCCGAGAAGCCGTGGGGGAAAAGGGCTGAGAGAGGACAGGGACTGCCGCGGGGGGTTCGGACCTTGAACAAAGCTGTTTCAGAGCAGCAGTGGGGGAAGGATAGATCGGAGCTCATAGAGAGGAGGGGAGGGAAGGAAGAAGAGGCCTCAGGAGCAGCCAGCTCTTTGAAGTGTATCGGGCGGAGGTGCAGCAGCTGGAGGGGCTGGGGCCAGGGTGGGTTCTTTCAGGACGCCGAGGCCTGTCTGAGGCTCCCTGCCCATGTCCGAAAGAGCCTGTACACTCCACGTGGGCATTTCCAGGGTTGTCTTCCCCACCAGACCCTGGTCCGCATGGGGACGGGGGTGTCTGTGAGTGCAGTGGTCACAGCTGTGTCCACTAGGAGCCCAGCGTCCGGCTCCTCCGGCGCTGGTGAATGTTGGTTAAGTGGTTGAGTGAAGGGGTCAATACTCTAAAGCGCTTAGAACACTCACAGGTGCATAATAAATGCTCAGTAAAAATGAGTTACTGTTAGCTGCAGACCAGGAAGTAGCTGAAGACGAGGTGACGGCAGTTCAGGAGGCCTTGCTCCGGGGCCGACGGGAAGCCACAGTGCCCGGCTGTAGACTGGACCAGGCCGGCGGCTCCAGGTGCCGAGGGATGGAGGGGTTGGAGATGCCCAGCGGCATCATGCAGGTCAGCTTCGTGTGCCAGTACTGCAGCTAGCCCCCGACACTGGACCGTGTCACCATCCAGGAGCCCACAGCTCCATTACTACCCCCAGCCCAGGTGAAACCAGGAGAGATGCAGGAGGAAGGGGCTAACTCAGGAAAGGAGCCTTATCCAACCCCATCAGGACGGTGTCTCTCACACATTCACCCCCCCAGCCTGGATGATGTCTGCAGAAAGTGCCAACAGCTTCCCTCTGATCGGGAGGCATCTGACGCAGCCCTGGGGAGAACATTAGCTGGAGCGTGAAAGTCCCTGGAGGCCTTTCTGACATCCTGTCGGGCCAGACAGGCGCGGCTCACCGCTGGGTGCGGGAGGCACAGACTCTCTTTCAGGCCAGCTGGATACTCAGCTCAGCGTCACTGAAGATGAGTGTCAGAGCCGCAAACGATGTTTGGAGATCTCAGAGCGAACGAAGGAGGGTGGCAGTGAGCAGCTGCAGAGGGACTAAAGGAGCTGGCACTGGGGGAGGAGAGGCTGACCAGGAGCTGGAAGAAAAGAACCGTGAGACAGTGACAGAAGATCTTAAGGATGCCCAGGCTGAGGCTGAGACTGGATCCAGAGGCAGCTCAGTATCAGAGGGAATACAGTGAATTTAAACAACAGCAGCTGGAAGGATGTAGAAAACCAGATGCGTTATATTCCTGGGGAGTGGAACAAGGTGAATGCTGCTGGGGGCTGGACGGTATGGGTACCCGTGCCCTGGCCAGGAGGGTGGGTTTGAAGCTTTAGAGGTTTCGGCGTATTCCCTGTGGAGTCTGGAGTCTCAGACGTATCTAAGGAACTGCTGTCGTACTGGTCTGGGTGCTCCGTTTTTTCTGGAACAGCAGGTTTGACTATGCAGTGGGGCTTTCCTGGGCTGCGTACAGCCGTTCAAAGAAGGGGCTGAAAAAGATGAGACATCCATTTATGTCTTCCTTACAGGGTGGATGTGGAGAAAGGCAAGAAGGAAGACACAGGAGGCAGCGGTGGCTCCTATTCTACTGAAACCCAGTTCAGCTCTGAGGAACAGCGGACAAAAGCTCTCAAGTTCATGCTGTTGAATCTTAGGTGGGGCCGTGCTTGGGTATCTTCACAGTTTTATAATAATGAACTCCTTTTTTTCCTTAGGAAGATACTTGCCTGAAAGACTTAAATTTTTTGTTTTGTTTGCAAAAAAAAAAATGTTTTAAATTAGATTCAGGTGATAGCAAACAGCACATGTTTACAATACCAAAAAAGACAAAATGCAGAGAAGCCACTTTATTTTAAAATATCCTTTGATAGATAGTTTCCAGAGCTACAGCAGCCCCTGTATAGGGACCAGCCCTTTTCATAGTTTTGAGTCTTAACCCCATGCCTTCCTTTCCTCTTTCCCTTCAAAATGATTAAGTGTGCTTTTTTTTTAAACCTCAGTTGAATTGAAACCAATATGTTTTCACTGGATTTTATCTCTCTCAACTTCCTGCACTCAAAATATGAAATGGAAATTTTTGTCTCCATCGAGATGATGAAATGTATGAGCCACATGTTGGATAACCTGAGAAAATGACATATAAGCTTTGCCTGGCCACCATATGATGTGGTCAGAAGCTTGAAATTTAACACGCCTCTCTCGGTTCTAGCACTGAATGCCCACTGTGCCCTGTGTTAGAGATATGAAATGGTGTTGGGTACTGTTTGGATACATACTGTTATGTGTAATAAAAGATTTGCTGTAGTCTGAAAAACAAAAGTGAGTTACTGTTATCACTAAGATGAGTCAGTATAGAGTAAGGCATTTCTGCAGTTTGTACACGAGTCCCTGTGTGGGACAGTGTCTGTGTCACTTCAGCAATGGTGTGTATGACTCTGCACGTACATCCTATGTCTGTGAGACCTGCCACTGTAAGGCTAGGGGGACATGTGACTCAGAGACCAGACGTGGTGTGTGAGGACCGCCAGGCTTCTGCTTCTGTGGCCCCAGCTAGTCCGGTTTTGAGGTCACAGCAGCATCCCTGACTCAGGTCAGCTCCCTCCTGAGAAGGGGCCACTGAGCCAACTGCAGACCCTCTGCGCATTGCCCCAGGGCCACGTCCACGTTGGAGGTGGACGTTCAGGACCAGGGCCCTCTGACCAGCCCTCTCTGCAAGTCCCACCCTGGGTCACGTGGCCGTTCTGCGTCTCTTCCCCTCCTTTGTCTGCTTCGGGAGCCTCATCTCACCCCTTGGTGCTGCTCTGAACCTTCTTTGCCTGGTCCCGGTCGCCTCCCTTCCCGCTCTGCTCAGGGCTGGGCCACGACCCTCCCTCATCCTTCATCAAGAGGAAGTGTGGGCTCGGTTCCTCTTTCTCCTTCTCCAACAGAAACTCATTGGCCTGCAGCAGCCCTGGCCTCCTCCTTGCCATGCGCACAGGGAGAGTGACTCGAAAGCATTTTCAAGCTGTTCCCACCCTAAAGATGCTCCCTAGACCCAGAGCCCTTTCCTCTTCCTCTCTTGCCCTCCTTTTTAAAATTTTGTATTGAGAAATATATTATGGCCAGTGAGGCTAGAAAACACAGGTTCAGTGTGAAGGAAAGAAGAACACATGCCGGTGGATCTATTGATACTTCCTAGCTGGAGAAGTAGAACATATCCAGCACCCTCCACGTGCCCTGCTCTGAACACGTCTCCCTTGGTTACCCTCTCAGGTGGAGCTCTCATGCTGAATCATGTGTCAATCACTCCTTTACTTCTCTATTGTTTTACCACCTATTCATGTATGCTTAAACAATTTGTTGTTTGCTATTGAGTGCTTTGGGGTTTTATATTGATTGAATTATCCTAAATGTTTTCTTCTGTGTTTACTTCCTCTGCTCACCCTTACATTTTAGCGATTCATCCATGTTTATGTGTTGGTATAGTCATTCATTTTGATTACTGGGTCCATTGATAAAGACACCATAAGTGATTTAGCCATCGTACCGTTGATAGCTATTTGGAGTTGTTTCTATTTTATAGCTTTTAGAGAGCATATCTATGCATGTTCTTATACGTTCTTATCTTGGTTCACATATTCAAGAGTTTCTCTAGGATATATACCAATGAATCAAAGGGTATATATGATGTTTCACTTTTCTAGATATTGTAAAATCATTTTTCAAAGTGGTTGTAATAATTTACATCCAATTCAAATTCAAGATTACAGAATTTTTACTTATTTTCTTCTACTTTACCTCTACTATATTACATCTAATCCATATTATATATACATTCACCTATACCACATATTTTTCTTTTTTCTTTTTTCCCCTATATCACATATTTTTAAGGAGTTTATACTGATCCTTCAAATTCAGGACTACAGCATTTTTTTTTTAAATTAATTAATTAATTAATTTTTATTTATGGCTGTGTTGGGTCTTCGTTTCTGTGCGAGGGCTTTCTCTAGCTGCGGCAAGTGGGGGCCACTCTTCATCGCGGTGCGCGGGCCTCTCACTATCGCGGCCTCTCTTGTTGCGGCGCACAGGCTCCAGACGCGCAGGCTCAGTAGTTGTGGCTCACGGGCTTAGCTGCTCCGCGGCATGTGGGATCCTCCCGGACCAGGGCTCGAACCCGTGTCCCCTGCATTGGCAGGCGGATTCTCAACCACTGCGCCACCAGGGAAGCCCCTACAGCATTTTTACTTAACCTCTTCTCTCTTCTTTGCTACAAATCAAGTGTTCTGTAATATCTATGTTTTCTTCTAGAAGTTTTACGATTTCAGGTCTTACATTTAAGTCTTTAACCCATTCTGAGTTAATTTTTGTGAGCAGTGTAAGATAGGCGTCTAGTTTCATTCTTTTGCACATAAATATGCAGTTTTTCCAAAACCATCTATTATTGAAGTAACTATCCTTTCCCCATTGAGTATTCTTGACTTCTTTGCCAAATATTAGTTGCTCTTATATGCATAAGTTTATTTCTGGGCTCTTGATTCTGTTCCATTGGTCTATGTGTCTGCTTCTATGCCAGTACCATAGTTGTTGTTTTTTTTTTTTTAAGATTTTTTTTTTGATGTGGATCATTTTAAAATTCAATGAGAATTTGTTACAATATTGCTTCTGCTTTATGTTTTGGTTTTTTGGCCCCAAGGTATGTGGAATCTTAGCTCCCTGACCAGGGATTGAACCTGCACCCTCTGCACTGGAAGGCAAAATCTTAACCACTGGACCGCCAGGGAAGTCCCAATGCCAGTACCATAGTTTTTTGATGGCCACAGCTTTGTAGTATAGTTTGAAATCAGGAACTGTGATGCCTCCAACTTTGTTCTTCTTTCTCAAGATTGCTTTGGCTCTTCAGGGTCTTTTGTGGCTTCATATGAATTTTAGGATTGCTTTTTCTATTTTTGTGAAAAATGCCATTGGAATATTGATAGGGATTGGGATTGAATTTATAGGTAGCTTTGGGTAGTATGGACATTTTAACAATATTAATCCTTCTGATCCATGAACACAGAATATTTGTATCCATTTATTTGTATCTTCTTCAATTTATTTCATCGATGTCATAGTTTTCAGTGTGCAGGTATTTCACCTCATTGGTTAGATTTTATTCCTAATTATTTTGTTTTTGTTGCTATTATAAATGGGATTGTGTGCTATCCTTTTCAGGTAGCTCATTGTTAGTATTTAGAAATGCAACTGATTTCTGTGTGTTGATCTTGTACCCTGCAACTTTACTGAATTGATTAGTTTTTTGGTGGAGTCTTTAGAATTTTCTATATATAAGATCATATCATCAATTTTACATCTTCCTTTTTAATTTGGATGTCTTTTATTAACTTCCAGTACTGTGTTGAATAGAAGTGGTAAGAGTGAGCACCTTGTCTTGTTCCTGATCTTAGTGGAAAAGCTTTCATTTTTTTCACCATTGAGTTGATGTTAGCTGTGGGCTTGTCACATATGGCTTTCATTTTGGTGAGGTACCTTTTCTCTGTACTTAATTTGTTGAGAGTTTTTATCATGAAAGGATGTTGAATTTCATCAAATGCTTTTTCTGCATCTGTTGAGATGATACGATTTTTAATCTTTCATTTTATTAATATGGGGAATCACATTTATTTATTTGCATATATTGAACCATCCTTGCATCCCAGGGATAAATACCACTTGATCATGGCATATGATTCACTTAATGTGCTGTTGAATCTCATTTGTTTATATTTTATTGAGAATTTTGCATCTATATTTGTCAGTGATATTGGCTTGTAGTTTTCCTGTAGTGTCCTGATCTGGCTTAAGTAATGCTGGCCTTGTAAAATGATTTTGGAAGTGTTCCCTCCTCTACAGTTCTTGGGAAGAACTTGAGAAGGATTAGTGTTAACTCTTTTTTAAAAAATTTTTATAATTTTATTTTTAATTTTTATAAATTTATTTATTTATCTTTGGCTGCATTGAGTCTTCGTTGCTGCACGCGGGCTTTCTCTAGTTGTGGAGAGCGGGGGCTACCCTTCCTTCCTTCCTTTGGTGGTTAAGTCAAGGTGTCCCACTCACCTCTAATATCTCTACAACCCAGGTGACAACTTTAATCCATCCAATTAATATGGTTGATGCTGAGGCATAACAGGGTTTATGGTGTTATAATATTTTAAAATTTCATATTTTCCTGATGCCTCAACATCGTCACAAACAGATAAAGTATGATAAGGCTGGTCCACTCCACAAGTTCCCCTTCTTGCCGTTCCATGACTGTAACCTAGTGACCTTCAAATGCACCAGTGAAATCTGCTCAAACCTTTTGCTTGTGTACTCTTCCCTACCCCCCCGTTATGGCGCTTGCCCACGGGTCCTCAGCCGTGTTTGGTGGAGCCTGTTCCCTTGGTGCTCCTCCCACATGGCCCCCTGTGAGGTGTGCCGTGCCTCTTTCTCTGGGACCTAAGAGTATAATAAACCCTTTAATTTCGTATGCCTCTTTGAGCGTCATTTTCGCAGCCATGTTGGAATGACCCTTAAAGACCCCACAAGGGGGACTTACTCCCCATTTACAGCACCCCAGCCCCCTTGGCCATCTGTGGGGGCAAACCCAGCCATGGCCCTGTCCTTACCCACCTTTGGAGCACTTTATCTTTTCTGGGTCCTGCTATGCTCTCCCTTCAATATCCTCCTCCCCCTGTTCTTCGCTGTTTTGTTGAAATCTCAAATCCTGTAACGAACCCCTTCCCACTGTCTTTGGTATTGTGAGGTGATCAATTTTCACATTTCTTTTTAAAAAATAATTAATTAATTAATTAATTAATTTTTGACTGTGTTGGGTCTTCGTTGCTGCGCGCGGGCTTTCTCTAGTTGTGGCGAGCGGGGGCTACTCTTCGTTGTGGTGCACGGGCTTCTCATTGCGGTGGCCTCTCTTGTTGCGGAGCACGGGCTCTAGGCACGTGGGCTCAGTAGTTGTGGCTCACGGGCTCTAGAGCTCAGGCTCAGTAGTTGTGGCTCATGGGCTCAGTTGCTCCGTGGCATGTGGGAATCTTCCCAGACCAGGGCTCGAACCCATGTCTCCTGCATTGGCAGGGGATTCTTAACCACTGCACCATTACGGAAGTCCCAATTTTCACATTTCTTTATCCTCCGGTTTGTTCACTGGTGGGAGAGAACACGAGTGAAGGGGTTCAGCCCATCATCTGTAACTGGAAGTCTATATGATTTTACTTTTAGTGGTGTGTTGACATGCTGCCATGGGTTTCCTTGCATGGACATGTTCCCATTTTGGGCTGCCTTCCCGTTGGCTTGGTGTGGCCAGGACCCCGCAGATGCATCCAGGATGGCTGACTCTGAGAAGTTGTTGCCTGGCACAGTGGAGACAAGAAACTCAGCCTGGGAAGCAGTAAGTGATGTCTGCCTCTGCCCCATGCCTTCCAGGACTAGCAGTTCCTGGGGGTCCTGGAGGTCTGGATGGAACAGGGTGTATTTTTTTTTTTTTTTGAACAGGGTGTATTTACTGCCCCAGGACATACCCTTGTACTCCAAGTCTACAGTGGGGTATTATCTAGAGAGATGCTTCTACAAAATCAACACTCTGGCAGTGGTTCCCCAACTTTTTCCAAGTAAGGACCTTGGCATTCTTTTTAAAACAATTAAATAGAAGTCTCACTTTAAAATTGTCTTTTTGCAAAGCAATGTGTATATATGTTAGCCCATTAGGACAATTTAAATAGTTTACTTCTTGTAAAACATTGTCTGCTTTCCTACTGGACATTTAAGACATTGTTTTGTAAATCAGTAGTGATAAATAATATAGTAGCCAAGTTTTATTTCTGGTCTTAATTGCATACCTAGGATAAAGTCCTAAAGGTGGAAATGGTAGTATGAAGGGTTTTCAGATTTGTAATGATTCTGATGCACACTGCCACCTTACCCACCAGATCATTTGTGCCTACTGTCATTCCCTTCAACAATATGAAAATACCTTTTTTTTCTGACGTCCTCACTTATCCCTGGGTATTGCCAGTTAAAAAAAAGCTGTTCTATTTTGTTGAAAATGTTTTATTGTGTGTGCATTTTTTGATTGTTTGTGAGACTGAACATCTTTTCTACGTGATGGTCATATGCCTTTATTTTTTGTGATTTTCCTATTAACGGCCATTTTCAAGTTTTCTAGTTTCGAGTTTGAATGTTCTTAAACCTTTACTCTTGAAGAACTTTCAGAATCAGTTCATCACATTACAGAAGAGAAAAAATATGTGTTAGAATTTTGATTTGAAATGCTTTCCAATTTTAGATTACTTTGGGCATAGTTGATACCCTTTTAATACTGAGTAATCCCTTCTAGAATGCAGTTCATGTTTTCCATTTATGAAAGCTATTTGGTATCAGTAATGCTTTATGGATTAGGATCTTACCGTGCTTCATTTATTTTTTTCTTTATTTTTTTGGCCGTACTGCGTGGCACGCAGGATCTTAGTTCCCTCATCAGGGGTCAAACCCGTGCCCCCTGCAGTGGAAGCGTGGAACCCTAACCACTGGACCACCAGGGAAGTCCCTGTGCTTCATTTCTTTCTCTGGCACTGCTTCATTGGTCAGAACTTCAGACTGACGATAAACAATTGTGGGGTGATGGTGTGTTTTCTTTTCTCCTGGCTTTCGTGGAAAGGCCATGGAGACAGGTCCAGTTCCGTCTTCACTGTCAGTCTGGTTTTGGCTGTTGATTTCATGATGAACCCAGGAATTGCACTTTGATAAGCAAATAAGATAAGAAGAAATCTATTCCAAATTCAAGAATGTTTTACGCATTGTGTTTGGCATTTACCTGTATTTGAAAAGAACTGCATAAATGTGTGAAGGTAGAGTCCTGGTATGCATATGATTTCAGGACAACTTATAAAAATTATGGGAAAACATTACATTTAATTTAAATATGCTTTTTCTGAAATGTTGATTGTTGCAAAAATAGTATAGTGACTTACAGAGAGGCAAGGGTATCCTTGGTCTTGGGTGGCTCAGGGACCTGGGTCATGACCCTTGCTCTTATAGGGACAGGACTCAAGGGTTTGTGCCTTGCTTGCTGGTTCTCCCTAACTTCCTGTAGTTGCACTGCTGTGGCTTTTTTTTTTTTTTGGCCATGCCATGCGGCATGTGGGCTCTTAGTTCTCTAACCAGGAATCGAACCCTTACCCCCTGCAGTGGAAGTGTGGAGTCTTAACCGCTGGACCACCAGGGAAGTCCTGCTGTGGGCTTCTGTCCGTTCCAGATGTCGGGGCAATGTAGAAGATGGGTAGAGAAGGTCGAGGCAGGGAAGGAGGGTGGGGGGGGTCAGGGGCAGCAGATTAGGCTGCCACGTGCCTGTCTTGACAGTAGGCTGGCTCCTCCCGACTTCCCTTCTGAGGTCAGTACCCACCACTTCCCCCTTTAGCTAAAAACACAAGCCACAGCTTGGTGAATGGCATGTAATGTCAGACAGCCTTGCCCTGCTGAGGTACAGGTCTTGGGGTGGGGGCAGTGCCTCACTGGGTCCGGCTCTGAGTCGGCACAGCCGACAGGACGGAAGCAGCAGCGGCAGAGCAGTTGCCGGAGAGGGACTGGGGCTGCCCGAGGGTCAGTGCAGGCACTTGCCAGTCCGCACAGGGAGCCTGGGCAGCGGCCGTGGCTCTAGTCAGAGCTCTGCGTCACAGAGCCCACGTCACTGATGTGTTCCTGTGGGGAGGAAGCTGAAGGCAGGGGTCTTCTGGGAAGGAAAGCAAGGAATATGGGGGTACCAGAGAGGGAAGGCTAAGCATCAGAGGACCGAGGCCCAGCACCCCAAGGTCACCATCCTGGGCAGCTGCCCATCTGCCCTGAGATTTCTTGATGAGAGATGGGTGGTTGTTTGTGTTAAACAGAGGTTTTCAGGGAAAATGGTTTGTGCTGTCGAAGGAGGTCAAGGGCAATGAACAAGAGAGCGTGTGCATGGCCCCAGACCCTGCTGTCCTCAGCCCTGGCTGCACCATGGCCTGTGCCTCGTGGGTCTTTGTGGTGCTGGCCACACAGTCCTGGAGTTGTGAGGCTGTGCTGACTTCCAGCTCCGTGGGCTGTTTCCACCAGCAGGCTACGTGCAGGTGTCCTTGCCCTTGGTGAGAAACTTGTTCCTGTCATCCATGAGTTGGTGAGAGTTTTAGATTGACTCTGAGGGGAGGGGGGAGCATGGCAGCCGGGTGTGCCCCCTCCCCGCAGGGCTGCAGGTGGCGGGGTCCAGCTGAAGACCTGCGGACACCTCTTGCCTGTGGGTGGTGTGTTCCTTAAACTCTCGGTCTTTGGGGCCTGGCTGGGAACACGACTTGAGCTACCCACGGGGGGCACTGGGCCTGACGTGTGGGTTCAGGGGCTCCTGATGGCCACCCTCAGGGATTCCTCTCCCCACGCCTCCGACCTCTCCTGTGGGGCAGGAATTCAGGCCACTAAGTGTGGGAGGAGGGAGGGCATTGCAGATGGATGCCCTGAGCGTCTGGGGGAGCACTAGTGAATGAAGGGACGTTAGGTTGGAGTGTGTGTCTCTGCACGTGTTAGTGTGTGTGTGTGTTCTGCCTGCAGTAGGGCTTCTGGCTAGGAGAGTGTGTGGGTCTCGTTTTGTATGACGGGCATAAGGCTTGGTGTGTGCGGTGTGTGAAAATTTAATTGTGTGTGTGTGAGTTGAATGCTCTGCTGGGAGTGTGTGAGTGTGTGTTTGGGGGGGCACATGAGACTTGCAGTGTGTGTGACCGTGTGATTGCAGCAGCCCATCTGTCTCAGAATATGTGTTTGTGTGTGTCTAGAAGTGTGTGCGAGACCATGTGTGTACAATAGGGTGCATGTGATTATATGAATGTGATTGTGGGGTTGTGATGGGGTGTGTCGGGCTGACTCTGCTGTGTGTGTGTCTGAGAGAGAGACCTGGTATGGGGGCGTGGGGCGGAAATGCACCGCAAACACACTGCTGGGGTAACAGACCAAGGTCTGAGGGGAGATCTGAGGGCAGAGCACTCATTTAGAGAGTTTCATCCTAGAGACAGAGACACAAGGATGATGGCAGCTGATAGATGTGGGACCAGGGAGGACTGCGAGGGGGCCCAGGGAGCTGGACCTCTGCGCTTCCCCTTGCGCCCTCCTTCCTTCTCTGGCCCTGAGAGTTCTGCTGTGCTGCCATCCCTAAGCTGAGAGGGCGGTGACATCTGGAGGGCCCTCTAGAGACAGGAGGGTCACTCTGCAGGGCACAGAGGGCTGGCGGGGGCGCTCCCTGAGGACATTAGGCCCCTCCGGGCTGCCCAGCTGGGGGGATTGTGTTCCTGACATACTTTGGCTACTTGGAGGGAAGTGCTCAGCGATGGTGTTTGTGTACCTGTCACACACTCACCTGTGTGTGTCCAGCCACTCACCTGTCACTCCATCACCCAATACACATGCTTGTCCACGAGTGCCGTGCAGGGGCTGTACCTCCCGTGTCTCACGCATCCATCACACACCTGCCATGCGACTGGTTCCGTGATGGCCTCACGAACCCCGCCATGCTCGCCTGAAGTTGACTGCCACCCAGGTAGCTTCACTTGCATGACGCAGCCAGGTAACACACTTTTCTATGACAGTGCCTGGGCCCGGGGAAGGTTTGTACCTTCAGCCGTGAGGACACTGCAGGGGTGGCGGTGGCTGGAGGCTAGGGACGTCACCCTGCTTGAGACATTTGCCTTACCTGCCTTTTATCCCATGAACTTGGTGACCTCTGAGTTGAGCCAAGAGAGTGATTAAGACTTCCCGCACTCCCAGTCCGCCTTCCTACCTCACTTGACCCAGTCCCATTCGCAGTCTGAGCCTGGATGTGGGGCCTGAGTGTTGGCCTTATTCCTGAGCTGTCTGGGTCTCAGCCAGGGACCGTTATCCCTGAGGCTGGACCAGGGCGTGGAAATTGCCAATTCAGAAACAATACTCTCATCCCTCGGCTCACAGCTTCTTCTCTGTGACCCTGCTCTGTTCAGCTCCGCCCTCACACCATCCACTTCTTTGCCTGTTCTCTGGTCCTGGGGTGGAAGAGTCACACTGACCCTGGGGAGAAGGGTTGCCTCGGCTGGGGGGAGATGGTGTGATTGAGGGTGTTGGGGCATCTTACGTGGGGACAATGGGGCCAAGGGCTAACTCTCACTGGGAACAGTTTCAGTGACCCTGAGAGCAGAGTGGGACCCTGACACCCCCCCGGGAAGGGTGGCAGTTGCACTGACCCTGTTTCCCTTCGCAGCAAAACTCCCTTTAAGACCTGACTAGTCTCGCTGTCTCCACTTCCACATCTCCCCCTCTGTCCTCAAGCTTCACCACTTGGCTTTCATTCCCACATCTGCACTGAAGTGGTTCTCGGGGAGGTCACTGCTGACCTTGAGTTACCAGATGGACATTGCCTTGTCCGCCTCCGGAGAGAGATTTCTCCACGAAGGTCATGGTGACTCCACTGAGAGAAGACAATAGAGACAAGATATGTTTTAGATATAGATTTTATAGGAAATCTGGTGGATTTGATATGAATGATGAGGGAAGAGGGGAAATCTAGGTTCTAGGGTACCATTTATTGAGATGGGAAAGACTTCCTCATGGTTAGAAGGACGCAGGTTATTTGTGGGGAAATTAGGAATTACATTTTGGACTTTGGACACGCTAGATCAGAAGTATCCGAGAACATCCAATAGGAGATTTCAAATAGGCTGTTAGTTATGAGTTTGGAACTCATAGATATGGACTGAAGATACAAACTTGAGAGTTAATACCATAAAGACGGTGTTTTAACTTAATAATATCCATGAGATGATATGGGGAGAGAAAGAGGAAAGAGAAGAGGGTAGATACCAAACATCTCTTGTGCACCACTTTGAATCATGTCAACCTCACCTGTTACTCTGGCCGCTGCTGAGACTACCAGTTTCATGAAAGTTTAGACCATCTCTAGATTAAGAAATGCTTTGCGTGGCATCAATAGTATTCCAGCCAGCATCGCCCCTGACCAAGGACTCATTTTACAACAAATGTAGTGTGCCAGTTGTCTCATGCTTATTGAAGTTACTGGTCTTACCATGTTTCCCCTCAACCAGAAGCAGTTGGTTTGATAGTAGATTGCATGGCCTTTTGAAGAGTCAGATATACATGATGCTAGCGCGGTAGTAACACCTTGTGGGGCTGGTACAGTGTCTGCCAGGATGCAGTGTATGCTCTAAATCAGCAATCAATATATGAATAACCAATCTACTGACTGGGGGAGGAACGTCAACACTTCTTGCGGTCTTCTTGTGGGTTTCTTTTCCACATAGCCTGGATTCAAGAGTCTGACAATTAAGGATTGGCTGCTCTCACTATTACCCCAAGTGATCCAATAGCAACTTTTTTTTTTTGCTTTCTGTCCCTGCAACTTTGGGATTTAGAAGTTTTAGTTCTCAGGGACTTCCCTGGCAGTCCAGTGGTTAAGACTTCGCCTTCCACTGCAGGGGTTGTGGGTTCGATCCCCGGTTGGGGAGCTAAGGTCCCACATGCCTTGGGGTCAAAAAAACAAAACATAAAACAGAAGCAATATTGTAACAAATTCAATAAAGACTTTTAAAAAAATGGTCCACATAAAAAAAAAATCTTAAAAAAAAAGAAGTTTTAGTTCTCAAGAGAGGAATACTTTCACTAGCGGACACAGCACTGGTTCTAAGTTGATTCTACTTCTTGGCCACTTTGGTCTCCTATCCTAGTGACCAGGCAAAGAAGAAGTTATTGTGCTTATGGGGGTGATTGGTCTTGATTACAGAGGGAAAAGTAGGTTCCTATTACATAATGAGAGTGAGGAGAAGTATGTCTGGAATACAGGAGATCTCCTGTGGAGATCTCTTGGTGCTCCCTTATATTGTATAAGTATATTATTGTATTAGTATACCTTGTATATATGGTAAAATTAATGGAAAATTACAACTCCCCACTACAGACAGAACTGCTAATGGCCCAGACCCTTCAGGAATGAAAGTCTGTGTCACTCCACTAGGGAAGAAAGCATGACCAGCTGAGGTGTTTGCTGAGAACGAAAGGCATATGGAGTGGGACAGTGGAAATGTAGTTAGAAATATAAATATTAGCTATGATCACATGAGCAGTTGCAGAAATAAAGACTGTAATAGTTATTAGTATTCCTTGTTTTGATTATGCACATCTTTGCGTGAACATACTTGTCTCAATAGGGCAAGTTCAGTTATAAAAAGTGAGTGAGGGGAACATTCTGAGAAGAGGCTAGAGGACAGTTTGCTGATGGCAATCGGAGTTCCAAAGAAACAGAAAATGGGCTTTGAGGGGTCTGGAAAGGGTGGGGTCAGACTGGCAATGAGAACTCAGGTGGAGACTGAGGTTAGGAGACCGAACCACAGTGGGTCAGCCCTGAAGGTCTCTAGGATGAGGGAGGACAACCAGGAATGTGGTGATGAGTATGGGCTAGGAGAGGCATACCAACACTTCTTGGGATGTGGCTCTCTGCAGCCAGGTAACGGAGTAAGTTTTTTTTTATGATATAATTCCCTCCAGCTTTCTCCAGGTAAAGGAGTATGGTGGGGAACGCGGGTGCCGGGGAAAGAAGCAAAGCTTGGCCTTTCCTGCACCACCATTGCTGATGTCAGAGCTGAGATTGTAGGGGAAGGATGGCAAGTTTTTATTCCTGCCTGTGCCCAACAACAAAGAGAGGTGTCCAGAGCAGACCCAGGGCCAGAGGGGCAACCTGTGCTGTAGCAAAGGGGCCACCAAGCGAGGATACTCAAGCGCAAGTGTGAACCATTCTCTGTGCCAAGTGTCTGAGCGGAAGGTGGCCCTGAGGCCTGGGGGCGGGTTGAATCAGGAGTTAACCCAGCACTTGCTTGCTGTCAGACATGTGTGTGCTGCGGGATGGAGGGGAGGGGACACTTGGGGAGATGGCTCCCACTGTGGGCTAGTTTCAGAGTGGGGGTGATCAGTGGTAGGTGAGGGGCCGAGGGGTCAGTGTGAGAACCAAGCAGGGTGAGCCGGGGAACAGAGGCATAGGGGAAACAGGCCTTTCCTGAGGGCCAAGAAGGGGCTGGGGGCTTCTCATAGGTGAGGCCCCAGAGGGACCTGGATAGGGAATTTTCACAACACGATATAACACAACAGGACATGACACAATGAAACACATCAGAGCAGCACGTGGTTCCACTCAACTGTAGCAGAGAAGAAGGGCTGCGGGGGTCAGAGGAAATCATGGGGCAAACTGACTGGTGTTGGGCCCCTCAGCCATGCCCCCGCGTCCATGGCCTTGAGTCACCCACTTCCTTGTGATGACTGCAGAGCCCTGATCTCCTCGGGGCTGAGAGCGGCAGCTGGCGCTGGAGTCCAGGGGGAGGTGTGGCATTGACTTCCCTGCCTCTAAGCCCAGGTCATTCTGGGAACTGGATGGTCTTCCAGCTGAGCCAACAGTGCTGATGGGTATTTCTGGGCTCCCTCGGCCAGGCTTCCTGCCTGCCCGGCCAGACTGGCTTCTGCGTGAATCTGGTCATGGGACTGAATGCCCTCCATTTACGGAGCTGTGTGATTTTTCAGCCAGGGATTGTTGGCCCCTGTGGCCAGGCTGGGCTGTGGAGAAGAGCCCCGGCCCCAAACAATGCATTCTTCACACAGCTTACTTCCTTTGCCTTTCTGTGGCCTGGGGGGCGGGGAGTCGTATGGACACTGAGGGGCTGACCTAAGGATTCTGGGGCAGGAGTCGGATAGGGGCTGTCAGGCAGAGACCTCAGTCTTGAGATTGGAGCCTGCTGACCAGGGAGTGAGCACAATAGCACAGGGGCCCCCCGGAGGGGGCGGGATGGGTGTGGACCCTGGCGAAACCCCGAGGAGGCTGCCACTGGGAGCAGTTCGTTTGGAAGTTTGGGCCTCAGCAGACTTGGCAATCTTTGACTGCACCTGCAGCATTTGCAAGAAGAAGCGCAATAGGCACTTTGTTGTTCCAGCTTCTTGCTTTAAGCTCCTGAAGGGAGCCGAGAGGGTAATCGCATACACATACACGTTCAACACGCACAAAGCACGCCTTCCGTAAGAGAGGTGGTGTCCAGAGCTTTTACACGCCCGGCTCAAACCCTGCCGGGATGAGGGTACCAGGCTGAGTGTGGTCATTGAGGAATTCAGTGGCAGCGATTGAGAGAAGGCATGAAGGAGCGTAGACCACCAGGAACCTGTTAGAGTGAGCTTCTGCTTCTCCCTTCCAGAAAAGGAGCGCTGACTGGGGCCAGCACCTTTGTTGTCCCTGCTGCAGCCCGCTGGTGCTCATAAAGGTGGCCGACCCAGGCTGCTGGTCCACTGGCCAGGTGCCACCTTGACCTCTGCCGTTTGCTCCAGCTGTCAGTTTCCGTAAGCAGCTCTTTGACCCTCCGCAGTCTAGATTTTGTAGTAGCCTAGTTGACTTCCTTCCTTCCCTTCCCAACTTTTGTGTGATCTTCTAGAAAAAAAATATTTTTAACATTAAAACAAAAACGTGGTTGCATCAGTGTACATCCCTAGTGGCAGTATATTCATTCCTGCTGCTCTGCAGCACCAGTAGCTGGTATTATAGGACGTTCTAATATTAGCCACTGGTAGGGAGGTATGCAGTGGTATCTCACTGTGCTTTCAGTTTGCTTTTACTGATGTGTTGAGCACTTCTTCGTACATTTATTGGTAATTTGATGAAATGCCAGTGGAAGTATTTTCCCCATTTATCTATTGCATTTTCTTTTCTTTTTATTTTCCCCCCTCTAATTGACTTGTAGCACTTCTTTCTATATTCTGGATAAGAGCCTTTCATTGATTATTTGTTGAAAATATCTTCCCCAACACAGTGAATTACCTTTTAACTCTCTTAATGGTATTTTAATAAATGGAAGTTTAAAATTTAATATAACTGAATTTATCATTGCTACTCTTTAAGGTCAGGGTTTGTGTATGTGTGTGTACGTGTGTGTGTGTTTTGTATAAAAAATCTTGCTGTTCCCAAGGTCATAAATATATTCTCTTGTATCCTTTCTAAAGGCTTTGATTTGCCTTTCCCATTGAGGTCTATAATCCATATAGTATTAAATTTTGTGTGTTGTTGTGAGGTAGGAGTCCAGTTACTTTTTCATGTAGACACCTTATTGTCCTGGTAGCCATAGGAAAATTTCATCCCTTTCCCACTGCTTTTCAGTGCCACCTTTGTCAAAAAAGGAAAGTGCCTCGTGTAGGAATAGAGATTTACTTACGTGTGTTTTATTTTATTCCACTGTTGTATTTGTCTGTCTCAATGCCAATACCATACAGTGTTAAGTACAAACTAAAGCTTTAGTTCTTGACTCTGGTAGAGAGAGTTCTTCCGTTTTGGCCTTGTTCCAGAGTGTCTGCTGTTTTGGGCCCTCTGCACTTCCATGTAAATTTAGAACCAGCTTGTTGAGTTTGACCTAACCACACATTAAATCTGTAGATCGATTTGGAGATAATTTTAAAAAATTTAAGATATTTAGTATTCCTCTCTATGAAGATGGTACATGTCTCCATTTATTTGTCTTCATTATTTTCTCTCAATAAAGTTTTATATATCTATATCTCTCTATATCTATCTCTCGATATCTATATCTAGATCTCTTATTCATTTATTAGTTCATTTATCCTAGGCATCTGTTATTTTTAATGCTGTTGTGAATGTTATCTCCTTTTAAAATATAATTTTCTAGATGTTTGTGCTGCCATATAGAACATTTTAATTATTCTATACTGACTTACATGCGGCATTTAAAAGACTCTCTAATATTTTATCTGTAGATTCTTTTGGACTTATATAACTGTATCTAATACCTGTTCATTTCTTCCTTTTCAATCTACATAGATTATTCTTCTCTTGCTTTATTGCATTTGTAGGATCTCTAGTACAATGTTGAATAGAAATGGTAAAAGTAGGCATCCTTATCTTCTATCTAAACCCAAGGGGAAGGTTTTTGCTTTGTTTTATTTTGTTTTTGACAGCTTTTTATCTTATATTATTATTGTTTGTTTTGGCATAATTTCAGGCTTACAAGAAAGTTACAAAAATATTATAAAGTATTTCTGGCTACCCTTTATCCAGATTCAAGAGGATAGCTTTTGGTATTTCACCATTAAATAGGAAGTTTACTGTGGGAATTTTTTCTGGTAGACACTTGTTATTAGATTAAGGATATATTCTTTTATTTCTACTTTCTAAGAGTTTTAAATTTTTAATTCTTTTATTTATTTATTTTTTTGGCGGTACCACGCGGCATGTGAGATCTCAGTTCCCCGACCAGGGATCGAACCCGCGCCCCCTGCATTGGAAGCATGGAGTCTAACCACTGGACCGCCAAGGAAGTCTCTCTAAGAGTTTTTGTAATTCAGGAAAAGATGATGAATTTTATAACACATCTTTTCTGCATTTATTGAAATAAACATATACTTTTTTCCCTTAGTTCTGTTGTGATAAGTTACATCAAAGGTTTTTCTAATATTAAACTTACCTTGCATTTCTTGTATAAATCCTCGTTAATCAACATACAGTATCCTTATTTTTAGTCTTAATGTTTTCTAAAAAATATTTATTTATTTATTTATTTGGTTGCACCAGGTCTTAGTTGCGGCAGGCAGCCTTCTTAGTTGTGGCATGTGAACTCTTAGTTGCGGCATGCATGTGGGATCTAGTTGCCTGACCAGGGATCAAACCCAGGCCCCCTGCATTGGGAGTGCAAAGTCTTATCCACTGTGCCACCAGGGAAGTCCCAACATATAGTATCTTTTTGATATGTAATTTCATATACTTGTTAATATTTGGTTAAAATTTTTTTGTCTATGACCTTGAGTAGTTGGATTTTGATGTCATGACACTAGCCTCATTACATTAATTGGGGTATTTAGTGATGTTTTCCATTTGTTCCAAGAGATCTAGTTTCCCCCTTTCCCCAGTCTGCTCTGTACCCCAGGATATGGCCTTTTTTGGATTGTGTCACTGGGTTACTTTGTCTTTTGGTTTTTGGTGGGTTGGAAGGTGGGAGATATGGCAGGACATTGGAAGGCAAGAGGAAGGTGAGATTGGGTTATTTATTTTTCAGCTGCTTTCCTTCAGGGCTGCAGTTGGCAGTGGCTGCATTCCTCTCCTGGAGGCCAAAGGTCCTTTTCTTCAACTACAGGTCTCACTGGATTTTAGTTAGCAGCTTCTTTTCCTTGCCTTTCTTTAGGCATTTTGCTGTTGCTGGCCATGAGTGTTTTTGTTTTTGTTTTTGTGTTTAAATTGGTTTCCCTTGGCTCTGCTCATATCACAGCAATAGGCCATTCATTAAACTCTCCATGAATCCTGTGCAAGTGTCATTTGTTTTCTGCAGGGATACCGACTGATACCCTACTTGTCTATTCTTTGGAAGCATTTGTACAATACTGGAGTTATTTCCTCATTGAGTGTTTGCTGGAACTTACCAGAAGAGCCGTCTGCATCTGGGATTTTCTTGTGAGAATTTTTAAAAATTTAATTCAATTTTATAAAAAGAGGACTGCACAATCCTCAGCAATGGTCTCAGATTCTGATTGGCAATAAAACTCACAGACACAATAGGCATTCATCTGACACTAAATTTACTTACATTTATGAAAGGATAAAAGGACATACTACATGCCCAGTATTTTCAGTTTTATTCTGGGGTCCAGCAGTGGTCTAAAGTTCCATACCACTGCACAGGATGATATCTGTTTGGGAGTTAAAGCCAAAGTGCATGTGGTTCACCTGAGCATATTGCAACAGTATTATGCTGATCCAGAACATCTAACAAAATAGGAGGACAGCTCCTGTGTGCTTTCACTGCATGGGGTACAATCATTTGTAAGATATATATCAATTGCCCACTTTAGTTCAAGGAAGTCATTGCCTAGCTTTCCAACAGCCTTTATATCATCCTAATCATACAGTCATTCAGTATCTATATACCAGTCATAGCTCTCCCTGTTCAGGTACAGTCCCCAAATAAAAGATTTCCCAATAAATAATATCTCAGACACAACATTTCTCATTTATCTAGGCATATTTTAGGGAGCCAGTGCTGAAGGAAGGTAAAACCAGTATCATCTTCCCAGGACTGGTTCTATGGAAAGATCCTAGGACAGCTAGCACTTTGCCCATAAGAACTATTTGGGGTTTCTCTTTCTTCTCATGTCAGTTTTTGGGATGTCTTTCTTGGAATTTGCACGTTTTATCTAAATTTAAAAAATTGTTATAAAGTTTTCATAATATCTACTTATTTTGATGACTAAAGGGTCTTTAGTGAAGTCTCCTTTTAAATGAATAATATTGCTTATTTGTGCCTTTTAAATGTCCCCATCCCCACAGTTTTGTCAGTTTGTGGTAGATTAAATTATTGCTTAAAAACATTTACTTTGTCTCCGCAGCTACATTGCAGCCGTATACCTCCTCACTCCATTGATATTAGGCTCAGCTATGTCATGTGATTTGAACAATGGGATGTGAGCAGATAATAGGCAATCAATTGCTTCAATATGATTGTACAGTTGTTCTTTCTTCTCACATCTCTGTCATCACTACGAGACTATCTTTCCCCTGGTATATGCTGGTTCTTTAGCTTGAGCCCTGGAATGAGCAGGTGTAGATCAGACTCAAGCCCAACCTGCAGGAGGAGCCAAGTTCTGTGAGACCCATACGTTGAATGGGTATGGTCTAGCCAAGCCCAGCTTGTATCAGCTGAAATTCCAGCCAAATTACAGCCCACAAGTGATCATAAGTGATTCACATTTTAATCCATTGAACTTTGGGGTTATTTGTTACACAGTAAAAGCAATCCACTCTAATCATTAATTTCCATAGATATGAGGATTTTCTCAACATTTTTTGCTATTGATTTCTATCATCATTGCATTGCTCTGGATGATTATATGCTCTGGATGATTTTAAAATACTTTGAAATTTGAGGCTTACTTTATATCCTTAATACATGGTCAATTTTTATACTATCCTACATATGCTTGAAAACAGGGCATATTAACTATTACATGCTGCATTCTATGTGTCTATTAAGTTGTTTCTAATTGTATTTTTTCCCCTTATTTTTTTTTTTAATTTTATTTATTTATTTATTTACTTATGGCTGTGTTGGGTCTTCGTTTCTGTGTGAGGGCTTTATCTAGTTGCAGCAAGCGGGGGCCACTCTTCATCGCCGTGCGTGGGCCTCTCACTATCGCGGCCTCTCTTGTTGCGGAGCACAGGCTCCAGACGTGCAGGCTCAGTAATTGTGGCTCGTGAGCCTAGTTGCTCCGCGGCATGTGGGATCCTCCCAAACCAGGGCTCGAACCTGTGTCCCCTGCATTGGCAGGCAGATTCTCAACCACTGCGCCACCAGGGAAGCCCTGTTTGTTTTTTTAATACTGAGCGGCATGAGCTGTTTCTATATTTTGGAGATTAAGCCTTTGTCCATTGATTCGTTTGCAAATATTTTCTCCCATTCTGAGGGTTGTCTTTTTGTCTTGTCTGTAGTTTCCTTTGATTTGCAAAAGCTTTTAAGTTTCATTAGGTCCCATTTGTTTATTTTTGTTTTTATTTCCATTACTCTAGGAGGTGGATCAAAAAAGATCTTGCTGTGATTTATGTCAAAGAGTGTTTTTCCTATGTTTTCCTCTAAGAGTTTTATAGTGTCTGGTCTTACAGTTAGGTCTTTAATCCATTTGGAGTTTATTTTTGTGTATGGTGTTAGGAAGTGTTCTAATTTCATTCTTTTACATGTAGCTGTCCAGTTTTCCCAGCACTACTTATTGAAGAGGCTGTCTTTTCTCCATTGTATGTTCTTGCCTCCTTTGTCATAAATTAGGTGACCATATGTGCGTGGGTTTAACTCTGGGCTTTCTATTCTGTTCCATTGATCTATATTTCTGTTTTTGTGCCAGTACCATACTGTCTTGATTACTGTAGCTTTGCCGTATAGTCTGAAGTCAAGGAGCCTGATTCCTCCAGCTCCGTTCTTTTCCCTCAAGACTGCTTTGGCTATTCGGGGTCTTTTGTGTCTCCATACAAATTTTAAGATTTTTTTTTCTAGTTCTGTAAAAAATGCCATTGGTAATTTGGTAGGGATTGCATTGAATCTGTAGATTGCTTTGGGTAGTATAGTTATTTTCACAATATTGATTCTTCCAATCGAAGAACATGGTATATCTCTCCATCTGTTTGTATTATCTTTAATTTCTTTCATCAGTGTCTTATAGTTTTCTGCATACAGGTCTTTTGTCTCCCTCAGTAGGTTTATTCCTAGGTATTTTATTCTTTTTGTTGCAATGGTAAATGGGAGTGTTTCCTTAATTTCTCTTTCAGATTTTTCATCATTAGTGTATAGGAATGCAAGAGATTTCTGTGCATTAATTTTGTATCCTGCTACTTTACCAAATTCATTGATTAGCTCTAGTAGTTTTCTGGTGGCAACTTTAGGATTCTCTATGTATAGTATCATGTCATCTGCAAACAGTGACAGTTTTACTTCTTCTTTTCCAATTTGTATCTTCTCTGATTGCTGTGGCTAGGACTTCCAAAACTATGTTGAATAATAGTGGTGAGAGTGGACATCCTTGTCTTGTTCATGATCTTAGAGGAAATGCTTTCAGTTTTTCCCCGTTGAGAATGATGTTTGCTGTGGGTTTGTCGTATATGGCCTTTATTATGTTGAGGTAGGTTCCCTCTATGCCCACTTTCTGGAGTGTTTTTATCATAAATGGGTGTTGAATTTTCTCAAAAGCTTTTTCTGCATCTATTGAGATGATCATATGGTTTTTATTCTTCAATTTGTTAATATGGTGTATCACATTGATTGATTTGCGTATATTGAAGAATCCTTGCATCCCTGGGATAAATCCCACTTGATTGTGGTATATGATCCTTTTAATGTGTTGTTGGATTCTGTTTGCTAGTATTTTGTTGAGGATTTTTACATCTATATTCATCAGTGATATTGGTCTGTAATTTTCTTTTTTTGTAGTATCTTTGTCTGGTTTTGGTATCGGGGTGATGGTGGCCTCATAGAATGAGTTTGGGAGTGTTCCTTCCTCTGCAATTTTTTGGAAGAGTTTGAGAAGGATGGGTGTTAGCTCCTCTCTAAATGTTTGATAGAATTCACCTGTGAAGCCATCTGGTCCTGGACTTTTGTTTGTTGGAAGATCTTTAATCACAGTTTCAATTTCATTACTTGCAACTGGTCTGTTCACATTTTCTATTTCTTCCTGGTTCAGTCTTGGAAGGTTATACCTTTCTAAGAATTTGTCCATTTCTCCCAGATGGTCCATTTTATTGGCATAGAGTTGCTTGTAGTGGCCTCTTATGATGCTTTGTATTTCTGCAGTGTCCGTTGTAACTTCTTTTTCATTTCTAATTTTATTGATTTGAGTCCTCTCCCTCTTTTTCTTGATGAGTCTGGCTAATGGTTTATCAATTTTGTTTATCTTCTCAAAGAATCAGCTTTTAGTTTTATTGATCTTTGCTACTGTTTTCTTTGTTTCTATTTCATTTATTTCTGCTCTGATCTTTATGATTTCTTTCCTTCTACTAACTTTGGGTTTTGTTTGTTCTTCTTTCTCTAGTTGCTTTAGGTGTAAGGTTAGATTGTTTATTTGAGATTTTTCTTGTTTCTTGAGGTGAGATTGAATTGCTATAAACTTCCCTCGTAGAACTGCTTTTGCTGTGTCCCATAGGTTTTGGGTCATTGTGCTTTTGTTGTCATTTGCTTCTATGTATTTTTTAAATTTCTACTTTGATTTCTTCAGTGATCTCTTGGTTATTTAGTAGTGCACTGTTTAGCCTCCATGCATTTGTATTTTTTACACTTTTTTCCTGTAATTTATTTCTAATCTCATAGTGTGGTGGTCGGAAAAGGTGCTTGATATGATTTCAATTTTCTTAAATTTACCGAGGCTTGATTTGTGACCCAAGATGTGATCTCTCCTGGAGAATGTTCCATGTGCACTTGAGAAGAAAGTGTAATCTCTTGTTTTTAGATGGAATGTCCTATAAATATCAATTAAATCCATCTGGTCTATTGTGTCATTTAAAGCTTGTGTTTCCTTATTAATTTTCTGTTTGGATGATCTGTCCATTGGTGTAAGTGAGGTGTTAAAGTCTCCCACTATTATTGTGTTACTGTCGATTTTCTCTTTTTAACAGCTCTTAGCAGTTGCCTTATGTATTGAGGTGCTCCTATGTTGGGCGCATATATTTTTATAATTGTTATATCTTCTTCTTGGATTGATCCCTTGATCATTATGTAGTGTCCTTCCTTGTCTCTTGTAACATTCTTTATTTTAAAGTCTATTTTATCTGATACGAGTATTGCTACTCCAGCTTTCTTTTGATTTCCATTTGCATGGAATATCTTTTTCCATCCCTTCACTTTCAGTCTGTATGTGTCCCTAGGTCTGAAGTGGGTCTCTTGTAGACAGCATATATATGGGTCTTGTTTTTGTATCCATTCAGCAAGCCTGTGTCTTTTGGTTGGAGCATTTAATCCATTCACGTTTAAGATAATTATCGATATATATGTTCCTATTACCATTTTCTTAATTTTTATGGGTTTGTTTTCATAGGTCCTTTTCTTCTGTTGTGTTTCCCACCTAGAGAAGTTCCTTTAGCATTTGTTGTAGAGCTGGTTTGGTGATGCTGAATTCTCTTAGCTTTTGCTTGTCTGTAAAGCTTTTGATTTCTCCATCGAATCTGAATGAGATCCTTGCCGGGTAGAGTAATCTTGGTTGTAGGTTCTTCCCTTGCATCATTTCAAATATGTCATGCCACTCCCTTCTGGCTTGTAGAGTTTCTGCTGAGAAATCAGCTGTTAACCTTATGGGAGTTCCCTTGTATGTTATTTGTCGTTTTTTCCTCGTTGCTTTCAATAATTTTTCTTTGTCTTTAATTTTTGTCAATTTGATAACCGTGTGCCTCGGTGTGTTTCTCCTTGGGTTTATCCTGCCTCGGACTCTCTGCGCTTCCTGGACTTGGGTGGCTATTTCCTTTCCCATGTTAGTGAAATTTTCGACTATAATCTCTTCAAATATTTTCTCGGGTCCTTTCCCTGTCTCTTCTCCTTCTGAGACCCCTATAATGCGAATGTTGTTGCATTTAATGTTGTCCCAGAGGTCTCTTAGGCTGTCTTCTGCTATTGATTCCTTCTAGTGTATTTTTTTTTTTCCACACACACACACTGTATTTTATTTTTACAAGAGATAGATAGACTGACACCAAGCATTGTACATGGATGACCACAACAAAAGCAACAATGATTGCAATTACCAAACATGAAACACACTTATACTATGTCATAACATTGACATTCAGTCCAGTAATCCTCCACTGTAACAGCTCCTTTACTTTGCAGTGAAAATTGATTTGTATATTCTTTTCCTCTGAGTCCTTGTGGGATTTTTTTTTTTTTTAATTCAGACAGAAAGTCACAAAAATTATACTCATCCTCATCAGTTCACTCAGTCCCATGTAATTAATTTCTTTTTTTTCATCTTGATCTTTTGTTAGCACTTTTATGAGTTCATCAGTTTTTCATTAGAGTTCTGAAAATGCTTATTCATTCAGTTCAGCAGTACAGTCAGTTACCAGAAACCTGTACTTGTCAGAGTCTTTTCCATGAATTTCTTGAAGATGAAACTCTTTTATAGGAACATATTTGCAAAATCATCAGAGTACACCCAGAACTGTCTGTAAATGACAAAAGACTTAAAAATGACCATGGTTAAAGATTTGATGAAAGTTCATAATAATGCAGTTGACAAGAAAATTAGTTATTTCTGAGATATACATTTTAAAGTAATAACTAGGATTATTACTTATAACATTATACCAGAACATATAAGATTTTTAGACGTTTCCTGTAATGTCTGAAACATTTATATTAACATATTTCCATACATATTTCCATACAAATACAAATATAAGATTTTTAGGAATTTCATGTAATGTCTGAAACATTTATATTAACATATTTCCATACATATTTCCATACAAATACAAATATAAGATTTTTAGAAATTTCATGTAATGTCTGAAACATTTATATTAACATATTTCCATACATATTTCCATACAAATACAAATATAAGATTTTTAGAAATTTCATGTAATGTCTGAAACATTTATATTAACATATTTCCATACATATTTCCATACAAATACAAATATAAGATTTTTAGAAATTTCATGTACTGTCTGAAACATTTATATTAACATATTTCCATACATATTTCCATACAAATACAAATATAAGATTTTTAGAAATTTCATGTAATGTCTGAAACATTTATATTAACATATTTCCATACAAATAACCCAATGAAAGTTTAGTATTAGTTGTTTTGTTTGTTTTTTTATACTGCAGGTTCTTATTAGGCATCAGTTTTATACACATCCGTGTATACATGTCAATCCCAATCGCCCAATTCAGCACATCACCATCCCCACCTCATCGCAGTTTTCCCCCCTTGGTGTCCATATGTCCATTCTCTACATCTGTGTCTCAACTTCTGCCCTGCAAACTGGCTCATCTGTACCGTTTTTCTACGTTCCACATACATGCATTAACATACGATATTTGTTTTTCTCTTTCTGACTTACTTCACTCTGTATGACAGTCTCTAGATCCATCCACTTCTCAACAAATGACTCAATTTCGTTCCTTTTTATGGCTGAATAATATTCCATCGTATATATGTACCACAACTTCTTTATCCATTCGTCTGTTGATGGGCATTTAGGTTGCTTCCATGACCTGGCTATTGTAAATAGTGCTGCAATGAACATTCGGGTGCACGTGTCTTTTTGAATTACGGTTTTCTCTGGGTATGTGCCCAGTAGTGGGATTGCTGGGTCATATGGTAATTCTATTTTTAGTTTTTTAAGGAACCTCCATATTGTTCTCCATAGTGGCTGTATCAATTTACATTCCCACCAACAGTGCAAGAGGGTTCCCTTTTCTCCACACCCTCTCCAGCATTTGTTGTTTGTAGATTTTCTGATGATGCCCATTCTAACAGGAGTGAGGTGATACCTCATTGTAGTTTTGATTTGCATTTCTCTAATAATTAGTGATGTTGAGCATCTTTTCATGTGCTTCGTGGCCGTCTGTATGTCTTCTTTGGAGAAATGTCTATTTAGGTCTTCTGCCCATTTTTGGATTGGGGTGTTTGTTTCTTTGATATTGAGCTGAATGAGCTGTTTATATATTTTGGAGATTAATCCTTTGTCCGTTGATTCATTTGCAAATATTTTCTCCCATTCTGAGGGTTGTCTTTTGGTCTTGTTTATGGTTTCCTTTGCTGTGCAAAAGCTTTGAAGTTTCATTAGGTCCCACTTGTTTATTTTTGTTTTTATTTCCATTACTCTAGGAGGTGGATCGAAAAAGATCTTGCTGTGATTTATGTCAAAGAGTGTTCTTCCTATGTTTTCCTCTAAGAGTTTTATAGTGTCCAGTCTTATATTTAGGTCTCTAATCCATTTTGAGTTTATTTTTGTGTATGGTGTTAGGGAGTATTCTAATTTCATTCTTTTACATGTGGCTGTCCAGTTTTCCCAGCACCACTTATTGAAGAGACTGTCTTTTCTCCATTGTATATCTTTGCCTCCTTTGTCATAGATTAGTTGACCATAGGTGCGTGGGTTAATCTCTGGGCTTTCTATCTTGTTCCATTGATCTATGTTTCTGTTTTTGTGCCAGTACCATATTGTCTTGATTACTGTAGCTTTGTAGTATAGTCTGAAGTCAGGGAGTCTGATTCCTCCAGCTCCATTTTTTTGCCTCAAGACTGCTTTGGCTATTCGGGGTCTTTTGTGTCTCCATACAAATTTTAAGATGATTTGTTCTAGCTCCGTAAAAAATGCCCTTGGTAATTTGATAGGGATTGCATTGAATCTGTAGATTGCTTTGGGTAGTATACTCATTTTCACAATGTTGATTCTTCCAATCCAAGAACATGGTATATCTCTCCATCTGTTGGTATCATCTTTAATTTCTTTCATCAGTGTCTTATAGTTTTCTGCATACAGGTCTTTTGTCTCCCTAGGTAGGTTTATTCCTAGGTATTTTATTCTTTTTGTTGCAATGGTAAATGGGAGTGTTTCCATAATTTCTCTTTCAGATTTTTCATCATTAGTGTATAGGAATGCAAGAGATTTCTGTGCATTAATTTTGTAACCTGCAACTTTACCATATTCATTAATTAGCTCTAGCAGTTTTCTGGTGGCAGTTTTAGGATTCTCTATGTATAGTATCATGTCATCCGCAAACAGTGACAGTTTTACTTCTTCTTTTCCAATTTGTATTCCTTTTATTTCTTTTTCTTCTCTGATTGCCGTGGCTAGGACTTCCAGAACTATGTTGAATAATAGTGGTGAGAGTGGACATCCTTGTCTCGTTCCTGATCTTAGAGGAAATGCTTTCAGTTTTTCACCATTGAGAATGATGTTTGCTGTGGGTTTGTCATATATGGCCTTTATTATGTTGAGGTAGGTTCCCTCTATGCCCACTTTCTGGAGAGTTTTTATCATAAATGGGTGTTGAATTTTGTCAAAAGCTTTTTCTGCATCTATTGAGATGATCATATGGTTTTTATTCTTCAATTTGTTAATATGGTGTATCACATTGATTGATTTGCGTATATTGAAGAATCCTTGCATCCCTGGGATAAATCCCACTTGATCGTGGTGTATGATCCTTTTAATGTGTTGTTGGATTCTGTTTGCTAGTATTTTGTTGAGGATTTTTGCATCTATATTCATCAGTGATATTGGTCTGTAATTTTCTTTTTTTGTAGTGTCTTTGTCTGGTTTTGGTATCAGGGTGATGGTGGCCTCATAGAATGAGTTTGGGAGAGTTCCTTCCTCTGCAATTTTTTGGAAGAGTTTGAGAAGGATGGGTGTTAGCTCTTCTCTAAATGTTTGATAGAATTCACCTGTGAAGCCATCTGGTCCTGGACTTTTGTTTGTTGGAAGATTTTTAATCACAGTTTCAATTTCATTACTTGTGATTGGTCTGTTGATATTTTCTGTTTCTTCCTGGTTCAGTCTTGGAAGGTTATACCTTTCTAAGAATTTGTCCATTTCTTCCAGGTTGTCCATTTTATTGGCATAAAGTTGCTTGTAGTAGTCTCTTAGGATGTTTTGTATTTCTGCGGTGTCTGTTGTAACTTCTCCTTTTTCATTTCTGATTTTATTGATTTGAGTCCTCTCCCTCTTTTTCTTGATGAGTCTGGCTAATGGCTTATCAATTTTGTTTATCTTCTCAAAGAACCAACTTTTAGTTTTATTGATCTTTGCTATTGTTTTCTTTGTTTCTATTTCATTTATTTCTGCTCTGATCTTTATGATTTCTTTCCTTCTGCTAACTTTGGGTTTTGTTTGTTCTTCTTTCTCTAGTTTCTTTAGGTGTAAAGTTAGATTGTTTACTTGAGATTTTTCTTGTTTCTTTAGGTAGGCTTGTATAGCTATAAACTTCCCTCTTAGAACCGCTTTTGCTGCATCCCATAGGTTTTGGGTCGTCGTGTTTTCATTGTCATTTGTCTCTAGGTATTTTTTTATTTCCTGTTTGATTTCTTCAGTGATCTCTTGGTTATTTAGTAACGTATTGTTTAGCCTCCATGTGTTTGTCTTTTTTACGTTTTTTTCCCTGTAATTCATTTCTAATCTCATAGCGTTGTGGTCAGAAAAGATGCTTGATATGATTTCAATTTTCTTAAATTTACTGAGGCTTGATTTGTGACCCAAGATGTGATCTATCCTGGAGAATGTTCCGTGTGCACTTGAGAAGAACGTGTAATCTGCCGTTTTTGGATGGAATGTCCTATATATATCAATTAAATCTATCTGGTCTATTGTGTCATTTAAAGCTTCTGTTTCCTTATTTATTTTCATTTTGGATGATCTGTCCATTGGTGTAAGTGAGGTGTTAAAGTCCCCCACTATTATTGTGTTACTGTCGATTTCCTCTTTTATAGCTGTTAGCAGTTGCCTTATGTATTGAGGTGCTCCTATGTTGGGTGCATATATATTTATAATTGTTATATCTTCTTCTTGGATTGATCCCTGGATCATTATGTAGTGTCCTTCCTTGTCTCTTGTAACATTCTTTATTTTAAAGTCTATTTTATCTGATATGAGTATAGCTACTCCAGCTTTCTTTTGATTTCCATTTGCATGGAATATCTTTTTCCATCCCCTCACTTTCAGTCTGTATGTGTCCCTAGGTCTGAAGTGGGTCTCTTGTAGACAGCATATATATGGGTCTTGTTTTTGTATCCATTCAGCCAGTCTATGTCTTTTGGTTGGGGCATTTAATCCATTCACGTTTAAGGTAATTATCGATATGTATGTTCCTATGACCATTTTCTTAATTGTTTTGGGTTTGTTTTTGTAGGTCCTTTTCTTCTCTTGTGTTTCCCACTTAGAGAAGTTCCTTTAGCATTTGTTGTAGAGCTGGTTTGGTGGTGCTGAATTCTCTTAGCTTTTGCTTGTCTGTAAAGCTTTTGATTTCTCCATCAAATCTAAATGAGATCCTTGCTGGGTAGAGTAATCTTGGTTGTAGGTTCTTCCCTTTCATCACTTTAAGTATTTCATGCCACTCCCTTCTGGCTTGCAGAGTTTCTGCTGAGAAATCAGCTGTTAACCTTATGGGGGTTCCCTTGTATGTTATCTGTCGTTTTTCCCTTGCTGCTTTCAATAATTTTCCTTTGTCTTTAATTTTTGCCACTTTGATTACTATGTGTCTCGGCGTGTTTCTCCTTGGGTTTATTCTGTATGGGACTCTCTGCGCTTCCTGGACTTGGGTGGCTATTTCCTTTCCCATGTTAGGGAAGTTTTCGATTATAATCTCTTCAAATATTTTCTCTGGTCCTTTCTCTCTCTCTTCTCCTTCTGGGACCCCTATAATGCGAATGTTGTTGCGTTTAATGTTGTCCCAGAGGTCTCTTAGGCTGTCTTCATTTCTTTTTATTCTTTTTTCTTTAGTCTGTTCCGCAGCAGTGAATTCCACCATTCTGTCTTCCAGGTCACTTATCCGTTCTTCTGCCTCAGTTATTCTGCTATTGATTCCTTCTAGTGTAGTTTTCATTTCAGTTATTGTATTGGTCATCTCTGTTTGTTTGTTCTTTAATTCTTCTAGGTCTTTGTTAATCATTTCTTGCATCTTCTCAATCTTTGCCTCCATTCTTATTCCGAGGTCCTGGATCATCTTCACTATCATTATTCTGAATTCTTTTTCTGGAAGGTTGCCTATCTCCACTTCATTTAGTTGTTTTTCTGGGGTTTTTTCTTGTTCCTTCATCTGGTACATAGCCCTCTGCCTTTTCATCTTCTCTGTCTTTCTGTAACTGTGGTTTTTGGTCCACAGGCTGCAGGATTGTAGTTTTTCTTGCTTCTGTTGTCTGCCCTCTGATGGTTGAGGCTATCTAAGAGGCTTGATGGGAGGCTCTGGTGGTGGGTAGAGATGACTGTTGCTGTGGCGGTCAGAGCTCAGTAAAACCTTAATCCACTTGACTGTTGATGGGTGGGGCTGGGTTCCCTCCCTGTTGCTGTGGCGATCAGAGCCCAGTAAAACCTTAATCCACTTGACTGTTGATGGGTGGGGCTGGGTTCCCTCCCTGTTGGTTGTTTTGCCTGAGGCAACCCAACACTGGAGCCTACCCGTGCTCTTTGGTGGGGTTAATGGCAGACTCTGGGAGGGCTCACGCCAAGGAGAACTTCCCAGGACCTCTGCTGCCAGTGTCCTTATCCCCACGGTGAAACAGAGCCACCACTCGCCTCTGCAGGAGACCCCCCAACACCAGCAGGTACGTCTGGTTCAGTCTCCCCCAGGGTCACTGCTCCTTCCCCTGGGTCCCGATGCACACATTACTTTGTGTGTGCCCTCCAAGAGTGGGGTCTCTGTTTCCCCCAGTCCTGTCACAGTCCTGCAATCAATTCCCACTAGACTTCAAAGTCTGATTCTCTAGGAATTCCTCCTCCCTTTGCCGGACCCCCAGGTTGGGAAGCCTGAGGTGGGGCTCAGAACCTTCACTCCAGTGGGTGGACTTCTGTGGTATAAGTGTTCGCCAGTCTGTGAGTCACCCACCCAGCAGTTATGGGATTTGATTTTACTCTGATTGCGCCCCTCCTACCGTCTCACTGTGGCTTCTCCTCTGTCCTTGGACGTGGGGTGTCCTCCTTGGTGAAGTCCAGGGTCTTCCTGTCAATGATTGTCCAGCAGCCAGTTGTGATTCTGGTGCTCTCGCAAGAGGGAGTGAGAGCACGTCCTTCTACTCCGCCATCTTGGTTAATCTCCCCCCTTCTAGTGTATTTTTCATTTCAGTTATTGTATTGTTCATCTCTGTTTGTTTGTTCTTTAATTCTTGTAGGTCTTTGTTAAACATTTCTTGCATCTTCTCGATCTTTGCCTCCATTCTCTTTCCGAGGTCCTGGATCATCTTCACTATCATTATTCTGAATTCTTTTTCTGGAAGGTTGCCTATCTCCACTTCATTTAGTTGTTTTTCTGGGGTTTTATCTTGTTCCTTCATCTGGTACATAGCCCTCTGCCTTTTCATCTTGTCTGTCTTTCTGTGAATGTTGTTTTTGCCCCACAGACTGCAAAATTGTAGTTCTTCTTGCTTCTGCTGCCTGCCCTCTAGTGGATGAGGCTATCTAAGAGGCTTGTGCAAGTTTCCTGATGGGAGGGACTGGTGGTGGGTAGAGCTGGGTGTTGCTCTGGTGGGCAGAGCTCAGTAAAACTTTAATCTGCTTGTCTGCTGATGGGTGGGGCTGGGTTCCCTCCCTGTTGGTTGTTTGGCCTGAGGTGACCCAACACTGGAGCCTACTCGGGCTCTTTGTTGGGGCTAATGGTGGACTCTGGGAGGGCTTACACCAAGGAGTACTTCCCAGAACTTCTGCTGCCAGTGTCCTTGTCCTCATGGTGAGCCACAACCACCCCCCGCCTCTGCAGGACACCCTCCAACACTAGCAGGAAGGTCTGGTTCGGTCTCCTATGGGGTCACTGCCCCTTCCCCCTGGGTGCCGATGCATACACTACTTTGTGTGTGCCCTCCAAGAGTGGAGTCTCTGTTTCCCCCAGTCCTGTCGAATTCCTGCAATCAAATCCCGCTAGCCTTCAAAGTCTGATTCTCTAGGAATTCCTCCTCCTGTTGCTGGACCCCCAGGTTGGGAAGCCTGACGTGGGGCTCAGAACCTTCACTTCAGTGGGTGGACTTCTGTGGTATAAGTGGTATAAGTGTTCTCCAGTTTGTTTTCTCCAGTTTGTGAGTCACCCACCCAGCAGTTATGGGTTTTGATTTTATTGTGATTGTGCCCCTCCTACCATCTCATTGTGGATTCTCCTTTGTCTTTGGATGTGGGGTATCTTTTCCGGTGAGTTCCAGTGTCTTCCTGTTGATGATTGTTCAGCAGTTAGTTGTGATTTTGGTGCTCTCGCAAGAGGGAGTGAGAGCACGTCCTTCTACTCCGCCATCTTGAACCAATTAGCTCACCCATTATTTTACTTTGGCCTCACCACAGCCTTGGAGATTGGAGGTATTTCAATTTTGTAAGTGGGAACCAGAGGCCCAAAGGAGGCCTGTAATATGTGCACAGTCACACAGTGAGTTAGCCAACCTCATCTCCCCAGCAGTGGACGGGTGAGGGAAGCTATGTCATCTTTGGCAAACGTTTTATCCCCTCTGAGCCTCAGTTCCTTCCCTTGTAAGACTAGGATGATTACTCCTATCCCTCAAGGTTGCTGGGAGGCTCGAATTTGTTCGATAGTGCACGTGACCTGTGGGTCCTGGTCACAGAAATGATCAGACACTCTGGCTGATGTAATTATCATTACCCCTCCCCCTCCCATTGAATTTGTGGAGGAGCAACATCTGACAGCATTAAAATCCAGCTGCAGTTGGAAGGCACTCTGATGGTCTCCACTGTGGGCACATCCTCCCTCTCCTCCAACTCCAAAGCCCAATCTCCAGTGAGTAAGCACTCTCCTGTGAACTGCAAGGATTTTATTGCTGGAATCCTCTAATCAGACACCTGGACATGGCAGGCTGCTGACACGACTTAGTGATCAGGCAAGTGGCTTCCTTGGGGTTCCTGGCAGGGACAGCTCCATCAACACAAAGGACTTGAGTATATTTTATCCTGCAAAGAGAAGGTCAGGAAACCTGGTGAGGCCTCTGGGGTCCCGGAGACATCAAGCTGCACTGAACACTGGGGAGAGGCCTGCAGGCTTGTTTGGAGGGTAGCCTCTGGATCTGAGCAGGTAAAGGTGGATTCCTCCCAATGAAGCTTCCTCCAGTGGAACAGAGAAGAGGGGTCTCTCTGGTGGGTTGAGGGCAGTCTGGGATAGAGTGGGGGAGGCTGCTGAGGACCACCTGGCAGGGCTCCACAGTGGCCCCTGGGAGTCTCCAGGGATGAGCTGACCCCCATCTGTTTCCCCCCTCTGCCCCTCTGCCCCTTGGACACTTGCAGCTGAAGCAGTGGCTTGTTCCCACCACCTCTTGGGGCGGCAGAGAGAGGATTCACTCTGGTCCTCCACTCTGGGCATCCCAGGCCTGGGGAAGGCAGGAGTGGAGCTTTTGGACTCAGCCTCCTCTTATGGCATTTGAGGCACAGAATGGCCCTTTGGGGTGCAGGGAACAAGGGCAATGTGGGTTTTAGGTGGGGTGGAGCAGGGGACTTGAGGCACTAAGGGAAAGGAACGGACGTTTGGAGAAGGCAAGGACTCAGTGTTAATGGTTTGCAGAAGATGCAGGTCATGGGCTGGAGAGGCTGCCATCAGGGAGGCCAGTGCTGAGGGCCTGACACCGAAGCCAGGTGGTGCCACAGAGACAGCAAGGCCTAGCCAGGCCCAGCTCAGGAGCTCCAGGGCTGGACTGAGTCTTCCTACCCGAGCCTCTCCCATGCTGTGCGTGTCCGCCGCATCCTCTCTACCTCCTCATTCATGAGGCTCTTTCTCCTCCCAGGTTCCCAGGGAAGGGCCCTGGTGGAGAGGAAATGAGCTCCCCCACCTCGCACTGCCCTGAGCAGACCCCCCTCACCCGCCCCAAGACAGGCGCCAGAGGCACAGACACGCACAGCCGGACCCACCAGAACACCGAGAGTGTTTTGCCTACCCTCATCTGTCAACTTCCGGTCAGCGCAGCTCTTCAGTTGACTGGCAGTGTCCAGTACCAAAGGGTCTGTTTCATACTGTCTCATATTTGCCATATAGTCCTCAGGGGTTCCCGCCACGAACAGGCTAAGAGTCTCCCTCAAGGCCGGGCAAATGTCGCAATCTGAAACACAAAGATAAGGTGACCCTCCCTGGAAAGGCACCCATCAGAGCACACTCTTCCCTTCCCCCTCCCGACATGCTCAGTGCTGCCCTGGGAAGGTGTCAGAACCCTTGGGGAACCCGTGTCCCAGCCACTCACTTCCGCCCAAGATCGGGAGCAAGGCAGTGCAGAGCAGCGGGAGAGCTCCAGCCCGCATCATGGGGTGGGTGGCAGGTGATCCCTACCCACCTGGACCCCCTTTATACCTGCCCTGGGCCCCACGCCTGTCTGACACTTCTTTTTCCAGGAGGTACTGCCAGGCGTCTCCCAGGCCACAGCTTGGAGTTGCCTGGGGCTGCACAGGGAGGGGCTGTGTGTGCCGGCAAGATGCTGGTCCTTCGGTCCACAGAGCGCCCTGGCTCAGCCTCCCTCCCATCTGGAGGCTCTGTGGGAGGGTCAGCTGACACGGGAAGCTGAACAACTGAAAATCCCCAGGTTGACCAGAAAAGGGGCAGAAATGGTCCCAAATCAGGCCTCCTGAATGATGGCCCATGGCAGCCTGTCACAACTGCATGTGACTTTGAAAACAGTCTGGTCTTGATGTTATGGGTTTTTCAGGAAGCTCAGCGCTTACAAATGGTCTCAAAGGTAGTAAGTGCCAGGAAGGCCAGGGCACAAGTCCTGAACCCTTGGTCAGGCTCTCCGGTGGCTCCTTCCCTGCCCTGCTTTCATCACAGTGTCCTTGATCTTGTCAGTGGCCTCTGTTGAGCCACTCCCCCGAATTTGTTTCTGGAGCCCCGAAACCTCCCCTACATGATGGCCCAGAAGTTCTAGTTTTCTTGTTGATCAGTTGATCAAGTCCTGCCACCTGGTGACTTTGACAGTGTTACCAAACTCAGGCCTGGCTGCTCACCGCTTGAAAGCCAATACTCGAGAGGTTGGAAAGGAAAGTTTGCTTTATTCCAGAGGCCAGCAATCAGGGGAGAGGACGGATTCCTGCCCAAAGGCCAACTCCTAACTGCCGATCAAGGCGCAAGAGCTTTTAAGTGGGGTTTAAGGGGTGTATAGGCGAGGGAGGGGGCAGAGTAGCACAGTCAGGTCTGACAGTCATCTTGAAATTGGCAACGCGGTGGTCTGATCACCATCATCTTGATTGTTTTAAGTACAGTTAATCTTCAGTTCCAGGATCAGTTTGTTCCCATTTCCTTGAGGCCTGTTCTCAGAATTGTGTGAAATGGGGCGGCTTATGTCATGGCTACCATCTGGTCATCATGTACTCATCTTCCTCCACCTGGTGGGGCTTTAGTATCTGCAGAACAGCTCAAAGGATATGGTTCTGAATATTACCTATAGCCCCTGAGGAGTAACTTGAGGACTAGACTTTGTTTAATGACTAAACGATTATTTTGTCTTGTGTAGAGGCTTAGAGTTTAAAGTATAACTAAGTTCTAAGGCCATGGGGGTGGTTACAACAGCACCTCAATCTACACAGGAATATTTTCCCCAACCTGCTTCTTCTCTTGAGTGTCTCTGTACTGTTCCCCCCATCACCTCTCCAGAGCTCTGACTTCAGGAAAAGCCAAGCCCCTTCTAGGCCCACAGTCCCCGGGCCATTCGCACAACCAGTCCCGCACCCCTGCTGCCTCTGTGAACTTATCCCTGCCTTTCTTTCCTCCCTCAGTGACCTCCTTTCTGCTTCTTAACCAGCCCGAGTATGCTCCTGTAGCAGGGGTTTTGCATGTGCTGCCCTCCCTGCCTGGAATGCTCTTCCTCCCAGTGGCTGCATGCTTCGTTGCCTCATTTCTCAGGTCTGTTCAAATATCACACGTCAGAGAAATTTCTCCATACTCTTTTTTTTTAAAATACGTTTATTTATTTATTTTTGGTTGCGTTGGGTCTTTGTTGCTGTGCGCGGGCCTTCTCTAGTTGAGGTGAGCGGGGGCTACTCTTCGTTGCGGAGCACGGGCTCTAGGCAAGCAGGCTCAGTAGTTGTGGCTCGCGGGCTCTAGAGCACAGGCTCAGTAGTTGTGGTGCATGGGCTTAGTTGCTCCATGGCATGTAGGATCTTCCCAGACCAGAGCTCAAACCCATGTCCCCTGCATTGGCAGGTGGATTCTTAACCACTGCGCCACCAGGGAAGTCCTCCCCATACTCTTGACCCCTTACATCAAAGGCGCTGGCCCCCTCCTTCCCCCCATGGCACTCTCTTTTTTCCCCCTGCTTCATCTTCCTCCATAGCACTTCTTGCCATTGGTTGATTGTCTTTCACTCCCTCTTAGATGCATAAAGAGCTGCAGGAGAGCGAGAGCTTTGCTGTGTGTGCTGCTGCATCCCCAGGACTAGGACAGGGCCCAACACTCAGTGGGTGTTACACAATGTTTGTTAGAATAATGGAAGGAATATTCCATTTCTCTGGAGTTGATAAACAAGAATATTTTTACTTCTATTTGCCGTAGATGTGCTTATGAATATTGCCTGGGATTAATTAAATTAGGTGAAGGTTTAAAATATTTTGATAAGTCAGAATTAAGTAACTTTTTGTTGGAGGCCCCTGGCTGGCCTTTTCTCTGAGTCACCTTTGGCAGAATAAGGTTTGCTGAAGCCCAGATTTGAAGTTGGGACACAAGTTGTGTGACCACAATCAGAACCTTATGCCAGATAGGATTCATATCTGGTAACTGCTCTTGGCAAGGAGGCACCAAGTATTGAGCTCCAGCTGTCAGCTGGTCTCCATGGAGTCCTCCCTTGCCATGGCTACTGATGCCTGGGGGCCATACCTCTGAAGGTCACCCCATGAGGGGCTCAGGTGGCTGCAGATGTACCTCAGAGTTCCTGGGCAGGAACGTGAACACCATATGGCCCAGGCTGCACGTGCTTGCCCTTTGTCTGTGTGGGACAGGACTTCAGTGTGGTGGGACACCTGGGCACGGGTCACAAGCCTCCTGTCCTTCAGAAGACACTGCCCTCCATCCCCTCCCCAGCTCTGTGAGATGAGGAAGCCAGTAGCTTGGAGTGCTGAAGTAACACAGGTCGCTGCTATGGATCCAGCCCAGTGCCCTTCCGAGGATGCCACAAGACCATCTGAGACGTCCCTGGATGGTGGGGACATTTGGTGAGGTCAGGGCAAAGTGCTGAACAAGGTCAAGAGAGGAGTTGCAGCAGATGTAGCCCTTTCCTAATGCAAGTTTTTTTAAAATAAAATTTTAATTTGGGATAATTTTAGACTTATAGAAAAGTTGCAAAGATTTATTGAAACTGAGAATCAACATTGGAACATTACTGATAACTAAACCCTACTCTTTATTTGGATGTCACTAGGTTGTCCACTAATGTCCTCTTTGGGTTCCAGGATCCAATATACAACCTATACACACTGCATTCATTGTCTTGTCTCCCCAGTCTTCTCTGCTCTGTGGAGTGACTCATTCTTTCCTTGTCTGTCATGGCCTTGGCAGTGTTGAGGAGGACTGGCCAAGTATTGTAGAATGATCCCCAAGCTGAGTTTGTCTGCTGTTGTTCTCATAATGTAGACTGGGGTACAGACTTTGGGTTTTGAGAACATCACAGAGGTGAAGTGCCCTTCCCATCACCTTACATCAGGGTATATATGGCAGCAGTATGTCTTACCACTGGGTATATCAGCCTTGATTACTTGACTAATGTTGTGTTTGCCATGTTTCTGCACTGTTTTCCCCTTCCCCTGCTGTTTTCTTTGGAAATGAGTTACTAAGTCTAGCCCACTCTCAGGGAGGTCAGGGCAGTAAGTTCCCCCTCCTGGAGGGGATAATCTACATATATGATTCGGGATGTTTCTGTAGGGAATGTTTGTCTCTTCTCCCCCATTTATTTATTTAATCATTTATTTATATCAGTATGGACTCACACATATTACTTTATACTTTAGGTTATCATCTAATATTCTGTTATTTATTTTGTTGGTCAAACTGTTTCCAATTTGGACATTGGAAGCTTTCTCAGGCTTTCTTCTGCTAGAGTTTTCAAGGACCATCTCATCTTGTTTGCACCAACAAACTGCTTTCCTAGAGTGGAAAGTTGAACTTGACTCTTGAGAGAGTTTTCAGCACGTGGAGGGGCACCTCTGGTGGACCCAGCACTCTGGGCCTTAGGACTCCCATCCACAGTGGCCTGTAAGGCTGTGGGCCTCAGAGTCTCTGATGCAGGAGTCAAACCCCACAAACCCACAGCTGTTTACTGATGCTTCTGGATAGGCTATGCAGTCCAAGCACCTCTTGGGACCAGGTGCACTGATGGAGGAGGGCGAGACAGCCAGGAGAGGGGGCAAGGCTGGAGCCACTGGGAGTCAAGAGCGTGCCCAGGAACTTGCTCCCTTAAGGGTCTGAGAAAAGCTGGCAGCACGATCAAAAATGACAGACCTACCGGCCCCTAAGAAAACCCACGTGGCCACAAGTCCTGTGAATTCCCTGGTAGGGAGTGATTCAGAGCCCAAGGCTGGTGTCCGCCAGTCCTCGGGGCCCAGTCCAGAGACTGCAGCAGTTAAGATATTTAGGGGGCTTTGGTAAGGTCCAGCTCCTCATTCTTATCTCCAGGACTTAACCTTGGGGAAAAGGTAAGGATGCTGGATGACTCCCTGTAGTGGTGTAGACCTGTCCTTGACCCTCCCGTGCTTTCCTCTCCGCAGTTCGGGAGAGTACTGCCTTTGGAGCCCGGATAGGCTGGGGGGAAGGATGACCAGGAAAACAGGTGATGGCTGGGGCTGGGACAACAGAGCATTTGGCTCAGAATGGAGTCCCTTAGAAATGTCAGCTCCAGCTGTTCTTTGGCAAAGATACCACCACGTCTTCTCCAGGAGCTCTGCTCTCAGAGTAGGAAGGGCTTCCCACACTAAACACCCGCAAGGGCTGAGGGATCCATCTGCGCCAGGTGCCTGCCCTCAGGCCTGTGGAGCTCCCTGGAGGGGTGTGGGCTGGGCTCAGGGAGCTAGTGGTTTATAAAGCAGCAGAAACCCTGCCCTGAGCAGAGCATCCCAGCGCTGACACGATGAAGGGAACACTGCTTGTGCTGGCCTTGCTGGTGACCAGAGAGCTGACCTTTGAGACGGGTGAAGGTAGGAAGGAGGGTACAGATGGTCTTCCTGACCCTTGCCCCATGCCATCTCACTGCATCCTTCCATAGTCATCTCCAGGCAGCTTCTAGGGACAGATTTAGAGGGCAGCTGGCAGATCAATGCCCAGGAGTCCTGCAGAAACCACCTGAGGCTTTCAGTCTTTGAATGCAGGGGGAGGTCATTAGCTGTGCACACTGTGAGGGATAGTTAGTTGGGGGTAGTGGTGCTTATTGGAAGGGAAGAAGCAGGCAGGCTGGTATGCCTGGGGGCAGTGGTCAAGGGCAGAGGGGTCTCCAGTCCTAGCCCCTCTAGCTGCTCCCTTCTGCTGGGAGTGCCTCATAGAGAATGTTTTCTGTCTGGGATATAACAGTCCTGGGAGAGGGTGGATCTCAGTGGGAGATGAGTCTGGAAGCATTGGATATGTGAGTTACTATCAAGTGGTGGGGAAACGGGAACCTCCTACCCCGGTCATTCCTTTGATGAAGTGTTTTCTGTCTGTGCTTTCAGTGGAAGCTTGCCCTATATTTTACGGAGTGGTTAGCACTGTGGTCCTCGGAAAGCAGGACACTGTTGGACCTAGCCCTCGAAACAGTCGGCACTACTGAACGGGAAAAAGCAGCCATAGAAAAAAATCCAGGATTGCTACAATGAGTTGGGATTTCTGGACAAGCTCAAGCCTCTGAAACTCATGGTAATTTACTCTCCCCATCCGCCACCCTGACAACCACATGCAGCATATTGCAATATGCCACGTGGTAATAGACCGTGCAGTCATGGGTTATGTGAGAGACAAGAGGTATAAACAATGAAACGCATAAACCTTTGCTCCACCCTACGGCACATATGATATGCAACCACAGGCCACCTGCACACCCAGCCTCTTCTGCTACCGAATATGTCCATAGCATGCCAATTAGCTCCCACACAGCAGTGGACTAATATCAATGCAACACACCAAGTGTGTTGACTCGTGATTTTTTTCTTGGTGAGGGGAATTAGCGTTGGAGGAGCAGAATTTTAATCTTTGTCAGGAAAGGAAGAATTCAGCTCACACGCACTAGGAGTCCTGTCAGAGCTCTTTTAGGAATATTGAAAATGACCCCCTGCCTTTAGACTCTTTTCCCAGGAAAGGACTCCCTTGGCTTTGTAAGGTTTCTGGCTTGTGGCCACTTCACTTCCTCTTGTGCCCACTTTGATGTCTATTCCTCTGGCTCAGAGCCCCACTTCCACTGACATTGTCTCAGTGCCTACAGGCCAGAATTCCACTCAGGTGTTTTGGGGCCTGAGGCTCCTGAGGCAGCTTCTAGCTTCATGCAGCTGCTCAGCTGCGCTAGTAATGTATCTCCTGAGGAAAGATCTTTCTTTCGTTGTTGTTCTTGTCATACCTCATACTACCAGATAGGTAGTCTGTCTTTTACCCTGTTTTCCTCAAAGTGTTGATACTGCATAGCGAGACGTTTTCCCATAAAGCAGAGTTTCTTGCACTAATATAAGCACACAGGGCACATGGGGTTGTTTACAACACCTGCATGCACCTGCATGACAGAAGGGGCTCAGGTGCAGGAGATGTGGCACAAACCCAGCCTCCGCTACCTTGCTCCTCCCTCAGGACCAGCCCCTGCTACGCCCTGCAGAACCCTTGTCCTCTCCTCCCCTCCCTGGCATGGCTCGTTGCTCCGTCTCCATCCTGACACCTGTGCACAGGCGATTAGGGAGCCATCCTCCCCCTGGCCTGCCTGATGGCAGCCCCCTCTCCACTGGTGGGTCTGTGGGCCAGAGGTTCTTGCTGGGGATGCAGCTGAATCACTGAGGGTGAGGTGTGACGTGATCCTGGGGAGACAGGGTCTCCCTGCTGTGGGCTCAGGTCCTGTCCCTCCTCATCCTACTCCCTCCCAGGGTTCCATCCTCCTCAGCGACGAATGTGTTAACTATACAGTGTCCACGGCGATGGATGATATTCTAGGAGACATGTGTAAACTGCTCCCTTTGGGGAGATAATCTTTGTGAGTGATGCCTGGTCTACGCTTGGTCTTCCTGCCCTGTTCTCCTTATCAGCTGCAGCTAGAATCCAACACCTGTCCCCACCTGACTCCGATAAAATAACTGCCGCTTCGCTCAGTGTGCCCATCGTCTGCGTGCTGTGTGGGGAGGATGTGAGGCCCAGCAGGAGATCTTGGGAGATGGTGAGAAGTGACACATGTGGTCATTGAGAGCATGGGGACCGGACTCAGAACCAGGGTAAGCCTAGGCTCTGTCCTTGGCAAGCTGTGGCACCATGGGCAAGTTTGCTGTAACTTTCTCAGGCCGTTCTCTCATCTGCGAAATGGGGATTGTGTGTGAAGATTAAGCAAAATAACACATATCTAACCCCCGACTTCACCAGCCTGGAAAGATAAAAGTGTTGCCTGGGGCCACAGATAGCATATCTCCCACTCTGGCCTTTATCACAGTTGCAGAGTCTCTAGTCCTTTAAATGTCCCTCCAGTTATTGGAGGGCGACTCAGGAGATGACCTGAGTAGGCTCATCACAAGTCCCCTCTTTTTCCCACTGGCATTCACCATTTGCTACTTCTTAGATGGATGTCTTCTGAGGATCCAAACCTTTCTTCAAGGACACTTAGTACCACTGCTGTCCTTGGGTTCTGCCACTGGGACCAGGACCCCCATGAAGTCTTGGGCCAGGAGGAAGGGAGTGGATGGAAGAAGCTAACCCAGAGGCAGTGTTGTTGTCATGGAAAGAGCTCAGGCTCTGAAGTCTTAATTGCAGAATGTGCCACATGGGGCACGTGTCCCGAGCCCTCCGAGCCTACTTCTAAAAGCATGAAATGGGTAATTGCGTTACCAGTAGGAGACTTGTGAAGCTACAAAGAAGGGACTAGGTTTCACCTCTGTCTCCTAGGGTCTAGGGCAATGTCAGCTACAGTGAGCATGGCCCACAAAAAGAGTGGCATAACTGGTAAAATCTCTCTACTGTCTGGCCAGGTGAGCAAAATAAGGTCACATGCCAGGAGCTGAACTTGGGACTTGGGGCTAAGAGGCCAGGGCCTTGAGTCCTGGCTCTTCTTTGACCTGATGGCTGAACTTAAGCATTTAAGTTCACCCGTTTGTCCATTCTACACCTTGATTTTATATCTGCCAAGTGCTGGATGCTCTGCCAGGCTTAGTATTAAGTGTTCAGGTCATCCTAAAAAGATGTAAAATTTTGTTGAAAAGTACAAAATAAAATTTGAACAGATAAAGAGCTAAATCATATCCTTGTATGAAATGAATTGACATTTTAGAAATGTCATCTGTTCCCAAACCCATCTAAATTAATCTTTGTTTGAATGAAGATTGACTTAATATTTGCCCCCCCAAAATAAATGCTTGAAGTCAACCAAGGAAATTTTGAAAAGCAGGAGCTGTAAAGAGGATTGTTCTCACTGGGTACTGCAACAGAAGTATAAGTCTCCAGCTAATAAATACTCTAGCTTTAGTGGAGGAATATTTAGGTGGTCATTGTGACAGAAGAGAAAACACATGGATAGAGTCAAAGATAGTTTAAGATATAATAATAACAATTTATTGAATCATGAAGAAAGAATGGATTTTTAAAAAATGGCATTGAGGGGCTTCCCTGGTGGCGCAGTGGTTGAGAATCTGCCTGCCAATGCAGGGGACACGGGTTCAAGCCCTGGTCTGGGAAGATCCCACATGCCGCGGAGCAACTGGGCCCGTGAGCCACAACTACTGAGCCTGTGCGTCTGGAGCCTGTGCTCCACAACAAGAGAGGCCGCGATAATGAGAGGCCCGCGCACCGCGATGAAGAGTGGCCCCCGCTTGCTGCAACTAGAGAAAGCCCTCGCACAGAAACGAAGACCCAACACAGCCATAAATAAATAAATAAATAAATAAACACAAAGTTAAAAAAAAAAAAAGATGTAACACTCAAGATTTCAGCTTTAAAAAAAAAAATGGCATTGAGAAAAATGGCCAAAGATTAAAACAATCGAGATGGATCTACCAAGCCTTTTCCTATGGATTTATGTGGATTAACGATTTAATTAACATTGCTCCAATAGTTAATTATTCGTCAGTCACAACTGGTTTCTCTGTCTCTCTGTCTCTCTGTTTCTCTCTCTTTCAGTATGACATTCATGATATCATAAATACTTTGTCTCCTAGGGCAGAATATACAATGGAGAAAAGACAAACTCTTCAGCAAGTGGTGTTGGGAAAGCTGCACAGCCACATGTAAATCAGTGAATTTAGAACACATGCTCACACCACACCCAAAAATAAACTTAAAATGGCTTAAAGACTTAAACATAAGACATGACACCATAAAACTCCTAGACGAGAACATAGGCAAAACATCCTCTGACATAAATCGTACCAATGTTTTCTTAGGTCAGTCTCACTAGGCTATAGAAATAAAAGCAAAAATAAACAAATGGGACCTAATCAAACTTATAAGCTTTTCCACAGCAAAGGAAACCATAAACAAAATGTAAAGACAACCCACAGCATTGACATACATACACTACCAAATGTAAAATAGATAGCTAGTGGGAAGCAGCCGCATAGCACAGGGAGATCAGCTCGGTGCTTTGTGACCACCTAGAGGGATGGGATAGGGAGGGTGGGAGGGAGATGCAAAAGGGAGGGGATATGGGGATGTATGTGTATATATAGCTTATTCACTTTGTTATAAAGCAGAAACTAATATACCATTGTAAAGCAATTATACTCCAATAAAGATGTTAAAAAAAAAATAAAGACAATCCATAGGCTGGGAGAAAATGCTTGCAAACAATGCGACCAACAATGGCTTAATTTCCAAAACATACAAACAGCTCTTACAACGCAATAACAAAAAACCAAACAGCCCAATCAAAAAATGGGCAGAAGACTTAAATAGACATCTCTCCAAAGAAGACATACAGATGGCCAATAGGCACATGTAAAGATGCTCAACATTGCTAATTATTAAAGAAATGCAAGTCAAAACCACAATGAGAAAAAAAAAAAAAAAACAAAAAAAACCACAATGAGGTACCACCTCACACTGGTCAAAATGGCTATCATTAAAAAGTCTACAAATAACAAATGCTGGAAAGGGTGTGGAGAAATGGGAACCCTCCTACACTGTTGGTGGAAATGTAAATTGGTGCAGCCACTATGGAAAACGTTATGGAGGTTCCTCAAAAAACTAAAAATAGAATTACCATATGATCTAACAATTCCACTCCTGGGCATATATCTGGACAAAACTATAATTCGAAAGTGTTCATAGCAGCACCATTTACAATAGCCAAGACATGGAAGCAACCTAAGTGTCCATCGACAGATGAATGGATAAAGTAGAAGTAGTATATATATATATACACACAATGGAATACCACTCAGCAATTAAAAAGAATGAAATAATGCCATTTGCAGCAACATGGATGGAACTAGAGATTATCATGCTAAATGAAGTAAGTCAGAAAGACAAAGACAAATACCATATGATACCCTTTATTTTATTTTATTTATCAATTTTAAAAATTTATTATTTATTTATTTATTTATTTATTTTTGGCTGCATTGGGTCTCTGTTGCTGCCCGTGGACTTTCTCTAGTTGTGGTGAGCAGGGGCTACTCTTCGTTGTGGTGCACAGGCTTCTTATTGCAGTGGCTTCTCCTGTTGTGGAGCATGGTCTCTAGGCACGTGGGCTTCAGTAGTTGTGGCACATGGGCTCAGTAGTTGTAGTGCACGGGCTTAGTTGCTCCACAGCATGTGGGATCTTCCTGGACCAGGGATCAAATCCATGTCCCCTGCATTGGCAGGCGGATTCTTAACCACTGTGCCACCAGGGAAGTCCTATTTATATATGGAATCTTAAATATGACACAAATGAACTTATTCACAGAACAGAAATAGACTCACAAGCATAGAGAACAGACCTGTGGTTGCCAAGGGGCAGGGGTGAGGGAGGAATCAATTTGGAGCTTGGAATTAGCAGAGGCAAACTATTATATATAGACTGGATAAACAACAGGGTCCTACTGTATAGCACAGGGAACTATATTTGACATCCTGTAATAGCCATAATGGAAAAGAATATGAAAAAGAATATATATATATATATACACACATATATATACACACACATATATATATAAACTGAATCACTTTGCTGTACACCAGAAACTAACACAACATTGTAAATCAACTATACTTCAATAAAAATAAATTAAAAACAAATAAACAAACCAAAAAACAAAACCTTTGTCTCCTAATCAGATGCTTGGAGATGGTCTTAGGACATTAGTGCAATTTTCCCAGGTTGCCGCCTCCTGAATAAAGCAATTTTTCCTTTTCCAGCAACTCTTATCTCGCCAGTATCGACCTTTCCAACAGTGAGCAGCTGAATTTGGGTAGGGAACCAGCCTCCTCCAGTTACACTCCTGGGTTGAACACAGTCACTGACTACATAGACAGGGATGTTTACTGTGGGAACGGCAGCAGAGCTCCATACTTGACCACCTGCTCAGTCACCCAACATCCCTCCCCCATTTTCCCCAATATGACCCTGTCTAGAGTTTTCTCTCTTGTCACTGCCCAAATATACTGTAGCCCATAAAATCGACTTCAGCCCACATGTATTTGAAGAGAAATAAGATAGTATTTATTAGCTTCCAGATAATAGGTGGATGCACTGCGTATGGAAATGACAAGCTTTAGTGTGTCTTTTGATTTTGTAGCTTTGTGAAGCATAATACAATGTCTCTAATTATTTCTGTGATCGGTTGCAGAGTACACACCACGGAAATCTTTGTGCGTACCTTTGAGAGGAGCGAGACCCCATCTCTTTATGGGAACTTCGGGGTACCACTTCCGAGAGCCTATTGCTGGGCATCTTGGCCTTTGCCGAGAGGTCTGGAGAGGGCGCCCCTAGCCAGCGTCCGCGTCTGGGTGAAAACTACATTACCCAGATGTCTCTGCGCTGCGCGTCTGCGGCGCTGGGCCAATGAAGGAGAGCGTCCGAGGAGAAGGACGCTCTCATACTTTGCGAAACCTGTCAAGGAGGGACTTCCGGCGTTCTCCCGGCGGCGGTCATTTTGGTGACCATGGGTCGGCCTGCTTAATCCGGTTCTGGAGCTCTTGGTCCGGCCCGAGGTAAAGTGAGCGGGAAGGGGCGAGAGAGGACGTTGTCTGCAGCTCATAGAGGCGGGTCTGTGGCTCGGAGAGGGCGCCGCCTGGGGTGACTCCGCCCGGGGGCTGGGGTAGGGGCTTGGCTGAGCCCACGGCGCCCGGGCTTGGTCGCCCGACTCTCCCGGCTTCGCTCCGCCACAGGCTCTCTGGCGGCTGTGCTGAGGGACCCAGCAGAGGTTGATGCTCTGTGCCGCAGGCCTTCACCTGCCCAGACCCCCACCTCCGAATCCTAAAGCTTCGAATGAGGGGTGCCTGCTCGGGTCACTTCAGGTTGTCCCCTTTAAGACAGTGGAGCGTTCCTGGGTGGAGTCCCCATTTCTGACACCCAGTGTAATGAGTAGAGGACTTTTACACGCAGAGGGACCAACGTGCAGAGCCATGGAGGTGCGATTGAGGAGCATTCGGGAAACCTGGGGCGAGTCTCCTTATGGAAACTTTGTGAGCGGATGAGCCCTATGTGGAATGGTAGTTGCCCGAGCAGCTGGGCCTGCATTCTGAAGACGCTGGTAGCCACGGAGAGTTGTGAGCAGATAGACTAGATTTGAGCTAGAATTCTAAAAGTTTCCTAAAGGATTCTGAGAGATCAAACTGCGTGCGGGGTAGAGGGTAGGGGTGGGCAGTTGAGGACAGTGGATATGGGGTGACGTTGTGGAGGCTACTGCAAACAGACCAGAATTACCATGGAGGCTGGACCGGAGAGGTGGCTGTAGAGTGGGGAGAAGTGATCCAATTATGAGAAGTTTTTTTTTTTTTTTAATTTATTTATTTTGGCTGCTCTGGGTCTTAGTTACGGCGCACGGGATCTTTGTTGTAGCATGTGGGCTCTTAGTTGTGGCATGTTTGCAGGATCTAGTTCCCTGACCAGAGATCGAACCCAGGCCCCCTGCATTGGGAGTGCAGAGTCTTAACCACTGGGCCACCAGGGAAGTCCCTATGAGAAGATTTTAAAGGACAGAAAAACTAGCATCCACTCAGCCCTCTTTCCCCATTTTTAACTAGGAGTTTATGAAACAACCACTCATTTCAACACCGAGAGATCAGTATTTTAAATGTGTAGGTATAGGTAGGCATTTCAATTCAACACTGAAATGTATGAATTTAACAAGTTTATGCAAACACTTAATATTTGGTTCACACCTTAATATACCATAAAGCAGTATATTAAGACACTAAAAAGTCTTAAATATTACATTTTCTCAAATACTCAAAAGGTAAATATAACACACATCTAAAATTTCAAAAGCCATTAAATCATTTGCACTGAAAACATTGACAAAAGCCTTAATTCTGTGGATGGTAGTTATAGCTCATATTTAACACTTGACATACACTAAGGCATACAATACCAACATCAGCCCCATTAGGTTGGTACCATTTTTATGCCCATTCTACAGATAAAAACACTGAGGCACAGGAAGATTGAGTCCTAGTTTAAGGTTACACAGCTAGTAAGAGGCAGCACCAAGGACTGAAGCCCAGAAGTTAAAGTCAGGTCATCTTGCTTCAGGGTAGGCATAGGAGGTTGGATCAGCCCTTGAGACCCCACCATGGATGCCCTTCACTCATAGTCTCACTCTTCCCACAGGTTTCCATGGCTTCAGAAGCACTTATGAGCAATGCACAGGTGACTAAAGATTGTCTCAGGCCCTCACTCTCCCCATCTCCCACTCATGGTCTCCAGGATGTGTCCTGGGACCCCCTGCCTGCCACTCTACTGTTATCATTGGTTCTGAGGCCTCTCCTCAGACTCAAGACCCTGAATCCAGGCCAGGGGTTATATGGAGGGGTCCCTGGTTTCTGGCCACTAATAGTCTGTCCTGTAGAAGGTATTAAATGTACTGGAATCACCACGTGCAAATGCTTAGAGGTGAGACTGAGTGGCAACCGCAGTTCTCCATTACGTCTTACAGGATCAGAGAGCCGGAGTGCAGGAGTCAGGCCTGAAATGGCAGGCTGAGGAACTGTGCCTCTATTCTGGGGACACTGGGAGCCATGGAAGTTTTGGAGTAGAAGAGGGTCTGAATCAGATCTAAACAGACTTTCTCTGGTCGCAGAGGGGAGAGCAGACAGTAGGAGTGAGGGAGGCTTCTGCAGTACTCCAGATGAGTGTGGTGACAGCTGGACCAGGTTGGTGGCTGGATCAGGGTAGTGGCTGTGGATGGGGGTTTGTGGATTTGTTTTTAAGGTAGGTCCAACAAAACTTTCTGACTAGAGAGGGGAGTTGTCTAAGTTTTGGCCTTTGCAGCTGGAAGGAAGGAGATGCCATTAACTGGAATGGGGAAATCACTTGTAGGCGTAATTTTCAAGAGGGAATATTAGGAGTTAGATTTTGGCCATGTTGAGTCTGAGATGCAGAGACCCCCCCCAAGTGGAGGCTTTGAGTGGACAGCTGGACATAGGTCTGGATTTCAGGGGAAGGATTCAGGTTGGAGACGCCACAAGCTGGTGGCCTGTGTGTGGACTGGGGTGGAGCTCTGAGTCATTTAGGAAGGGGAGTCTTCAGATCATGGTGACAGTGTTGTTAGGGGACAAGGAAGAGGAGGGCCAGATTGGAGGACTGGGCCTCTCTCTGGAGCACCTGAATGGGGCTGGTGCACATCACAAAGGCATATGAGGGAGAGTAGCGGCTGTGCGGGAGGAGGTAGGTGTGGGGGAGAGGTGGGTCTGTAGGGGACCAAGGCTTCCAAGGGGGAGTGCACATGAGGTGGATGTGGGAGCATAGCAGTAATGGAGGTGAGATGGCAGTGAGGCCAAGGGCTACTCCCCCCTCTAAAAGCACGCTAGAGTTTTGTGGTGACCTTTGGTGAGGCCTGCAGGGTTTCACTCAGGCTGGCAGATAAGCTCAGGGGCAAATGGGTCAGCTGGGAGAGTAGCTAGGCCTGGGCTGGGGGACGGGAGGTTCTGGGTTTTGAATGAGGCTTGAATGGAAAGAGGAAGGCTGAGACTGGTGAAGGGACAGCATGTGTAACACAGCAGTAAAGAGAACTTAAAAGTATGTGGCACCTGCATGTGGTTCTAGGTGGCTGAAGCTGAAGCAAGGGAAGGGCATGGTGGAGAGGCCTTTAAAGCAGGGCTAGGGGCTTCCCCTGCCAGTGTGGGCCATCAGGGCTCTGGGGCAGGATGGATCGTAACTGCGTTTGGCAAGCACTCTCCAGATGCCTTGTGCAGAGTGGCATGTGGGGAGATGCCTTTGGTGTGGGCTGAGGTGGAGGAGGTAGCAGTGGTGGTGGGGGGTTGGAAATGTGGGGGAGGCGTTGTCAATGGAGTGATGTGCTCAGTGGAGAGAGCGAGAACTGAAGGTCCCAGGGGCTTGCTCCCAGCAGCTTAAAGGAAGAAAACTAAGCCCATGTCTGGTGTATCTGGGAACCCTTGGGGAACTTGCTGGCAAGAGTGGAGGTGGAGACTTTCATGCCATGCCCAGTGCTTGGATGGCATTTATTTATTTGCCCACATGCCTATCGTGGATGTGGGATGGCACATTGATCAATAGGAAAGAGGAGAATGCTGGCACCAGTGGCATCTGGGCCTTGTATATCCTGAGTTTTGGAGCTGGAGAGGAGTGGGGGCAGGGAGTGGATGTTTGGGGGACTGAGGGTCCTGGTGAGAGAGGCTGCTCAAGGACGTTGCCTTCCCCATCATGGTAGGGCACTGTAACCTTTGAGGATGTAGCTGTGGATTTGTCTCAGGAGGAGTGGGAGCTTCTTGATGGGACTCAGAGACTCCTGTACCATGATGTGATGTTGGAGAATTTTGCACTTGCAACCTCACTGGGTAAGTCCTTCACACTCAACTGAGTGTCTTTGACTGGGTTCTTTCCTTCCTTGTTTCTCCAGGGGCCACTCTTTCCTTCACACAGCCAGACTGTGGACATTGCTCCCTCCCTGTGTTTTCTTTCATAGGTGCTGTGGGTGCCAGGCTTGGCTGAGTGTACTTTCCCATCCTCTCCCAAGCAACCCTTCAGCATCCCTGAAGCCTTTCAGGGAAGGATATGGGAGTAGGAAGTCTGCAATGAAACCAGTGGATCCCAAAGACTTGGTCACCCTGGCAGAGTGACTGTCCAGATATATTGCAACTCTCTGCCCCAGTTCTGCCCCCTTCCCTCCAGCTGGCATTTTCTCATGCCTGACTGTGCCAGGAATTGCAGGCACCAACATGGTCATTACTTGTGGGGACCACTGGGCTATTCCTATAAGATACTCCTCCAAGGTTCTTTTTGTAACATTAGTTTTTTTTCCTGTGGTCATGGGGTGGGTTGCTCTGCACCAGTGCTGTCTACTCACCTGCCTTGTCTTTCACTTAGGACTTGCATCTTCCAGGTTCCATGTTGTTGCCCACCTGGAGTTGCAGGGAGAGCTGTGGGTGCCTGACCGGGCAGGCCTGACTCCAGCCATAGCAAGAGGGCCCTGGAAGGGGACTGGCCTTGGGAGGTGGGACATGAGGGATGGCTCCATGTCAGGGCTGGGTTCACATCATACCAGGAACCTCTCTAGTGCCCATTGTTGTTTTCATGCCAAGGTCAGGGGCCATAATTTACTTCTATCTTTTAATCTCCATTCTTGACAATTTGCCCCTTTATCATTTCTATTCTGACTTCTGGCCAGGGCTAATCCATGCCTGTCTGGCCTTCAGGTCTCCCTATTCCTCTCCACTGCTCCCTCGGAAGGGCTCTCCAGCATTGAGCTACACATAATGTATTGGTGAGATGTACACATATTCTGAGCAGTACATGAACACCAGCTACTTGGTTGCAGTTGATTTCCCCTTTTGTTCAGTGCTCATGTCACTAGCAGACAAGCCCCTGCTGAAAGCCATTTGCAGAGAAGTGAGTTGGGAGACCCAGCTTCTCCTTCCTGTACTGCATCCCACCTGTTTCCTTGCCCATAGTAGACCTCCCCATTGTATGATCTTGCCAGGCTCAGAACTGCACAGCAGACCCTTTCTTACATCACTTCAGCCCCTCTGTCCTCCCAACAGTCCTATGTACTAATTCCTGGGTTTGTAAGAAGTACATTTGTGATAGGGCTGCCCCCTCCCACCAGAGGCTGCATGCTTTCAGATTGTTGGTTTTGAATGAAGGATGAGGAGGCACTTTCTCAAGGCGTGTTACAACTCAGGACTCCCAGGGCAGGTCCAACCACCCAGAAGGCCTACCCTTGTGCGATGTGTGGCCCAGTCTTGAAAGACATTTTGTACCTGGCTGAGCAGCAGGGAATATACCCCAGGCAGAAACTGCACATGTGTGCAGCATGTGTGAAACAACTCTGGTATAAGCATTCACCAGCAACAGAAGCAGCACAGTGGAGAGAAACACCTCAGAAGGGTTGAGGGCTGGCTTTTGTTTGTTAAGAATTGCAGAGTCCACATGTCAGAGAATCCCTTTAGGTATGGGGATGGTAGGAAGGACCTCCAGCCCAGCTTGGGCCTTCTCCAGCACCAGACCACTCACAGCAAGGGGAATTCACCTAGAAGCACTGAATGCAGGGATACTTTTCACAATGGAGAAGGGCATTATAGGTGAATGTGGGAAAGCCTTTAGCCACAAAAATAGGCTCGTTGAACACCAAAGAGTTAACACTGGAGAAAGACCTTATCAGTGCATTGAATGTGGAAAATTCTTTAGGCACAACTCTAGACTTATGGTACACCATAGAGTTCACATGGGTGTAAGGCCTTATGGGTGCAGTGAATGTGGGAAAGCCTACAGCAGAAGTTCCCACCTTGTTTGGCACAAGAAAGTTCACACAGGAGAAAGGCCTTTATAAGTGCAGGGAATGTGGGAAAACCTACAGCAGAAGCACCCACCTTGTTTGGCATAAAAAAACACTGGAGAAAGGCCTTATGAATGCAGCAAATGTGGGAAAGGCTATAGCAGCAAACACACACTTGTTCAACACCAGAGACTATACACTGGAGAATGGCCTTATGAATGCAGTGAATGTGGGACATTCTTTAGCCACAAGTCCAGCCTCATTAAACATCAGAGAAGTCACATTGTAGAAAAGCCTTAAGCTAATGGCCTTTCCTCATTTGTTACCAGAAAGTTCAAACTGGAGAAAGGCCTCTGCAGTGCAGGGTGTTTGCTCTCTCCTTGGTCAACGGGAATGACACCAGGGAGAAGTTCTGAGAGTAGTCTTTATAAAGTAGCCATCAACCGAAAGTTGTATCTCATACATCTGAACATCCACAGTGGGGAGATTTCGTATGAGTGCCGGTTATGTGGGAAGCTCTCAGGACCTGTATTGCAGTTTGGCCTGCTCAAGGCCCTTGCCTGAGTTAAATCACTGCCAGTACCTGTGGCAGAAGCCATCTCGCCTCTGCCTGCTGGCTAATGTGCATCAGGTTACCCAGTGTGCCCAGGGAAGGCAGACCTCTGTACACCCCCCCTTCCCTGGAGGAAATCATGAGTGGTCTAAGGCCATTGGAGGCATAATTACATTCACACACTGGGTGTGATTAGAGTTGGGGGGAGCGAGCTAAAGAGGATGTACCCCATCTGTAGTGCTTCCAGAAATATTCTGCTCACTAAAGCTGTGAGGGATGAGCATGTATAGATATTCTCAGGACTTCTAGATTTACATTTCTTCTATGGACAAGGTCACTGGCAGAGCAAATAATAAAGCTTTCTGGATTCCTGGGGCTACTTGGGCTGTTTACCTCAAAGCCACTGTTAGACAGGCAAGAAAATGGAGACTGAGAGAAGAGAGATATTGTAGTCCAAGAATGTGACTTTTGTGACTCACAGTCTTTATTGCTTGCTATTCTTTCCTTCCATTGAAGTAGAAGTGTCCCACCAGAGGGTTGAGAATAGTTACGGTCAAATCAATATGTTTGTCAAATATTCCAGTTTTTCAAGAGAAGCAGGAGATCCAGATTTTTTGAAAGCTCGATTGAGATATAATTGATGGGCAGTAAACTGTGTACATTTAAAGTGTAAAATGTGATGTTTTGTCATATGTATGGGCATATACATATATGATTTAATGATATTTAACAAATTCATCACCCTCCAAGTTACCTTATCCTCCTTTATAATCCCTCCTGTCCTCCCTCCCTAGCTCCCCATTCTCATGTCTTTCACTAAAAACTTCCAATTCTAGAATTTTGTATAAATGGAATAAATAACAAGATGTTTACTCTTTTTTGCCTTTTTTTCCTCCACACATCATCATTATTTTCAGATTTCTCCATGTTGCATGTATGGGTACTTTATTTGCTTCATTAGAGAGTAGTATTTACTTGTATGGATATATCACAATCTGTTTTTCTATTCATCTTTTAATGGACATTTGGATTGATACTAGTTTGGAGTTACTGCAAATAAAGCTGCTATGGACATTCATGTACTAGGCTTTCTCTTAGGTTTGTCAACTTAAAGAAAAACACAACATAAGGGTTGTGAGTTTAAGTTTTATTCAGGGTCTTACTGAGGACTATAGCCCAGGAGACAGCTCTGAGGAACTGCTCCAAAAACGTAGGGGAGGAGCCAGTATATATATGAATTTTTTGGCTAGGAAATACGTGTAGTCAAGCATACATCTTGGTAAAAGATTACTGCTAATCACAAAGAACAGATATCTCAAGTTAATGATTTTAGTGCTTTTCTATGTATGAGACGATGCAAGAATCTGGGGTCACTAAAGTTCTTCCTGAGATATGCATCTAATTATCTAGGGGCCCATTTATCCAAAGCACAGAGTGACTCATCCTGTTTTTTCATCCTGAATTCCCCTCAAGGTACACTGTTGGTGGTGACTGCAGTGGGTTGTGGCTTAACCCCTGTGTAACTGGATGATGAGTGATGCTCTTTGTTCTTTTTTTTTGTTCATGTTCCAATACTTAGGAGTAAAAGGTTTGAATGCCTCATTTGTGCCCACAGCATTTTAATTTATGCAGTGACTGAGTGCTAACACAGAGATGTTAATACCATTGAAAGAAGATTTTATTACATTTCCCAAGGGAAAGGGCACATAGGACTACATGGAGATCACCACTGTTGGTCAGGAGGCAGAAAAGAGTGAGGGGAAGGCAGAGGCCACAGCCTTTATTGGGGTTTTCATGGGAGAAGCAAGGCAGAGTAAACAGCTTAGGATTGGCTAGTTTAAATAATGACAGCAGGTTTTGGACTAGAGAACTGGTCTCAGATTGTCTGGTACCTGGCCTTGTGTTGATTTAGGGCAGGGGAAATATTGGCTTTGTGTGTGACTTAGTTGGTGGTTGGGGCTATAATTTGGATCGGTTGGTTTGTATATTAGAGACGTACTTCTGGCTAAACCCTTTGCTGTCTCAAGAATGGGACAGTCCTGGGAGGGGTGGTCTCTCCAGCAAGCTTTTTAAGATATCAAAAAATACAGAAAATAAAGAACATGATAAATACACTGAGTCAAAGAGTAACTGGATATGTATCTCTTTATGAACTGACAAACTGTGTTCCAAGGTGGTTATACCATTTTACATTCCCACCCGCAGTGTATGAGAGTTTTATTTGCTCTATATTCTTACCAGCACTTGGTGTGGTCAGTGTTTTTAATTGTAGCCATTTTCCTTAGGTGTGTAGTGGTATTTCTCTGTGACTTTATTTTGTATTTCCCTAATGGCCAGTGTTTAGAATTTTTACATGCACTTACTACCTACCATCCCTCTATTTTCTTTGGTTAAGTGTTCAGATCTTTTGCCTATTAAAATCTTTTTCTGATATATTACTGATTTTTCAGATTTCTTAAATTCTAGATTCAAGTCCTTAATTAGGTATGAGATTTGCCAATACAGTTTTCTAGCCTGTGGCTTGATTTTTCATTCTCTTAACAGTTTTTCCTATGGCAGAGAGTTGTAATGTTGATAAAATAAAGTCCAATATATTGTTTTTTTCGTTTTATTGAACATGTGTTTGGATTGTATGTAAAAAGTCTTTGTCTAACCCATGGTAAGAAGATTCTCTCCTTTGCTTCCTAATGGAGCTTTTCAGTTTTAGGTTTATAATCCATTTTGAGTTAATTATAATGCACTGTGTGAGGTTTGGAGTCAGAGTTCTTAAAAAAAAAAAAAGATATTCAGTTGCTTCACAACATTTGTTGAAAGAACTATCTTTTCTCCACTAAATTGCCTTTACACATTTCTCAAAAATCAGTTGCTCTTATATGTGCTACTATTTGTCTATACTTTTTTCATCTATATTTTTGCAAATATCTTAGTCTTAATATAATTTTATAATGTGTCTTGAAATCATGTAATGCAGTCCTTCAACTTTGTACTTCTTTTTCAAATTTCTTCTGGCTATTCTGAATCCTTTGCATTGCCATATGAGTTTTATTTTATTTTTTATTTTAATTTTTCTGTTTGTTTATTTGGTATTAGGGGAAGGGGATATTGTTTGTTTATTTTCTGGATAAGGTAAAAGAACTCTTAAGGTTGAGGTCTTTGTACAAGGGATCTGGCAGGATGGGAGGGTGCAGGTCAGTCCATCTGCCAGGAAGTCCAGAGAATCTGTCGTAGCTCAGACTCAGGCCTTTTTCAAAAATAGGCAGAGAGAGGAGTTCAGCTTTGAGCATAGCAAAACTAGCTGGCACCTCAGTTGTCACCACAGAAGTTTCCTTGACTTGGGCAAAAGGAGTCCCTTTCTTTTCCTAATCCAGGAAATTGCATTAAAACTTTGAGAACTGTGGATGTGTGTGGAGGCTGACATCTTACTTGATATCTTCCTCTGGGAGTAGAGATTTTGTTCCTGAGAGTTTTTGAATTCTGGATGGATCAGGTAGGGAGAAAAAGATAAATGATTCAATTCTGCTTACCTAGGTATAATTTACAAATTGCTGTAAATCTTTTAAAAAAATTTCCTTGTATCTGCTGGTCTTGGAGAGTCTCCTAGAGAGGCGGGAGGTGGCTGCAGCTCACCCTGGGGACATAGACTCTGGCAGCAGCCATTCCTGGGAGCTCCTTCCACTGCATGGACCTCCAAATGAATTTTAGAATCTACTTGTTCTAATTGGGATAATGAGACATAGTGGATATTTTAAAAAATATGTCTAGTGGGAGGTTCAAGATGGCAATGTAGGAGGATTGTGAACTTATTTCCTCCCACAGACACACCAAATCTTCAGCTAAGAAGTATGAAACAATTTCCTCTGAAAAAAAACACCAAACTACCTGAGCAACTCCTACACATTGAGTGAAAGAGAAAATATCCATATGAAAGTGGGTAGTAGTGGCTGAGACACAATCTTGCTATAAACCCCACCCCCAGCATGGTGACTCACAATTGGGAGGGAACTTAAAACCTTGAGCTTTTCCTTGAGGAGAGAAAGATTTGAACAACACATCTGACACCCCAGCTTTTAAGACCTGCACCTGAAAGATAAGCCCCCAAAACAACTAGCTTCAAAAGCCAATGGGGCTTGTGTCCATGAGACCCACAATGCAAGCCGAGAAACAGTTTATAAAGGGCTTGCAAGTATGGACTCACCCACCCAGGGCCCATGGCAGAAGAAGCTGACTGAAAAGTGGACAGACTTTCTGTGAAAGAGGCTTATTTACTTAAGGCATTGGCCTGAGGAGCAGGCATCTAATTTAACACACATCTAAGGGCCTACTGAAATACTCTAAAAATAGAGGCCAGTAGAAACATCTTTGTGCTCTCCCTCTGACTCACCCCAGCTTGCTGGTATCTCCTGGTAAGGAACTTGTACACTTATCTGGCACCCTGATTTTTGTGGCTGCAGCCCAGAGGACATTTCTAGATCGCTTGGCGCTGGAAGGGCTTATGCTTCAGGTCCCACAGGACTGTAATGAACAGAAAGAGTTCTTAATCAGCTGCCACCCCCTAGGGCACAGCAGAGATGCAACAGACTGAGGAGCCTAGTCTTTCTGTGAAAGAGGCCTATTAGCTTATCTTCATAGCTGTGGCCTAAGGGGAAGGCTTCTAATTAAACCCAAATCTAAGGGCTGACTATAGTCCTCTCCAGAAACCTCAGAAGATGGGTGCTATCTTCATGCTCTTCCTCTGCTGCACTCTAGAATGCTGGTATCTCCCTGTGGGGAGCTTGTAGACACATCTGGTGTCCCAGTTTTTGTGGCTGCCACACAGGGATGTACCATGATTGCCTGGCTCTGGTGGCTAGCAGGGCTTGTGTTCATGAGTTTGATGGGATGGTAGCACAGAAACGGTTCTTAACTGGCTGTCACTCCAGGCTCAGTGCAGAGGGAGCAGACAGAAATACCCATCTCTAGTATTCCTTTGAAAGAGGTATATTTCCAAACTTTAAAGGCTGCTATGTGAGAGTCTGGCTTCCAGTCAGCCTGAATCTAGGTGCTGACTGAGATCCTCCCGTTTGGGACTCAGATAGGTATTGGCACACCCTCAACTACTGGAAGCCACTAAAAATGAAGTAGATTGCTTGGACAACCACAGAGGTTTGAGAGAGCAAAGAACTAGGGCAGGGTTGGATGATAAGCCTCATCCCCTCCACAAGATAACTCCTTCAAGACTGAGAGAGGTGGCGGTTTTATCTAATGCAGAGAAACACGTAGAGAGTCAAGGAAAATGAATAAACAGAGGAATATATTCCAAATGAAAGATCAAGATAAAATCTCAGAAAAGATCTTAATGAAACAGAGATAAGTGCTTTACATGATAAAGAGTTCAAAATAATGGTCATAGCAATGTCCACTGAGCTCAGGAGAAGAGTAGATAAAGAGAATTTCAGCAAAGATAGATAGGAAATATAAGAAAGTGCCAAACAAGAGTCACAGAGCTCAAGAATACAGTAACTGAACTGAAAATACAATAAAGGGGTTCAATAGCAGACTAGATGAAGCAGAAGAAAGGATTAATGAATTTGAAGACAAGGCAGTGGAACTCACCCAGTCAGCACATCAGAAAGAAAAAAGAATGAAAAAGAGTGAAGCCAACTTAAGAAGCTTATGGAACAACATCAAGAAGACCAAATTTGCATTATGGGCATCCCAGAAGAAGAGAGAGAAAAGGGCAAAAAAACTTATTTGAAGTAATAATGGCTGAAAACTTCCCTAACCTGGGGAAGGAAACAGACATTCAGATTCAAGAAGCCCAGAGAGTTCCATATAAGAAGAACTGAAAGAGACCCACACCAAGACACATTATAATATGTGTCAAAAGTTAAAGACAAGGAGAGAGTCTTAAAAGCAACAATAGAAAAACAACTTGTTACATACAGGTGAACTCCCATAAGATTATCAGATTTTTCATCAGAAAGTTTGCAGGCCAGGAGGGAATGAATGACACAGTATATACAAAGTACTGAAAGACTGCTAACCAACAATACTCTACAATACTCTATGAGTCAAAGTTGTCCTCCAGAATTGTCCTGCAGACAAGTAAAAGCTAAAGGAGTTTATCACCACTAGACTGGCCTTACAAGAAATGCTAAAGGGACTTTTTAAAAAGAAAGGGTGCTAATTAGTAACAGTTAAATATTTGAAGGTATAAGTCTCACTGATACAGGTAAATATAGTGTAAAATTCAGAATAATGTTGTTAAGGTAGTGGGTCAGTCACTTATAAAGCTAGTATGAAAGTTAAAAGACAAAAGTAGGAAAAATAACTATAACTACAATAATTTGTTAATAGATACACAAGACAAAAAGATATAAATTGTGACATCAAAAACAAAATGTGGGAGGGAGAGTAAAAATGTAGAGCTTTAGAATGCATTCAAACTTAAATAATTTTCAACTTCAGATATACTGATATATAAGTTGTTTCATATAAGCCTCACTTAAACTATAAAGCAAAAATTCATAGTAAATAAAGAGAAAGCAATAATTGCACACAACTGCAGAAAATTATCAAATCACAAGTGAGGAGAGCAAGAGAAGTAGAAAAGAACAAAGGCATTACAAAACAGCCAGAAAACAGTTAACAAAATGACAACAAATACATACATATCAATAATTACTTTAAACGCAAATGGACTAAATCCTGAAAATAAAAATAGACTGGCTGAATGGTTAAAAAAACAAGACCCATCTATATGCTGCCTACAGGAGACTCACTTCAGTTGTAAGGACACAAACAAGACTGAAAGTAAAGGAATGGAAAAAGACAGTTCATGCAAATGGAAACCAAAACAAAGCTGGAGTAGCCTTTCTTATATATGACAAAATAGACTTTAAGAGAAAGACTGTAATAAGAGACAAAGAAGGTAATTACATAATGATAAAAGGGTCAGTCCAACAGAAGAATATCACATTTGTAAATATTTATGGACTGAACATAAGAGCACCTAGATATATAAGCAATGCAGTAATAGTAAGAGATTTTAATATCCCACTTTTATAAATGGATAGTTCATTGAGACAGAAAATCAAAAAGGAAACATGGTCCTTAAATGCCACTTTAGGCCAAATGGACGTTACAGACAAATACAGTACATTCCATCCAAAAGCAATAGAATATACATTCTTGTCAAGCACACACGGAACATTCTCCAGGATATATCATATTTTAGGTCACAAAACAAGTCAATAAATTTAAGAAGATTGAAATCATGTCAGGTATCTTTTCTGACCACAGTGGTCTGAAACAAAGAAATTACAAGAAGAAAACTGGGAAATTCACAAATATGTGGAAATTTTAAATCACGCTACTGAACAATCAGTGGGTCAAAGAAGAAATCAAAAGAGAAGTTAGAAAATCCTTGTGAAAAAAATAAAAATGGAAATACAACATACCAAAACGTATGGGATGCAACAAAAACAGTTCTAAGATGAAAGTTCATAGCAATAAACTCCTGCATCGAGAGAGGAGTTCAAGATGTCAGCATAGGAAGATCCTGAACTCACCTCCTCTCATAGGTAATAAATTTACAGCTACATATGGAATAAATTTCCTCTGAAAAGGACCTGAGAACTAGATGGACAGTGCCTCCATAAAAGAGACACATTGAGATGGGTAGGAGAGGCAGAGACATAGTCTCGCCTGGGACTCCACCCCAGAAGCAGTGACCTACAATCAGGAGGGATCCCCAAAATATGGAAATTTCCCCTGAGAAGTGAAGGGATTGAACCCCACATCAGGCACCCTCACCCTTGAGTCTGGCACTGGAAAGATAAGCCCCCTCCCCCTCAAATGCCTGGTTTTGAAAATCAATGGGGACTAAGTCTAGGAGAACCATAGAACTGTAGGGAATGGAGGAACTGCTCTTAAAGGGCTTGTGCAGAGACCAATTTGTACTGAGAGCCAATGCAAGAGCCAAAATTTGAAGAGTGCCTAGACCATAAGCTAGGGAGACCCACTTACTGATCTTAAAGTGGTTGCTGGAGAGTCAGGAACCTGCTGGGACTTTCTCCAAGGACAACAGTGGCAGGCACCATTTTTGCAATTTCATTCTAACTTGCTGGTGATGGAGGTAGTGGGTGCCGTTTTTGGTGCGCTCCCTCTAGCCTGCTAGCACTTGTGGATGTGCTCTGCCCACCCTGCATTGCAACCCAGCTAGGTGAGTGTCCCAAGGCCCTGCCCACCCTGCACAGCAGCTGTGTTGCAACCTAGCCATGAGAATGCCCTGAACCCCACCCGTCCTGTGCAGCAGCTTCACCACAACCAAGTTGGGCAAGTGCACTATACCCCACCCTCCCTGCACAGAAGATGCACTGCAGTTTGGCTGGGCCAACACCCTGCACCCAGCCCATCCCTGATGGCAGCTTCACCATAAATGGCCAGGTGAGTGTATCATGCTTGGTCCTCCTGGTGCAGCAGTTGTACCTCAACTGGCCTGGGTGAGTGCCTTGTGCCATGCCCACCCCATACAACTGACCTGGGTGAGTGCTTCGTGCCATGCCCATCCCATACAGCAGCAGTGCTACAACCAGATTGGGAGAATGCCTTAAGACCTGCCCACCCCACAGTGTAGAAGCTGTGCCAAAATTGAGCTGGGTTAGTGCACGGTGCCCTGCCTTACCTGTACTGCATGCTCACTGAACTCAGGAAAAGAAGGGACAGAAAGAACTTCAACAAAGTGATAGAAAAAGTCCAGGGACTTCCAGTCTGGGGTGGTCCAGTGGTTAAAACTTCATGCTTCCAATGCAGGAGGCACGGGTTTGATCCCTGGAACTGAGATCCCACATGCTGCATGGTGCAGTCAAAACATTTTTAAAAATTAAAAAAAAAATCCCAAGCAGAAGTTATTACTGAACTGGAAAATACACTTGAGGGGTTCAATAGCAGACTGGATGAAGAAGAACAAATCAGTGAGCTGGAAGACAAAGCAATGGAAATCACCCAGACAGTGTAGCAAAATGAAAATAGAATTTTAAAAATCAAAGACAGCTTAAGGAACCTCTGGGACAACATCAAACAGAATAACATTTGCATTGTAGGGGTTCCACAACAAGAAGAGAGAAAGAACCTGAAAAGTTAATTGAAGATATAATGGCTGAAAACTTCCCTAATCTGGGTGGGAAACAAATTCAGGTCCAGGAAGCCCAGAGAACTCCAAATAAGATGAACCCAAAGAGAACCACACCAAGAAACATTTTAGTTAAAGTGGTAAAAGTTATACAGTGAATCTTAAAATCAGCAAGAAAAAAAACAACTTACTATGTACAAGAGAAACCCCATAAGGTTATCAGATTTTTCGTCAGAAACTTTATAGGGCAGAAGGGAGTGGCATGACAGATTCAAAGTACTGAAAGGAAAAAGTTTCCAACCAAGGCAAGGTTACCATTCAGAACTGATGGAGAGATTAATAAGAGTTTTACAGATAAGCAAAAGCAAAAAGAGTTCATCACAATTAAACCAGCCTTACAAGAAATGTTAACAGACTTACCTAAGCTGAACAGAAAAAAACACTAATAATAAGAAAACTTATGAAAGTAAAAAATCTTATTGGAAAAGGCAAGTATATAGTAAAGGTAGTGGATCAGTCACTTATAAAGCAAGTATGAAGGTTAAAAGAAAAAAATAGTAAAATTAACTAAAATTACAGTAATTACTTAAGGGAAACACAAAATAAAAAGATATAAAAGGTGTTATCAAAAATAAAAAACGTGAGGGTGGGGGGTAAAAATGTAAAGCCTTGGAATCTGTGTAAACTTATATTGCTATCAACTTATCCTACTACATAGGACGTTATATGTGAACCTCACAGTAACCACAAAGAAAAAACTTATAGTAAACATACAAAAGAAAATGAAAAAGGAATCTAAACATAACAGTAAAGAAAACCAAAACCACAAAAGAAGAAAGAAGAAAAGAAGAAGAGAGGAACTACAAAAGCAACCAGAAAACAATGAACAAAACAACAATAAGTACATACCTATGAATAATTACTTCAAATGTAAATGGAGTAAATCTGCCAATGAAAAGACATAAAGTGAGGACTTCCCTCCTGGTGCAGTGTTAAGAATCCACCTGCAGGGGACACGGGTTTGACCAGATCCCACATGCCAAGGAGCAACTAAGCCTATGTGCCACAACTACTGAGCCTGCACTCTAGAGCCTGTGAGCCACAACTACTGAAGCCCGTGCACCTAGACCCCATGCTCTGCAACAAGAGAAGCCACCACAATGAGAATCACGCACACTGCAATGAAGAGTAGCCCCCGCTCGCCGCAACTAGAGAAAGCCCATGTGCAGCAACGAAGACCCAACGCAGCCAAAAATAAATAAATAAGTAGATTTATTAAAAAAAAGACAAAGTGGCTGAACGAATAGTAAAGAAAGACCCATTCATGTGCTACCTACAAGAGACTCACTTTAGAAGTAAGGACACACATAGACTGAATGTGAAGGGATGAAGAGAGATATTCTATGCAAATTGAAACCAAAAGAAAGCTGGTGTAGCTGTGGTCATAGCAGACACAAATAGACTTCAGAACAAAGACTGTAATAAAAGACAAAGAAGGGTCTTTGACAAAAGGGTCAGTCCAGCGAGAAGATACAACATTTATAAACATATATGCACCCAACATAGGAGCACCAAAATATATAAAGCAAATGTTAATGGATCTATAGGGAGAAATCGAAAGCAATCCAATAATAGTAGGGGTTTTTAATACCCCAATTGCAGCAATGTACAGATCATCCAGACACAAAATGAATAAGAAAACACTGACCCCCCCCAAAAATAAATAAATAAATACATAAATAAATAATAAAAAGAAACAAAAAATTGACCTTAAATGACATGTGACTTAATAGATATATACAGAACTCTCCGTCCAAAAGCAGCAGAATACACATTCTTCTCAGGTACGCACAGAACATTCTTGAGAAGTTATCAAATGTTAGGCCACAAAACAAGTCTCAGTCAAGAAGACAAATCAAATCAAGCAGCTATTCTGACCACAGTGGTATCAAACTAGAAATTAAATACAAGATAAAAACTGGAAAAACCACAAAAACAGCATGTTGGAGATTAAACAACACGCTGCTTAACAACCAGTGGATCACTTAACAACTTACAGGAGAAATTTAAAAATACCTAGAGACAAAACAGAAATACAACACACCAGAATCTATGGGATGAAGCAACAGTAGGTCTAAGTGGGAAGTTCATAGCAATACAGGCCTACCTCAAGAAACAAGAAACAAGAACAATTTCAAATAAACAATGTAGCTTTACACCTAAAGGAACTAAAAAAAGAACAAATGAAGCCCAAAGGTAGTGAAGGAAGGTAAAAAACAAAGATCAAAGTGGAAATTAATAAAATACTGACTAAAAAGAAATTAAGAGCTACATTTTTTTTTAAACTTTGGGTTTGTTTATTTATTTATTTATTTATTTATTTATTTATTTATTTATTTATTTATTTATTTATTTATGGCTGTGTTGGGTCTTTGCTTCTGTGCGAGGGCTCTCTCTAATTGCGGCAAGTGGGGGCCACTCCTCATCGCGGTGCATGGGCCTCTCACCATCGCGGCCTCTCTTGTTGTAGAGCACAGGCTCCAGACGCGCAGGCTCAGCAATTGTGGCTCACGGGCCTAGTTGCTCCGCGGCATGTGGGATCCTCCCAGACCAGGGCTCGAACCCCTGTCCCCTGCATTGGCAGGCAGATTCTCAACCACTGCGCCACCAGGGAAGCCCAAGAGCTACATTTTTGAGAAGATAAACAAAATGGGAAAATTTGAGCTAGACTTACCAAGGGGGGGGGGAAGAGAGGACTCTAAATAAAATCAGAAATTTAAGTGGAGACATTACCACTGATACCACAGAAATAAAAAGGATCATACAAGATTACTACAAACAATTATACACTAACAAATTGACAAGAAATAGACAAATTCCTAGAAACATACAATCTACCAAGACTGAAGAAATTAAGAAATAGGTAACCTGAATAGACTGATTACTATAAGGAGATTGTATTAGTAATCAAAAACCTCTCAACAAACAAAAGTCCAGGACCAGATGACGTCACTGGTGAATTCCTCCAAACATTCAAAGAACCTTTAATACCCTTCCTTCTCAAACTCTTCTGAAAAATTGAAGAGAAGGGAGTGCTTCCAAACACATTTTATGAGACCTGCAATACCCTGATACCAAAACCAGACAAAGACACCAGAAGAAAAAACTATAGGCCAATCTCCCTGATGAACCTAGATGCAAAAATCCTCAACAGAATATTAGCAAACTGAATTCAGCAGTACATTAAAAGGATCATACACCATGATCAAGTGGGATTTATTCCAGAGATGCAAGATGGTTCAACATCCACAAGTGAACATGATATACCACATTAACAAAACAAAGGATATACCTATGCTCATCTCAGTAGATGCTGAAAAAGCATTTGATAAAATTCAGCATCTATTTATGATAACTCTCAAACAAGTGGGTATAGAGGGAACGTAATTCAACATAATAAAGGCCATATACGACAAACCCACAGCAAACATCATTCTCAATGGGGAAAAACTGAAAGCATTTCCTCTAAGATCAGGAACAAGACAAGGATGTCCACTCTCACCACTATTATTCAACATAGTTTTGGAAGTCCTAGCCATGGCAATCAGAGAAGAAAAAGAAATAAAAGGAATACAAATTGGAAAAGAAGAAGTAAAACTGTCACTGTTTGCAGATGACATGGTACTATACATAGAGAATCCTAAAGATGCCACCAGAAAACTACTAGAGCTAGTCAATGAATTTGGTAAAGTTGCAGGATACAACTTGCACTAATGATGAAAAATCTGAAAGAGAAATTAAGGAAACACTCCCATTTACCATTGCAACAAAAAGAATAAAATACCTAGGAATAAACCTACGTAGGGAAACAAAAGACCTGTATGCAGAAAACTATAAGACACTGCTGAAAGAAATTAAAGATGATACAAACAGATGAAGAGATATACTATGTTCTTGGATTGGAAGAATCAATATTGTGAAAATGACTATACTATCCAAAGCAGTCTACATATTCAATGCAATCCCTATCAAATTACCAATGGCATTTTTTACAGAACTAGAACAAAAAATCTTAAAATATTTATGGAGACACAAAAGACCCTGAAGAGCCAAAGCAGTCTTTTTTTTTTTATTTTTTTATTTTTTTTATTTTTATTTATTTATTTATTTATTTATTTTTGGCTGTGCTGGGTCTTCGGTTCGTGCGAGGGCTTTCTCTAGTTGCGGCAAGTGGGGGCCACTCTTCATCGCGGTGCGGGGACCGCTCTTCATCGCGGTGCGCGGGCCTTTCACTATCGTGGCCCCTCCCGTTGCGGGGCACAGGCTCCAGACGCGCAGGCTCAGCAGCTGTGGCTCACGGGCCCAGCTGCTCCGTGGCATGTGGGATCTTCCCAGACCAGGGCTCGAACCCGTGTCTCCTGCATTAGCAGGCAGATTCTCAACCACTGCGCCACCAGGGAAGCCCCGCCAAAGCAGTCTTGAGGGAAAAAAAACGGAGCTGGAGGAATCAGACTCCCTGACCGCAGATTATACTACAAAGCTACAGTAATCAAGACAATATGGTACTGGCACAAAAACAAATCTAGATCAATGGTACAGGATAGAAAGCCCAGAGATAAACCCACACACCTATGGTCACCTAATCTATGACAAAGGAGGCAAAAATATACAATGGAGAAAAGACAGCCTCTTCAATAAATGGTGCTGGGAAAATGGGACAGCTACATGTAAAAGGATGAAATTAGAACACTTCCTAACACCATACACAAAAATAAACTCAAAATGGATTAAAGACCTAAATGTAAGGCCAGGCACTATAAAACTCTTAGAGGAAAACATATGAGAAACACTTTTTGACATAAACCACAGCAAGATCTTTTTTGATCCACCTCCTAGAGTAATGGAAATAAAAACAAAAATAAACAAATGGGACCTAATGAAACTTAAAAGCTTTTGCTTTCCTTTTGCAAAGGAAACTACAAAGAAGATGAAAAGACAACCCTCAGAATGGGAGAAAATATTTGCAAACGAATCAACGGACAAAGGATTAATCTCCAAAATATATAAACAGCTCATGCAGCTTAATATTAAAAAAAAACCCAATCCAAAAATGGGCAGAAGACCTAAACAGACATTTCTCCAAAGAAGACATACAGATAGCTAAGAAGCACATGAAAAGCTGCTCAGCATCACTAATTATTAGAGAAATGCAAATCAAAACTACAATGAGGTATCACCTCACACCAGTTAGAATGGGAATCATCAGAAAATCTACAAACAACAGATGCTGGAGAGGGTGTGGAGAAAAGGGAACCCTCTTGCACTGTTGGTGGGAATGTAAATTGATACAGCCACTATGGAGGTTCCTTAAAAAACTAAAAATAGAAGTACCATATGACCCAGCAATCCCACTACTGGGCCTATACCCAGAGAAAACCATAATTCAAAAAGACACATGCACCCCAATGTTCACTGCAGCACTATTTACAATAGCCAGGACATGGAAGCAACCTAAATGCCCATCAACAGATGAATGGATAAAGTAGATGTGGTACATACATACAATGGAATATTACTCAGCCATAAAAAGGAACGAAATTGAGTCATTTCTAGAGACGTGGATGGATCTAGAGACTGTCATACAGAGAGAAGTAAGTCAGAAAGAGAAAAACAAATATCGTATATTAACGTATATATGTGGAACCTAGAAAAATGGTACAGATGAACCAGTTTGCAGGGCAGAAATTGAGACAAAGATGTACAGAACAAATGTATGGACACCACGGGGGGAAAGTGGCAGGGGGTGGTGGTGGTGGTGTGATGAATTGGGAGATTGGGATTGACACATATACACTGACATGTATAAAATGGATAACTAATAAGAGCCTGCTGTATAAAAGAATAAATAAAATTCAAAAAAAAAGCTGAAAGTCTGATTTCTGGAGTACTATAAATATATATATGTATATGTATAAATTATTTCTATATATAGATATTAAAATATCTATATAGATTTATAATTTAAACTGATTATTAGGTGCTAGGCTTTCTGGTAGGAATCTGTGATACAATGGTGAACAAGAGCAAGTATATCTCTGCCTTTGTAAATCTGATAGGGTAACCAAATCTAATCTAATTATGCTGTGTTATCCAATGGAAAAGCTTTGAAAAGTTTTTAAAAAGTGCAATGAAAAGAAACACCAAATCTGGGGATAGAGAGGTAATGTTACTTTGTACTTGCTTTTTATGTGGATACTTGAATCATTTTATGATAAAAAAACAAACAATGAAAACCTAGTTGGGTCCAGCAGTTTCAAGTAAAGATAAAATCACTTGGAAAGGCTCTTGACAGAAAGTCACACAGAGTCTTCAGTGATTTGAAAAAATCTATGTTTGAGATGTAGAGAGTTAGGGAACGTGTGATGGGAAGTGAAGCAATAACTGTTATGTAATGACTGGATCTGAGAGATAATGTGGGAACAGTCAAGAATATTAACCGTAGTCCTAAGAGTAGTACAAGCCAATTAGAGGTCTAATCAGAAGTATGAAATCACAACATTGTAAATCAACAATAAAAAATTTTTAAAAAGTATGAAATTAGTATCTCTCCTTATTATAATTTACTAAGTATTCCATTTAAAATACCTTACATATGTGGTAAAAGCTTATATGTTTACAACTGTCAATGCTGACACCAGAACTACCTGGAACATACTTGTAGTTGAAAACTTGGGTTTATGAAGACACACACTATGTTGGACCATGGGGCACCTGACTAAGGGTATTAGAAAGACCTAATTTTGGGAAGGATACAAAGAAGCAGGTGTATTTTATTTTTTCCTGCTTTATTGAGATATAATTGACATATAACATTGTGTAAGTTTAATGTGTACAATGTGTTGATTTGATATACGTATGTATTACAAAATGATTACCACCAAAGTGTTGGCTAACACCTCCATCATGTCACATATTTACCACTACTTTTTTGTGCTGAGAACATTTAAGTCTATTCTCCTAACAACTTTCAAGTGTATGATACATTATTGTTAACTGTAAGCATGATCCATAACTTTTTCATCTTCTAACTGGAAATTTGTACCCTTTGACCAACATCTCCACATTTTTCCAATCCCCAGTCTCAGGCAACCACCATTCTACTCTGTTTTTATGAGTTTGGCTTTTTTAGATTGTACATAATACATGAGGACATATAGTATCAATATTCGTCTTATTTGTCTCTGTCTTATTTCACTTTAGTATATCCATCCATATGGTCACAAATGGCAGAATTTCCCATTTTCTCATGGCTGAATAATATCCCATTGTATGTCTATACCACATTTTCTTTATAAATTTATCTGTTCATGGACATTCAGATTGTTTTCATCTTAGCTGTAGTGAATAATCCTGCAGTGACCATGGAAATGCAGATATCTCTTCAAGATCCTATTTTCACTTCCTTTGGATATATACCCAGAGGTGGAATTGCTGGATCATATGCTAATTCTATTTTAATTTTTTTTTTTTTTTGGCCACGCTGCATGGCATGTGGGATCTTAGCTCCCTGATCAGGGATCGAACCCGCATCCCCTGCAGTGGGAGTGTGTAGTCTTAACCACTGGACCACCAGGGGAGTCCAATTTTTAATTTTTTGATCCCCCCCGTACTATTTTCCAAAATGGATGCACTGATGTACATTCACTCCAGTAGTGCACAATGGTTCCCTTTTCTCCACATCCTCACCAACACTTGTTATCTCTTGTCTTTGGATGATAGTCATTCTAACAGGTGTGAGGTGATATCTCATTGTGGATTTGATTTTTATGTATCTGATGTTTAGTGATGCTGAGCATATTTTCATGTACCTGTTAGCCATTTGTATATCTTCTTTGTAAAAATGTCTATTCAGTTCCTCTGCATTTTTCAGGTTGTTTGTTTTCTTTCTATTGAGTTGCATGAGTTCTTTATATATTTTTTAGTGATATCTTTTTAAAAAATATTTATTTATTTTGGCTCTGCTGGGTCTTAGTTGTGGCATGTGGGATCTTCGTTGTGGTATGCAGGATCTTTAGTTGCGGCATGCAGACTTCTTAGTTATGGCATGCTGACTCTCAGTTGCGGCATGTGGGATCTACTTCCCCAAATAGGGATTGATCCCGGGCCCCCTGCATTGGGAGCGTGGAGTCCTACCCACTGGACCACTAGGGAAGTCCCTCTTTATATATTTTTATATTAATCCCTTATCAGATACAGATATATGGCTTGCAGTTTTTTTCTCCATTCTCTAGGTTGCCTTTTTATTTTGTTGATTTTTTTTTTCTGTGCAGAAGATTTGTAATTGTTGTAATATTACAGTTGTTGATTTTTGCTTTTGTTGCTTGTGCTTTTGATGTGATATCTAAAAAATCATTGACAAGACTGATTTCAAGGAGTTTTTCCCTATGTTTTTTTCTGGGAGTTTTATGGCTTCAGGTCTTATATTTAAGTCCTTAATCCATTTCAAATTAATTTTTGTGAATGATGTAAGATAGGGATCAATTACATTCTTTTGCATGTGAATATCCAGTTTTCCCAACACCATTTATTAAAGAGACAGTACATTTGCAAGTGAGTATTCTTGGTTCCCTTGTCAAATATTAGTTGGCCATGTATACATGGGTTTATTTTTGGGCTCTTTATTCTGTTGCACTGGTCTATGTGTCTGTTTTTATGCCATTACTGTACTGTTTCAATTATTATAGGTTTGTAACATATTTTGCAGTCAGGAGTGTGATGCCACCAGCTTTACTTTTTTCTCAAGATTGCTTTAGCTGCTTTTGTGGTTCCATATAAATTTTAGGATCCCCCCCCCCCACGCTGGGTTTGTAAAGAATACCATTGGAATTTTGATAGGGATTATGTTAAATCTGTAGGTGGTGGGACTTCCCTGGTGGTCCAGTGGTTAAGAATCCGTCTTCCAATGCAAGGGATGTGGGTTCGATCCCTGGCTGGGGAACGAAGAGCCCACATGCCGCAGGGCAACTAAGTCTGCGTGCTGCAACTACTGAGCCCATATGCTCTAGAGCCTGTATGCCACAACTACTGAGCCTGTGAGCTCTGGAACCGTGCACCACCACTAGAGAGAAGCCCGCGCACTGCAACTAGAGAAGCCTGTGTGCCACAATGAAGAGCCCGTGCACTGCAATGAAAAGATCCTGCATGCCACAATGAAGATCCTGCATGCTGCAACTAAGACCTGACACAGCCAAATAAATAAGTAAATATAAAATTATCTAAAAAATCTGTAGATGGCTTTGGATGGCATGGGCATTTTCACAATATTAACTCTTTCAATCCATGAACATGGGATATCTCTCCATTTGTGTGTCTTCTTCAGTTTCTTTAATTAATGTCTTACAGTTTTGGTGTACAGGTATTTCACCTCTTTGGTTAAATTTATTCCAAGTAGTTTATTGTTTTTGATACTATTATAAGTAGAATTGTTATATGTCATTTTCAGATATTTCATTGTTAGTGTATAGAAATGCAACTGATTTTTATATGTTGATTTTGTATTCTGAAACTATCCTGAACTTGTTTCTTAGGTTTGACAATAAGGATTTTCTATACAAGATCATGTCATTAGCAAAGAGAGACAATTTTACTTCTTCCTTTTCAATTTTTTAATAAATTTATTTATTAGTTTATTATTATTACTATGTTTTGGCTGCATTGGGTTTGTGTTACTGTGCGCGGGCTTTCTCTAGTTGTAGTGAGTGGGGGCTACTCTTTGTTGTAGTGTGCAGGCTTCTCATTGTGGTGGCTTCTCTTGTTGCGGAGCGCAGGCTCAGTAACTGTGGCTCACGGGCCCAGCTGCTCCGCGGCATGTGGGATCTTCCCAGACCAGAGCGTGAACTCATGTCCTCTGCATTGGCAGGCGGATTCTTAACCACTGTGCCACAAGGTAAGTCCCCTTCCTTTCCAATTTAAATACCTTTTTTTTTTAAAAAAATTAATTAATTAATTAATTTATTTATGACTGTGTTGAGTCTTTGTTTCCGTGCGAGGGCTTTCTCCAGTTGTGGCAAGTGGGGACCACTCTTCATCGCGGTGCGCGGGCCTCTCACCATCGCGGCCTCTCTTGTTGCGGAGCACAGGCTCCAGACGCACAGGCTCAGTAATTGTGGCTCATGGGCCCAGTTGCTCCGCGGCATGTGGGATCTTCCCAGACCAGGGCTCGAACCCGCATCCCCTGCATTGGCAGGCAGACTCTCAACCACTGCGCCACCAGGGAAGCCCTACCTTTTTTTTTTTTCCCTTGCCAAATCACTCTGCTTGGACATCCAGTACTATGTTAAAGAGGATTGTTGATAATGGGCACGCTTGTCTTTTTCCCTGATCTTAGAGCAATAGCTTTTAACCTTTCACCATCATGTATAGTGTTAGATGTGGGTTTGTCATATATTGTTGCCTTTACTATGTTGAGGTATGTTCCTTCTGTACGCAATTTGTTGAGAGTTCTTATCATGAAAAGATGTTGATTTTGTCAAACGCTTTTTCTCCATCTATTGAGATGATCATAGAATTCTTTTCTTTCATTCTGTCAATGTGGTGTATTACATTTATTGATTTGTGTATGTTGAATCATCCTTATATCCCAGGGATAAATCCCACTTGATCATGATATATGGTCCTTTTACTGTGCTCTTGAATTCAGAGGCTAATATTTTGTTGAGAATTTTTGCATTTATATTCATCAGGGATATAGGCCTGTAGTTTTCTTTTCTTGTAGTGTCCTTATCTGGCTCTGGTATCAGAATAATGCTGGCCTTGTAAAAATGAGTTTGGATATATTCCCTTCTCTTCAGCTTTTTGGAATAGTTTGAAAAAGATTGGCATTAATTCTTCTTTAAGTGTTTAGTAGAATTCACCAATGACATCATTTGGTCCTGGGCTTTTATTTTGGGCGAGTATTTTGATTACTGCTTCAATATCCTTACTCATTTCTAGTCTCCTCAGATTTTCTATTTCTTCTTGATTCAGACTTAATAGCTTGTATGTTTCTAAGAACTTATTCATTTCATAATTTGTTGGCATGTAATTCTTCACTGTAGTCTTCATAGTATTTTGTGGAATCAGTTGTAATGTCTCCTCCATCATTTTTAATTAGTTTGAGTCCTCTTCCTTTTTTCCTTGTTAAGTCTACGTAAAAGCTTGTCAGTTTTATCTTTCAAAAAAATCGACTCTTGGTCTCATTGATTCTCCATTGTTTCTGTATTTTACATATTCACTCTGTTCTTTATCTCCTTCCATTTGCTAACTTTGGGTTTAGTTTGTTCTTTTTCTAATTCTTAGAGGTGAAAAGTTAGATTGTTTATTTGGGATCTTTTTTCTAATGCAGGCATTACTCACTATGAAGTTCCCTCTTAGCACTGCTTTTGCTGCATCCCTTAGTTTTGGTATGTTGTGTTTTTATTTTCCTCTTTTTCAAGGTATTTTTTCAAATTTCCCTTTTGTTTTCATCTTTGGTTATTTTAGATTATACGTTTAACTTCCACATGTTTTTGAACTTTTCAGTTTTCTTTCTGTTATTGATTTCTAGTTGATACCTTTGTGGTCAGAAAAGGTACTTGGTATGATTTCAATCTTTTTGAATTTGTTGAAACTTGTTTTATGACCTAACATTATCTATCCTGGAGAACATTCCATGTGCACTTGTGTATACACATTCCATGTGTATAGTTCAAATCCAATGTTTTCTTACTGATTTTCTCTCTGGATTTTCTATTCACTGTTGAAAGTGGGGTTGAAGTCCCCTTCTATTATTGTATTGTTGTCTATTACTCTCTTCAGTCTGTTACTATTTGCCTAATATATTTAGGTTCTCCAATGTTGGGTGCATATATATTTACAATTATTATATCCTCTTAATGAATGAACTGAACTGTTTACTATTATATAATGAACTTCTTTGCTGTTAAACTTTTTGAATTAAGGTCTGTTTTGTCTGATATAAGCATAGTTACCTGTGCTGTCTTTTAGTTTTCATTTGCATGGAATATCCTTTTCCATCCCTTCACTTTGAGCCTATGTGTGTCCCTGAAGATGAAGTGAATCTTCTCTGTGCACCTAGTTGGATCTTGATTTTTTTTTTTTATCCACTCAGCCATTCTGTGTCTCTTGATTACAGAATTTAATACATTTATATTTAAAGTAATTATTGATAGGGACTTGCAGTTGCCATCTTGCTTGCAGTTGTTTTCTGGCTGTATTGTAGTCCTTTCTTTTTTCCTCTCTGTTGCCATCCTTTGTGAATTTATGATTTTCTATAGTGGTATACTTTGTGTCCCTTCTCTTTATCTTGTGTTTATCTACTATAAGTCTTTATTTTGTTACCTTGAGTGTTATGTGAAATATCTTATTGCTGTAACAGTCTGTTTTAAGCCAATGACAACTTAACTTTGATTGCATAAAAAAACTCTACCCTTTTACTCCACCCCAACCATCATTATGCTTTTTTTTTTTTTTTTTTTCATCATTATGCTTTTGATGTCACAATTTGTATCTTTTAATATTGTGTATCCATTACCAAATTTTTGTAGCTACAGCTATTTTTAATGCTTTTGTCATGTAACCTTTATACTACAGTCAAGTGTTTAACACACCACCATGTTACAATATTAGAGTATTGTGGCTCTTAACTATATATTTACCTTTACCAGTGTGTAGTACTATTTTCATGTTTTTCTGTTTCTACTTAGCAACTTTTTGTTTCAGCTTGAAGAACTCATTTCAGCAGTTCTTGTAAGGCAGGTCTAGTCATGAACTCCCTCAGCTTTTCTTTTTTTGGTAAAGTCTATCTCACGTTCATTTCTACAGGACAATTTTGCTGGGTAAAGTATTCTTGGTTGGCAGTTTTTTTCTTTCAGCACTTTGAATATACCATCTCATTATCTCCTGGGCTGAAATATTCTGCTTAGATATCACTGATAGACTTATGGGGGTTCCTTTTTTTTTTTAAGTGTTATATCCTTTTAAAAATATCTATCTATCTATCTATCTATCTATCTATCTATCTATCTATCTATCTATCTATATCTATTTGGCTGCACCAGGTCCTAGCCAAGGCATGCGGAATCCTCGCTGCTGCATGTGGGGTCTTCTTTGCAGCATATGGGATCCTAAGTTGTGGCGTGTGGGATCTTTTAGTTGCGGCATGTGGGATCTTTAGTTGTGGTATGAGAACTCTTAGTTGCGGCATGTGGGATCTAGTTCCCCGACCAGGGGTAGAACCCAGGCCCCCTGCATTGGGAGTGCGGAGTCCCAGCCACTGGACCACCAGGGAAGTCCCTGGGGGTTCCTTTATATGAGAGAAAATTTTTTTCTCTTGATGCTTTGAAAATTCTCACTTAGTCTTTGATTTTACACAATTTTATGATATTTTGGAGATGACTGTTTTAGTTTTAGAGTGAAATGTTTTGGTTTATCTATTGGCTTCATGAACTTGGATGTCAGTATCTCTCCCCAGGTTTGGGAAGCTCTCAAGACATTATTTTTTTTAAAGAGTCTTTCTTTCTCTCTCTTCTCCTTCTGGTATTCCAGTGATGCATAGATTGCTTCTCTTAATGGTGTCCCATACGTTCTGTAGTTCTCAATCTTCTTTTTCATCCTTTTTTATTCTTTTTTTCTCTTTCTCCTTCTGATAGGATAATTTTAAATAATCTGCCTTTGAGCTCACCAGTTCTTTCTTCTCCTTATGCTATTTTGATGTTAAAGCTCTCTATTGAATTCTTCAGTTCAGTCATTGTATTATTCAGCTCCAAAACTGTTTGGTCTTTTTATTTAAAGCTCTCTATCTTTGTTGAACTTCTCATTTTGTTCTTGTATTGTTTTCCTGATTTTATTAAACTGTTTAACTGTTCTCTTGTAGCTCTCTGAGCATCTTTAGATCAACTATTTTGAATTATTTGTCAGGCAATTCATGTAGCGCCTTTTTTGTGTGAGTCAGTTATAGGATGTTTACTATGTTCCTTTGGTGGTATCATGTTTCCCTGATTCTTCATGATCTCTGTAGCTTTGCATGGGTGTCTGTCCATTTGAAGAAGAAGTCACTTCCAGACTTTATGGACTGACTTTGGAAAGGAAAGAACTTCACCTGCAGGTGGAGGCATGATGGAACATGCTGAGACCCTGGTTCTAGTGTTGCACGGCATGAAGTGTGACTATGTATGTTGTCTCTGGGTCTGGGTGGGAGTGGTGACTCTGGCTCAGGCTGCTGGGGTACAAGGCATCAACAACTTCATGGTCATTGGTGAGTGATGTAGGGGGTCCACAGAGGCTGCAAGGAGTTTTGGGGTCCTCAGCAGCACCTCCAGGTCCAGTGGCTAGGGAACAAGGCACGGAGCAGTGGTAGCCAGAGCTGGTGTTGTGTATATGCTTACCTGTGGGGGCCAGCTGCAGGTGCATGTAAACTGTCAGGGGCCAGTTCCAGACACATGTGTAGCGGTGGGGGCCAGGGTAAACTGTAAAGGCCAGGGTCAACTGTGAGTGCACTGGCAATGTGCACAACCAGGGCTGTTGTGTCTTGCTGTGGGTGCATGTAGTAGAGGCTTGGGGTTAAGAGTTAGGTTGGGGGTATGCAGGCATACAGCTGGAGGGGCTAGCTGAAGGTGAATCCAGTAGTGCAGGTCAGTGACATGAGATAGGGTCAAATCTGAGGCCACAAGGAGCTGTGGAGGCCCTGGCTGTTGACATGCACTACTGTGGCTGCAGGATCTCCCCAGCCATGTGCCACAGCACTGGAGGCCAGTAATGGGGGTTTGGGCCAGGCAGTGCATGTACAAAGCTTCAGGAGGCTAGCTGTAAGTAAGCCCAGTGGTGTAGGCCTGTAACAGGAGAGAGGGCCTAATTCAGGCCTACAAGCAACTGTGGGGGCCTTGGCTGTTGGCATGCCCTTCTGTAGCTGCAGGATCTTGCTACAGGTGTGCACAAAGCACTGGAGACTATTGATAGGTTTCAGGCAGGCAGTGTGTAAAGTGCACAGAAGGAAAGGCTAGCCCTGCGCATGTACATGGCAGTAAAATTCATTTTTACTTACCTGATTGGACCCCTTCCTTCATTAGCCTATAATTTTTCTTAAAACAAACTTCAGAATTCTTGGTCTATCTCCAGAACCATCTGTTGATTTTCTTTCCAGTTTCATATCGTGCTGTCCTACCCATGTCTCTTATTATTCTCAGAACACATCAGATTTCTACCATTACCCTGAGGCTGCACAAGACTTCCATGAGATCCTTCCAGTTGGTTGTCCTAATGTCAGAAGCACCTGAACTATGCTTAGAAAATCCATCACAAACTTTCATAGTGAGAGGCTTCTTTCAGATCTCCAAACAAAAAATTTTCCTCTACCACACTATTTCAGAATTTCGTGAATTTCTTCATTGAAGAACCTAGCATAGTTAATTCGAGTAATCTTTATATAATTAATTATATGCATAATGTTAACATGTACATCTGTTATAGGATTTATGAGTTCTGGGACATTATTTCTCCATCCACTGTTCATTGAATCACAGATTCCTAGGGAGAATCTGAAACTCCTAAATATTAACAGATGATGGCAAGAATGATTGAATGCCCTTTGGAGAACAGAGTCATACAGTTACAGTTTCACTGTCCAGGAAGCAAAGCAAAACTGAGAGACATGGGTATCACTGACGATGACTATAAAAGGGCCAAATGTTGAGAAACATGAAGCAACAAACAAGATATGTTCACCACACACTGGCCTAAAATAACAATAGAGTCCTCTAAACAATCAAAATGAAAGAGGGTGAGGAAAAGGAAGCAACACCTCACTAGGTATAAGATGATGTGTGTGGCTCTGTTTTCATGGCTAGGATTGGGGGAAGGGCTGTTTTTTTGTGACTGGATTGGGCTCATGGCTTCAACCTATGTAGGACGAAGACCATGGTGACACTACCCCAGACGATGGGGCCCAAACACATAGTCAATGGTAGAGACTATAACTGTAAGTAGAGGGCTTAGAAATCTGTCTGGAAAGAGTGAGGAACATACCCATAATTTATTATTACACTTAAGCTTTGGCTGTTCAATGTACTACTTTCATAGGAACAAAGGTATTTACCAAGAGATTAAAGATCCAACAAAGGAAATAAAGGAAGCCAATGCACTTTTGGGAGCTGGTCTGAGCTCCATCCACCCCAGTTTACTGGGGAAAAGCTTAATGCCCTGGGAGTCACTCATGAGGCTGGTTGTGCTGAGGGGCACCCCTGTGCCCACTCTGAAAATACAAGTTGTCATCCTGTGTCATCCAGGAAATATTTCGATCCAAATGCTGCCACTCTCTGAGGCTACCTTGCCTTGTGTTCATGTCACATATATTCTTTCCACATTCCTTTTTCTGCCTTTTATAGTATTGACTTAGGTCTCTTTTAATATTGCATTTTATCAAAAAATTTTTGATACACTGTTTTAAAAATGAAGTGGTTCTCAACAGGTGACTGTGTTGCCCCAAGGGAACATTATCAATGTCTGTTGAAATATTTATTTACTTATTTAAAATTTAAAATTGTGGTAAGACTATTTAACATGAAATACACCTTTAAAAATTTTTTTTATATTAATTAATTAATTTATTTTGGCTGTGTTGGGTCTTTGTTTCTGTGTGAGGGCTTTCTACAGTTGCGGCGAGCGGGGGACACTCTTCATCGCGGTGCGCAGGCCTCTCACTGTCGCGGCCTCTCCCGTTGTGGAGCACAGGCTCCAGATGCGCAGGCTCAGTAGTTGTGGCTCTGGGCTTAGTTGCTCTGCAGCATGTGGGATCTTCCCAGACCAGGGCTCGAACCCGTGTCCTCTGCATTGGCAGGCAGATTCTTAACCACTGCACCACCAGGGAAGCCCTAGATATACCTTCTTAACAAATTTTTAACTCTTAACAAATTTTTAACTGTATAATACAGTATTGTTGGATCTAGGTACAATGATGTATATAGTAGATCTCAAGAATTAATTCATCTTGATGAACTGAAACTTTATGCTCATTGATTAGTAACTCTTCATTTCCCCCTCCCCCCAGCCTCTGGCAACCATGATTACACTCTTTGATTGTATGAATTTGACTATTTTAGATACCTCATACAATAGTGGAGTCATATAGCTTGTTTTTCTGTGATTGGCTTATTTCACTTAGCATAATATTCTCAAGGTTCATCCATGTTGGCACATACTGCAGAATTTGCTTATTTTCTGAGGCTGAATAATATTCTGTATTTTATTTATATAAGAAACATTTATATACTTATATATACATTTATATATTTAATGTAATATTATCCATCCTAAAAAATGTGATAGGCTAAATATCTAATATATGTTATATCATATAGTAATATATATTATAAAATTACATTGCATATATGCATATTTTCTTTATCCATTCATCTGTCAATAGGTTGTTTTCACACCTTGAATAGTGTGAATAATGCTATAATGAACATGGGAGTGAAGATATCTCAATACCCTGATTTTGACGCTTTGGGATAAATACCCAGAAGTAGGATTGCTGGATCATATGGTAGTTCTATTTTTACTTTTTTGAGGAACCTCCACATTGTTTTCCACAGCTGCTCCAACACTTTGAATTCCCGCCAATAGTGTACAAGGGTTTCAATTTCTCCACATCCTCACCAGCTCACCAACACTTCTTGTCTTGTGGTTTTTTGATAATAGTCATCCTGATATTTGTGAGGTGATATCTCCTTGTAGTTTTTATTTACCTGACGATTAGTGATGTTGAGCACCTTTTCATATATACCTGTTGGCCATTTGTATGTCTTCTTTGGAGAAATATCTATTCAAGTCTTTAGCTAATTTTTAAATCAAGTTATTAATTTTTTAAAACTGTTGCTCTGTATATATTTTGGATATTAACCTCTTGTCAGATATATGATTTGCAAATATTTTCTCCTATTCTGTAGGTTGCCTTTTCACTCTATTGTTTCCTTTGCTGTACAGAACTTTAGTTTGAAGTAGTTCCACTTGACTATTTTTGCTTTTGTCACCCATGCTTTTGGTGTCATATCAATGAAATCATTGTCTAGACTAATGTCATGAATCTATCCCCCTTTTTCTTTAGGAGTTTTACAGTTTCAGGTCTTATGTTTAGGGGTTTGTGTTTGTTTCTACAGTAGATCTCCAGAACTTACTTATCTTGTATATCTGAAACTCTGTACCCTTTGACCAACATCACCCCATTTCTAAGCCCCTGGAAACCACCATTCTGTTCTCTGCATTGGACTATTTTATCTTTTTTCCCCAGGTTTATTGAGGTATATTTGATAAAAATTTTGTATATTTAAGGTGTACAACGTGATGTTTTGATATATGTATACATGTGAAATGTTTACAAAATCAAGCTAATATTTCCCTCATCTCACATAGTTACCATTTTAGTGTGTGTGGTGAGAACACTTAAGCTTTACTCTTAGCAACTTTCAAGTACACAATATTATTAACTATAGTCACCGTGGTGTACCTTAAATCTCTAGCACTTATTCATACTGCATAACTGAAACTGTACCTTTGACCATTATCTCTTCATTACCCCCAAACTCCAGCACCTGGCAACCACAATTCTACCCCCTTCTCTTATAAGTTTGACTTTTTTAGATTCAACATACAAGTGATACTATACAGTATTTATCTTTCTCATTCTGGCTTACTTCACTTAACTAAATGTCCTCCTGTTTCATCCATGTTGTAGCAAATGGAAGGATTTCCTTAGTCCTTAAGGCTGAATAATATTCCATTATATACAGGTTATATATTGGAACTGATTTTTTGTATTGTGTGAAACTTCCTTATTCTGCATGTGGATACCCAGTTTTCCCAACACCATTTATTGAAGAGTCTGTCCTTTTGCCATTTTGTGTTCTTGGCAGCACTGGCAAAGATCAGTTGCCTGTAAATGCATACATTTATTTCTGGGCTCTCTATTCTGTTCCTTTAATTTATATGTCTGTTTTAATTCCAGAACTATACTGTTTTTATTACTATAGCTTTGTAGTATGTTTTGAAATCAAGAAGTATGATGCCATCAGCTTTGTTCTTGTACAAGATTGCTTTGGCTATTCAGGGTCTTTATGATTCCATATTAATTTTAAAATTATTTCTTCTATTTCTATAAAAAATGCTATTGGAATTTTGATAGGGATTGCATTAAATCTAGGCATTTTAATAATATTAATTCTTCCAATCCATGAACACAGGATAAATTGCCATTTGTTTGTGTCTTCAATCTTTCACTTAGTTTTTACATTCACTCTATAGTTTTCAGTGTACAGATCTCTCACCTCCTTGGTTAAATTTATTCTAGGTATTTTTTGGTTTTGATGCTATTGTAAATGGGATTTTCTTTTTCAGAATGTTCATTGGTGTATAGAAATTGAACTAATTTTTGTATATTAATTTTGTATCCTGCAACTTTACTGAATTTGTTTATTAGTTCTAACAGTTTTTTGGAGTCTTTAGGACTTCTATATATCATATTATGTCAACTGGAGATACAGTTTTTCTTCTTTTCCAATTTGGATGCCTTTTATTTCTTTTTCTTGCCTAATTGCTCTGGCAAGGACTTCCACTACTTTGTTGACTAGAAGTGGTGATAGTTGACTAGAAGTGGTGATAGTGGGCACCCCTGTCTTGTTCCTGATCTTAGAGGAAAAACTTTCAGCTTTTCTAACTGAGTATGTTGTTAACGGTGGACTTGTAATATAGGGCCTTTACTATGTTGAAGTAAGTTCCTTCTATATCTAATTTGTTTGGTCTTTATCATGAGAGAATGTTAAATTTCATCAAATGCTTTTTCTGCATCTATTCAGATGATTATATGCTTTTTTTTTTAAATTTAACTTTGGGTTTATTTATTTATGGCTGTGTTGGGTCTTCGTTTCTGTGCGAGGACTTTCTCTAGTTGTGGCAGGTGGGGGCCACCCTTCATCGTGGTGCATGGGCCTCTCATTATCTCAGCCTCTCTTGTCGCGGAGCACAGGCTCCAGACGTGCAGGCTCAGTAGTTGTGGCTCACGGGCCTAGTTGCTCTGTGGCATGTGGGATCTTCCCAGACCAGGGCTCGAACCCGTGTCCCCTGCATTGGCAGGCAGATTCTCAACCACTGCGCCACCAGGGAAGCCTGATCATATGCTTTTTATCACTCATTTTAATGTGGTATATCACATTTTAAAATTTGCATAGGTTGAACATCATTGCATCCTAGGGACTGCCAGGGAAGTCCTGTAGTTTTCTTTTCTTGTACTAACCTTATTTGGCTTTGGTATCAGTTTAAAACACTGGCCTCATACAATGCATTTGGAAGTGTTTCTCCTCTTCAACTTTTTGGAAGAGGTTGAGAAGGATTGGCATTAATTCTTTAAATGTTTGGTAGAATTCACTAGTGAAGCCATCTGGTCCTGGGATTTTGATTACTGATTCAATCTCCTTACTCATTGGTCTGTTCAGATTTACTATGTCTCCATGATTATTCATGGTACATTGTATGTTTCCCCAAATTTGTCCATTTCTTGTAGCTTATCCATAATAGTTGGCATACAATTGTTCATAGTAGTTTCTTTTGATCCTTTTCATTTCGTTGGCATCAGTTGTAATGTCTCCTCTTTCATGTACAATTTTCTTTCCTTGAGTCTTCTCTCCTATGTTCATGGTTAGTCTAGCTTAAGATTTGTCAATTTTGTTTATCCTTTCAAAAAGACAACTCTTAGTTTTGTTGATCTTTTGTTGTTTTTCTAGTTTCTATTTAATATATTTCTTCTCTAATAATTATTTCCTTCCTTCTGCTAATTTTGGCCTGTGTTTTTTTTTTTTTTTTTTTAGTTCCTTGAGGTATGAAGTTAGGCTTTTGAGATCTTTTTTCTTAATGTAGGCATTTATTGGTATAAACATCCCTCTTAGAACTGCTTTTGCTGCATCTCATAAGACTTGGTATGTTACATTTCCATTTTTGTTTGTTTCAAGGTATTTTTAAATTGCCTTTTTGATTTCTTCTTTGACTGAGTGATTTTTCTCAAGAGTATATTGTTTAAATTCTCCATTTTTCATTTTCTTTCTGTTACTAATTTCTAGTTTCATAAAATTGTGGTCAGAAAAGATACTTGATATGATTTTAATCTTATTAAATTTCTTAAGACTTGTATTTTGGCCTAACATATGATCTATCCTGGAGAGTGTTCTGTATGTATTTAAGAAGACTGTGTATTCTACTGCTGTTGGATGGAATGTTCTGTATATGTCTATTAGGTTCAACTGGACTGATAATTGAAATCTGCTGTTTCCTAATTGATTTTCTCTCTGAATGATCTGTCCATAATTGTAAGTGAGGTATTGAAGTCCCCCAACTATTATTGTATGGCTGTCTATTTCTCCCTTCAGACCTGTGAAAGATTGCATATATTTTTAGGAGCTCTGATGTTGGCTATATATAAATTTTAAATTTTTATATCTTTCTTGATAAACTGACCCCTTCATCATTATGCAGTGACAATCTTTGTCTCTCTGACAGTTTTTGACTTAAAGCCTATTTTGTCTTACATAAGTGTAGCTACCCTCTGATCATTTTTGGTTACCATTTGCATGGAATATCTTTTTCCAATCATTCATTTTCAGCCTATGTCTGAGAGTAATTATTGATAGTAAGGAGTTACCATTGTGATTTTGTTGTTTTCTGACTTTTTAAAAGTCCTTTTTTACTTCCTCTCTTCCTGTGTTCCTTTGTGACTTTTTTTTTTCCCCTGGATTGTGGTATGCTGTGATTCCTTTCCCTTTATATTTTGAATTGACTGGAGGTTTTTTCTTTGTGGTTACTATGAGGCATACATAAAACATAGATATAACATCTATTTTAAGCTAATGATGACAACTTCAGTTGCATGCAAAAATTTGTAACATTTCACTTCTCCAACCCACATATTATGTTATTGATGTCACAATTTACATTTTAATATTGTTTATCCATTATCAAGTTACAGTAGTCACAGTTATTTTAATAGTTTTGTCTTTTACCTTTTATACTAGATTTAAAAGTGATTTATGCATACCATCACTATATTGGCATAGTCTTTTTTCCAGTTTTATTGAGACATAATTGACATACAGCACTGTATAAGTTTAAGGTGTACAGCATAATAACTTGGCTTTCATATATTGTGAAATGATTACTACATAAGCTTAGTTAATACCCATCATCTTACATAGATACAAAAAAGTTTTTTCCCTTGTGACGAGGACTCTCAGGATTTACTCTAACTTTCAAGTATACCATACAGTGGTGTTAACTACAGTCATCATGTTGTACATTACATTTCCAGTACTTATAACTGGAAATTTGTAGCTTTTTGTATTAGAGTATTCTGAATTTGACTATATATGTGCCTTTACAGTACGATTTATACTTCCACGTTTTTATATTATTTTAAAAAATTTAACATTTATTTATTTTTGGCTGTGTCAAGTCTTAGTTGCAACATGTGGGATCTTCATTGTGGCACATGGGATCTTTCATTGTGGCGTGCAGGCTTCTCTGTAGTTGAGGCACACAAGCTCAGTAGTTGTGGCGTGCAGGCTTAGTTGCATGTGGGGTGTTAGTTCCCCGACCAGGGATTGAACCCGCGTCCCCTGCATTGGAAGGTGGATTCTTTACCACTGGACCACGAGGGAAATCCCTAAAATTTTTATTGAAGAACTCCATTAGGACTTCTGTGAAGCAGTTCTAGAGGTTTGTTGTTTTCTTTTTTCCTCCTGGAAAAATCTTATCTTGCCTTCATTAAAAATTTTCTGACATATAACTGACAAAAAATAAATTTATATATATATTATATACTTTAAATATAAATATGTTTAAAGTATACAAAGAGATTATTTGATTATTTGATATAAGTACACACTGTGAAAATATAACTACAATCCAGTTAATTAACACATCCATCACTTTTTTTGGTAAGAATGCTTAAAATCTCCTCTCCTAGCAAATTTCATGTGATACAATACTATTAACTACAGTCACTGTGCTGTACATTAGATCCTCAGAGTTTATAATCGAAAGGGTACAAACATTTCTGAGAAGAAACCCACAACATTCCTCCAGAATCTCTTGTGTATAACAAACTGCTTTTTCTTTGCTGCTTTCAAAAATCTCCGTCTTTGATTTTGACAGTTTGATTATAAAGTGTCCTGTTGAAGTCTTCTCTGTGTTGAAACTGACTGGGGAACTCTGAGATTCATTTATCTGGATGGTCCATATCTCTCTACATATTTGGGATGTTTTCACCCATTATTTCTTTAAATAAGTTTATTGCCACTTCTCTTCTCCTTCTAGGACTCCCATAATGCATATATTGGTTCTTAAAGTCCCATAGGCTTTCTTCACTCTTTATCATTCTCTTTTCTTCCCCTCCCCCAACTGTATAATTTCAAATGATCTGTTTTTGAATTCGGTGGTTCTACTGCATGATCAAATCTTCTGTTAAAGCTCTCTATGGAATTTTTGATTCATCATTGTATTCTCAGCTCCAAAATATATGTTTGGTTGTATGTTAAAGTTTCTGTCTCTTCATTTAACTTATTTTGATTATGTATTGTTTTCCTGATTTTGTTGTTTTAGCTCATTCAGTTTTTTTGAGATGATTATTTTTCAATTCTTTGTTCATCAATTCATAGATCTCAATTTCTTTTTGACTGGTAACTGGAAAATTATTGTCTTCCTTTGGGTGTATCATTTCCCTATTTTACTATCTCTGCCTATACTCTGCATCCCACCCTTTTCCATCCATTCATTCATCTATCTTCCCATTTGTCAGATAGAGGCAATCCCCAGCTGCATTGTCTTCCTGGCTCTCTACTGTAAAACCTCAAGACGACATTTGGCTTTGTCTGGCCCACATCTGGGCTGCTGAGAACAGTTGGAGTCATCAGGTGTCTAGATTGGCACCACTAAAGAGTAATGCTCTTGCCCCTCTCCTGCTTCCTTGCACAGCTCAGTCAGTTGATATGTCTCTAAGCCCCTCCTCAGCCCGACAGTCTCTTTCCAACTACTTACTTTTGCATTATATCCCACATGTTCCATCGAATTCTTCATGCATAAGAAGGAAATCATGATCTTGCCTACTCCTCCATCCTCCACAGTATCAGTGGATGGCCCTGTTTTTCAGAGAGTTGAGAAGGTGGGACCTTGTGCAAACTCGTAACACTCTGCCTCCATCTAACCCAACATTCAGCCATCATCATCATGCTTATTTTGTTTTCCATATTGCATGAATCCATCACCTTTACCACCTCCATGGGTTCCACCACGAACATCCTGGTCTAAGCTCTCATCATCTTTTGCCAAGACGATGCCAAAACACTTCTAACTGGTTGGCTCACATCTGCTCTGTTTCTTCTGATCAGCTCTCTCTCCTGCACCAGCTCCGCCATCCATGCAAGCATTGATCCAAACATTCACCACTCACTCCCTGAGCCACTGATGTCTCGGCATACAACCTACTTCATGGCCTTCTTCCTTGCTGCTCAACCTTACAGGTCATCTCTATCTGTCTCATACCTGTAGCTTCCCTTCCCAACTTTGTGGAAGAGGTCTCGCCCCCTGCCGTGGCTACTTCCTGCACCAGAGACTAAATCACACCTTCTGCAACTTCGGAGGCTTCTCATGCTTCCTCCTAGAAAGGTAACTGGTATTTAGACTCTGTCACCATAGATTAGCTTTGACTGTTCTTGACTTGATGTAAATGGAGTCCCACAGTTTATTCTGTCATGTCTGTCTTCTTTTGATCTTCGTTATGCCTGTGAGAGTCATTCTTGTGGTTCTATATAGTTCAACTCTGTTCTTTCTCCGTACTCAGCAGTATCTCATTGTAAGGATGTCCATTCTCCTGTGATTGCCGGTTTTTTTTCCTATTTCTGATATTATGAACATTCTTGTTCATGTTATTTTTGGAGATATATACTATGTATATATAATATAGTACTCATTTTTGTTGGGAATATACACAGAGAGGAATGACTGGGTCTTCGGGTATGTGTATGTTTAGCTTGAACAGAAACTGCTGAACAGTTTTACAGAGTGGCTGCACCCTTTCACGCTCCCACGAGCCACGTGTAAGAGTGCCCATCGCTACGCATTCTCATCAGCACTTGGTGTCTTCTTCTTTCCTTTCTGAGGCCCAGTGGTGAGGTGGCTCAGAACCACAGCACTGAAACCATTCTTGATGAGGTCATAGCTTTTATCCTAATTGCCAAATGTAAGAACAGTACTAATGATAGTGGATAATGGCCCATGATATACTGAACATTCAACCTGTGCCAGGCACTATGCTAAGTACTTTACAGGTGTGGTCTTGTTAACCCTCATGGCAGCTGGTGAATTAGGAACTGGGCATCTCCCAGTGTTTCAGGTTAGGAAATGGTGATTTACAGGTGGTTAATAACTGTCAAGATGATTGCTTGGTAGAGGCAGGGTTTGAACTGAAGTGACAGTCTTCACCACCACGCTGTACTTGTTTTTGATGTAGTGGAAACCTGTTCCACTTTTCTGCACCTGGGTTTTGGTAGCACTTGGTTCCAGTGGTCCCTCTTTTCCAATTCTGACAGTATTGTTCCCTGCCTCTTACTCTGATTGTCCCCTCAATATTGGCTTTGCCTGGCGAATTCCCTGGCAGTCCACTGGTTAGGGCTCTGTGCTTCCATTGCAGGGGGCATGGGTTCAGTCCCTAGTCGGGGAACTGGGATCCTGTATGCTTTGAAGCACAGCCAAAAAAAAAAAAAAAGGCTTTGCCTGGCATCTCATGGCCCTTTCTTCTTTTAACTGTAATTAGTTTCCCTGAATGCTCTACCTCTACTTAGTTCTTCAGCTTCAACTCATGCATGTTGTGTTCCATGTCCATGCTGTGATATAGACAGGTTAGTTAACAAGTATTCATTGCTTTCTGGTCCTTGCACTGTATTAAGCACTGTAGGTGCAGTGTTTCAACTCATCCTCACAGTGATTTTTGAGAGACTCTATTTATACTGATTTGTAGGTGAGGGGGCAGAAGCTTGTGGAAGTTGAATGGCTTGCTGAAGGGAAGAAAACTAGCAAGGGGGTGTTGCTAGGATTTGTTCCTGGGCTGATTCTCCCCAGGTACCGTGATGTCAAACACAATACACTCTGTTGGCTTCTAAAATTTATAATTGACTACAGGTGTATAGGTTTATATTAATCATAAACCTTAATGACACACTTTGATTTGTCAGTGCACTGTCATGTTTATTTTTAAACTTTTTCCAGTCATTTATTTTCTCTATAAAGATTATAGTGAACATCATCAGCCAATGCAAGAACAGGAGTATTACCAACCAATATCCTACCTCTATCTATACATTTCTTCTTTTTCCAATCCTCTCTTTTCCTGAATCACTGTCTTGAACTTGCTTTCATAATTTCATTACTTTACAGTGGGAGTGTTTTGTATTATAAATTGAATTTCTTTTGTAGATGTGGTGCATTTCAGATTTTGTTTCTTGTGTTGGATTTGTTATTTTGCATCTTTCAAGCAATTTGTTTATTTCATCTAGTTGTCAGTTCATCCCTTGATTTAATTATTACATCATACTTGCTTGTAAGTATATTTAAAGAAAATATAGTTTTCTGTTTTTTAATTTCTGATAAATAGTATCATTGTTGATTGCTATGGCTTGAACATGTCCCCTACATGTTGAAATCCTCACATCTAAAGATGATGGTATTAAGAGGTAGGCCTGTGTAAGTCATGAGGGTGGAACCCTCCTGAATGGGATCAGTGTTTTATCAAATAGGCTCCAGAGAGATCCTTCGCTCCTTCCACCATGACAGCGAGAAGGCACCAGCTATGAACCAGGAATAAGGCCCTCACCAGAATATGACCATGCTGGCACCTTGATCCTGGGCTTCCCAGCTTCCAAAACGCTGAGAAACAAATTTCTGTTTGTAAGCTACCCAGGCTGTGGTACGTTGTTACAGCAGCCTGAATGAACCAAGACATTACTGTAGCCTTCTGATACATGCTTTAAAAAAATTCAGTGTTAAATAACTAAGAATCACAATGTGTGCACTATAGCTTTCTTTCTTCTTAAAATATTCTGTTACGCCAGTATATCACAATGTATTTATCAATTTTTGTGGACATTCACCTGCTTACATAATTATACCCATAAATTCTGACTAGATTATACTGTTCAGTTAAAGATACTCACTTGTTTCCTTTTTATTTATTATTTTTTTGTGGTCACCCACCTTGCTGCTATATGCATATTCTTTTTTTTAAATTTTATTTTTTATACATTGGGTTCTTATTAGTTACCTGTTGTATACACATTACTGTGTATATGTCAATCCCAATCTCCCAATTCATCCCACCACCACTACCCCCCTCCCCTGCTTTACCCCCTTGGTGTCCATACGTTTGTTCTCTACATCTGTGTCTCTATTTCTGCCTTGCAAACCAGTTCATCTGTACCATTTTTCTAGATCCCACATATATGTATTAATATATGATATTCGTTTTTCTCTTTCTGACTGACTTCACTCTGTACGAGTCTCTAGGTCCATCCACATCTCTACAAATGACCCAATTTTGTTCCTTGTTATGGCTTAGTAATATTCCATTGTATATATATACCACATCTTCTTTATCCATTTGTCTGTCGATGGGCATTTAGGTTGCTTCCATGACCTGGCTATTGTAAACAGTGCTGCAATGAACATTGGGGTGCATGTGTCTTTTTGAATTATGGTTTTCTCTGGGTATCTGCCTAGTAGTGGGATTGCTGGGTCATATGGTCGTTCTATTTTTAGTTTTTTAAGGAACCTCCATACTGTTCTCCATAGTGGCTGTATCGATTTACATTCCCACAAACAGTGCAAGAAGGTTCCCTTTTCTCCACACCCTCGCCAGCATTTGTTGTTTCTAGATTTTCTGATGATGCCCATCCTAACGGGTGTGAGGTGACACCTCACTGTAGTTTTGATTTGCATTTCTCTAATAATTAGTGATGTTGAGCAGCTTTTCATGTGCCTCTTGGCCATCTGTATGTCTTCTTGGAAAAATGTCTATTTAGCTCTTCTGCCCATTTTTGGATTGGGTTGTTTGTTTTTTTTGATATTGAGCTGCATGAGCTGCTTGTGTATTTTGGAGATTAATCCTTTGTCAGCTGCTTCGTTTGCAAATATTTTCTCCCATTTTGAGGGTTGTCTTTTCATCTTGTTTATGGTTTCCTTTGCTGTGCAAAAGCTCTTAAGTATCATTAGGTCCCATTTGTTTATTTTTGTTTTTATTTCCATTTCTCTAGGAGGTGGGTCAAAAGGGATCTTGCTGTGATTTATGTCATAGAGTGTTCTTCCTATGTTTTCCTCTAAGAGTTTCATAGTGTCCAGTCTTACATTTAAGTCTTTAATCCATTTTGACTTTATTTTTGTGTATGGTGTTAGGGAGTGTTCTAATTTCATTCTTTTACATGTAGCTGTCCAGTTTTCCCAGCACCACTTATTGAAGACACTGTCTTTTCTCCATTGTATATCCTTGTCTCCTTTGTCATAGGTTAGTTGACAATAGGTGCATGGGTTTATCTCTGGGCTTTCTATCTTGTTCCATTGGTCTATATTTCTGTTTTTGTGCCAATACCATACTGTCTTGATTACTGTAGTTTTGTATTATAGTCTGAAGTCAGGGAGTCTGATTCCTCCAGCTCCATTTTTTTCCCTCAAGATTGCTTTGGCTATTCAGGGTGTTTTGTGTCTCCATACAAATGTAAAGATTTTTTCTTCTGGTTCTGTAAAAAATGCCATTGGTAATTTGATAGGGATTGCATTGAATCTGTAGATTGCTTTGGGCAGCATAGTCATTTTCACAATATTGATTCTTCCAATCCAAGAACTTGGTATTTCTCTCCATCTGTTTGTGTCATCTTTGTTTTCTTTCATCAGTGTCTTATAGTTTTCTGAGTACAGGTCTTTTACCTCCTTAGGTAGGTTTATTCCTAGGTATTTTATTCTTTTTGTTGCAGTGGTGACTGGGAGTGTTTCCTTAACTTCTCTTTCTGATCTTTCATTGTTAGTGTATAGGAATACAAGAGATTTTTCTGTGCATTAATTTTGTATCCTACAACTTTACCAAATTCATTGATTAGTTCTAGTAGTTTTCTGGTGGCATCTTTAGGATCTTCTATGTATAAATATCATGTCATCTGCAAACAGTGACAGTTTTACTTCTTCTTTTCCAATTTGTATTACTTTTATTTCTTTTTCTTCTCTGATTGCCATGGCTAGGACTTCCAAAACTATGTTGAATAATAGTGGCGAGAGTGGACATCCTTGTCTTGTTCCTGATCTTAGAGGAAATGCTTTCAGTTTTTCACCACTGAGAATGATGTTTGCTGTGGGTTTGCTGTTTATGGCATATGGCCTTATTATGTTGAAGTAGGTTTCCTCTATGCCCACTTTCTGGAGTGTTTTTATCATAAATGGGTGTTGAATTTTCTCAAAAGCTTTTTTTGCATCTATTGAGATGAGCATGGTTTTTATTCTTCAATTTGTTAATATGGTGTATCACATTGATTGATTTACGTATATCCCTGGGATAAATCCCACTTGATCATGGTGTATGATCCTTTTAATGTGCTGTTGGATTCTGTTTGCTAGTATTTTGTTGAGGATTTTTGCATTTATATTCATCAGTGATATTGGTCTGTAATTTTCTTTTTCTGTAGTATCTTTGTCTGGTTTTGGTATCAGGGTGATGGTGGCCTTGTAGAATGAGTTTGGGAGTGTTCCATCCTCTGCAATTTTTTGGAAGAGTTTGAGAAGGATGGGTGTCAGGTCTTCTCTAAATGTTTGATAGAATTCACCTATGAAGCCATCTGGTCCTGGACTTTCGTTTGTTGGTATTTTTTTTTTGTATAAATTATTTTTTCCTTTTATTTATTTATTCATTTATTTTTGGCTGCGTTGGGTCTTCATTGCTGCATGCGGCCTTTCTGTAGTTGCAGCAAGTGGGGGCTACTCTTCGTTGTGGTGCACGGGTCTAGGCACGCGGGCTTCCGTATTTGTGGCATATGGGCTCAGTAGTTGTGGCTTGCAGGCTCTAGAGTGCAGGCTCAGTAGTTGTGTTGCATGGGCTTTGTTGCTCTGCAGCACGTGGGATCTTCCTGGACCAGGGCTCGAACCTGTGTCCCCTGCATTGGCAGGTGGATTCTTAACCACTGCGCCACCGGGGAAACCCTGTTGGAAGATTTTTCAGTTTCAATTTCATTACTTGTGATTGGTCTGTTCATATTTTCTATTTCTTCCTGGTTCAGTCTTGGAAGTTTATACCTTTCTAAGAATTTGTCCATTTCTTCCAGGTTGTCCATTATATTGGCACAGAGTTGATTGTAGCAGTGTCTTATGATGCTTTGTATTTCTGCGGTGTCTGTTGTAACTTTTTTCATTTCTAATTTTACTGATCTGAGTTCTCTCCCTCTTTTTCTTGATGAGTCTGGCTAAAGGTTTATCAATTTTTTTCTTAAAATTTTTATTTATTTATTTATTTATTTATGGCTGTGTTGGGTCTTCATTTCTGTGCGGGGGCTTTCTCTAGTTGCGGCAAGTGGGGGCCACTCTTCATCATGGTGCGCGGGCCTCTTACCATCAGGTTTATCAATTTTGTTTATTCTCCTTAAAGAAACAGCTTTTAGTTTTATTGACCTTTGCTATTGTTTTCTTTGTTTCTATTCCATTTATTTCTGCTCTGATCTTTATAATTTCTTTCCTTCTACTAATTTTGGGTTTTGTTTGTTCTTCTTTCTCTAGTTCCTTTAGATGTAAGGTTAGATTGTTTACTTAAGATTTTTCTTGTTTCTTGAGGTAGGACTGTAGTGCTATAAACTTCCCTCTTAGAACTGCTTTTGCTGCATCCCATGGGTTTTGGATCATCATGTGTTCAGTGTCATTTCTCTCTAGGTATTTTTTGATTTCCTCTTTGATTTTTTTCAGTGATCTCTTGGTTATTTAGTAACATATTGTTTAGCCTCCATGTGTTTGTGTTTTTTAAGTTTTTTTGCACTGTAATTTATTTCTAATTTCAGTGTTGTGGTTGGAAAAGATGCTTGATATGATTTCAGTTTTCTTAAATTTACCAAGGCTTGATTTGTGACCCAAGATGTAATCTATCCTGGAGAATGTTCCGTGTGCACTTGACAAGAAAGTGTAATCTGCTGTTTTCGAATGGAATGTCCTATAAATATCAATTAAATGTATCTGGTCTATTGTGTCATTTAAAGTTTGTGTTTCCTTATTAATTTTCTGTCTGGATGATCTGTCCATCGGTGTAAGTGAGGTGTTAAAGTCCCCCACTATTATTGTGTTACTGTCCATTTCCTCTTTTACAGCTGAAGATAAACGAATTCAGCAAGGTAGCAGGATACAAGATTAACATACAGAAATCGGTTGCATTTCTTTCACTAACAATGAAATATCAGAAAGGGAATGTAAAAAACAATACCTTTTTAAATAGCACCAAAAAAGTAAAATATCAATACTTAGGAATAAACTTGACCAAGGAGGTGAAAGACTTGTATGCTAAAAACTATAAAACATTAATAAAGGAAATTAAAGAGGATTCAAAGAAATGGAAAGATATCCCATGCTCTTGGATTGGAAGAATAAATATTGTTAAAAGGGCCATACTACCCAAAGCAATCTACAGATTTAATGTGATCCCTATCAAATTATCCATGACATTTTTCATAGAACTAGAACAAATAATCCTAAAATTTATATGGAATCACAAAAAGACCCAGAATTGCCAAAGCAATCCTGAGAAAAAAGAATAAAGCAGGAGGCATAACGCTCTCAGACTTCAGATAATACTACAAAGCTACAGTATCAAAACTGTGGTATTGGCACAAAAACAGACATATGAACAGAATGGAGACCCCAGAAATAAACCCACACACCTATGGTCAAAAAGACAGTCTCTTCAGCAAATGGTGCTGGGAAATCTGGACAGCTGCGTGTAAATCAGTGAAGTTAGAACACACCCTCACACCATACACAAAAATGAACTCAAAATGGCTTAAAAACGTAAAGATAAGACATGACACCATAAAACTCCTAGAAGACATCATAGGCAAAACATTCTCCACAATAAATTGTACCAATGTTTTCTTAGGTCAGTCTCCCAAGGCAATAGAAATAAAAGCAAAAATAAACAAATGGGACCTAATCAAACTTACAAGGTTTTTGCACAGCAAAGGAAACCATAAATAAAACAAAAAGACAACATACAGAATGGGAGAAAATACTTGCAAACGATGTTACTGACAAGGGGTTAATTTCCAAAGTATACAAACAAACACCTCATGCAACTCAATATTAAAAAAAAAAAGTCTTAAGTCCTCAGTAGACATTTCTCCAAAGACATACATGGCCAAGAGGGACATGAAAAGATGCTCAGCACTGCTAATCATTACAGAAATGCAAATCAAAACCACAAAGAGGCATCACCTCACACCATTCAGAATGTCCATCATCGAAGTCCACAAGTAATAAATGCTGGGCATGTAAATTGGTGCAGCCACTACAGAAAACAGTATGGAGGTTCCTTAAAAACTAAAAATAGAGTTACTATATGATCCAGCAATCCCACTCCTGGGCATATATCCGGAAAAGATGAAAAATTCTAATTTGAAGATACATGCACCTCAATGTTCACAGCAGCACTATTTACAATACCCAAGGCAGGGAAGCAACCTAAGTGTCCATCAACAGATGAATGCATAAAGAATATGTAATATAATATACAATAAATATAGACACATACACAATGGAATATTACTCAGCCATAAAAAAGAACTATTGCTACTTGCAGCACCATGCATGGACCCAGAGAATATCATACTTAGTGAAGTAAGTTAAACAGAGAAAGGCAAATAGTACATGGTATCACTTACATTTGGAATCTAAAAAATAACACAAATGAATGTTTTTACAGAACAGGAACAGACTCAAAGACATAAAAAACAAACTTATGATAACCAAAGAAGAATGGGGGTGGGATAAATTAGGAGTATGGGATTAACACATACACACCATATATATAAAATAGATAAACAAGGATTTACTGTACAGCTTTGGGAAGTATATTCAGTATCTTGTAATAATGTATAATGGAAAAGAATCTAAATGGAATATAACTTAAATATAAATCTGAATTACTTTGCTGTACACCTGAATCTAACACTATATTGTAAATTAACTACAGTTTAATTAAAAAAAAAAACTACCTATATGATCCAGCAATCCCACTTCAGAGTAATATCCAAAAGAACTGAAAACAGAGTCTTGAAGAGATATTTGTACACCCATGTTCATAGTAGCACTGTTCAAAATAGCCAACAAGTGAATATCTTTTATTGAACAGTGTAGTATAGTCAGATATTTTAAGATATAATTATAGAAACAGATGAATGTCCACTCAAGTGGGTAAATACACTGTGATTATTGATGTAATGTTTTGATTAAAAAAAACAAAAAACAAAACAGGAACACTCTCTAAGGGCTGACCTCAGCAGAGGAAGATTTTAATAATCAAGTGGATATAGGATGACTCATTTTTTGGATACCAGACAGCTGCTCTCCATCATCCTGCCCTGCAGATTTCAGACTTACTAGTCTCCAGAATCATGAGGTAATTTCTCAAAATAAATCTCCCTCTAATGTATTCATTTAGACACATTCTGTTGGTTCTGTTTTTCTGGGGAACCCTAACTAACAAAATTACTTTTTAAAAAATTGAGATAAAAGAATTAATTCTGAAGAAGTTACATATTTAACATGTCATGTGTCCTCATTTATGCACACGATGACTTCTCTCTCCATTTGAGGACATAGCGAGAAGGTGGCTCTCTGCAAGCTAGGAAACTGAACCCCATAGGAATCTTTTTTTTTTTTTAAAGGAATTCCTTTATTTTTATTTTTTATTTATTTATTTATTTATTTTTGGCTGTGTTGGGTCTTCGTTTCTGTGCAAGGGCTTTCTCTAGTTGCAGCAAGTGGGGGCCACTCTTCATCGCGGTGCGCAGGCCTCTCACTATCGCGGCCTCTCGTTGCGGAGCACAAGCTCCAGACGTGCAGGCTCAGTAGTTGTGGCTCACGGGCCTAGTTGCTCTGCGGCATGTGGGATCCTCCCAGACCAGGGCTCGAATCCGTGTCCCCTGCATTGGCAGGCAGACGCTCAACCACTGCGCCACCAGGGAAGCCCCCTGAACCCCATAGGAATCTTGATCTTGGACTTTCCTGACTCCAGAACTGAATGTAGAAAAACAGACACAATATGTGGCAAAAAAAGTAAAGTAAACAACTAGTGACAGTGAGAGGAAACAAGATGGTGGAGTAGAAGGACCTTGTGTTTAGCTCTTCTCATGAGCACACCAAAATCACAACTAACTGCTGAACAACCATCAATAAAGATGACTGGAACCTGCCAAAAAGAAATTCTACAGCCAAAGACATAAAGAAGAAACCAGAGCGAGATGGTAGGAGGGGCACACTCACAATATAATCAAATCCCATACCTCCCAGGTGGTTGACCCACAAACTGGAGAATACTGGAAGATAATTATATCACAGAAGTTCTGCCACAGAAGAGTTATTAGCCCCACGTCAGGCTCCCCAGCCTGAAGGTCCAGCATCAGAAGGAGGAGCCCCAGAGTATTTGGCTTTTGAAGGCCAGCAGGGCTTGAATGCAGGAGCTCCACAGGACTGGGGAAAACAGAAACTCCACTCTTGGAGTGCACACACAGTCTCATGTACACTGGGACCTAGGGCAAAAGCAGTGACTTCACAGGAGTGTAGACCAGACCTACCTGCTGGTCTTGGAGGGTCTCCTGGGGAGGCAGGGGGCAGCTGTATCTCACCTTGGGGATGTACACACTGGGGGCGGAGATACTGGTGAGTATTCATCTACATTAACTTGTCACTGAAGGCAGAAGTCTTTCTGGCATCATTAGCACCAAGACCTAACCCTACCCAAAAGCCTGTAGGCTCCCATGCTGGGACGCCTTAGACCAAACAGCCAACTTGGTGGGAACACAGCCCCACCCATCAGCAGATAGGCTGCCTAAAGACTTCCTGAGTCCACAGCCACCTCTAGAGACACCCCTTGACATGGCCCTGTTCACCAGAAAGCCAAAACCCAGCTCCACCCTCCAGTGGGTAGGCACCAGCCCCTCCCACCAGGAAGCCTGCACAAGCCTCTTGACCAGCCTCACTCACCAGGCGGAAGTCCAAAAGCAAGAAAACTATGATCCCTAAGCTTGTTTAACTAAGTCCTCAAACACAGGTCAGAAACTACCCTAGGACCAGCTGTCCTCTGGCCCTTGGGTGATGAGAGGGGAGTGTACTGCTGGGACAAATAGTCCATACCCTACAGAGGGCCACTTCTCCAAGGCTGAAAAACATAATGAACCTAACACACACATAAAAATACAAATAGAGATTCAGACAAAATGAGACAGCAAAGGAATATGTTCCAGATGAAGCAACAATAAATAAACCCACAAGAACAACTAAATGAAGTGGAGATGGGCAATCTACCCGAGAAGAGTTAAGAGTAATGATCGTAAAGATGACCCAAGAACTTGGGAAAAGAAAGGATGCAGAGAAGGTTAACTTACAAGAAGTTTTTAGCAAAGAGTTAGAAAATATAAAGAACAACCGAACAGAGTTGAAGAATACAATAACTGAAATGAAAAATACACTATAAAGGGATCAACAGCAGAATAAATGAGGCAGAAGAATGGATCAGTGAACTGGAAGAGAGTGGTGGAAATCGCTGCCACAGAACAAAGAAAAAAGAAAGAAAAGAAATGAGGACAGTTTAGAGATATCTGGGACAACATCAAACACACTAACATTCACATTATAAGGGTCCCAGAAGGAGAAGAGAGAAAGGGCCACGAAAATACTTGAAGAGATAATAGCTGAAAACTTCCTTAACATGGGAAAGGTAACAGTCACTCCAAGTTCACAGGAAGTGCAGAGTTCCATATGGGATTAATCCAAGGAGGAACATGCCAAGACACATGGTAAGAAAGAAAATATTAAAAGCAACAAATAACATACAAGGGAATTCCCATAATGCTATCAGCTGACTTTCAGCAGAAACTCTGCAGGCCAGAAGGGAATGGCATGATATATTTAAAGTGATGGAAGGGAAAAACCTACAACCAAGAATACTCTACCCAGTGAGACTCTCGTTCAGACTTGATGGAGAAATCAAAAGTTTTACAGACAAGCCAAAGCTAAAAGAATTCAGCACCACCGAACCAGCTTTACAACAAATGCTAAAGGATCTTCTGTAGGCAGAAAAGAAAAGGCCACAACTAGAAACAAGAAAATTATGAAATGGGAAAGCTCACCAGTAAAGGCAAACATTAGGTAGGAAATCATCTACACACAAACTATGGAGGTTAAAAGACAAAAGTAGTGGGACTTCCCTGGTGGCACAGAGGTTAATCTGCTTGCCAGTGTAGGGGATATGGGTTCAAGCCCTGGTCTGGGAAGATCCCACATGCCGTGAAGCAACTAAGCCCGTGTGCCACAAATACTGAGCCTGCACTCTAGAGCCCTCAAGCCACAAATACTGAGCCTGCGTGCCAAAACTACTGAAGCCCATGCACCTAGAGCCTGTGCTCCACAACAAGAGAAGCCACCGCAATGAGAAGCCTGCACACTACAATGAAGAGCAGCCCCGCTCACTGCAACTAGATGAAAGCTCGCGCGCAGCAATGAAGACCCAAAGCAGCCAAAAATAACTAATATATAAAATCATTTTAAAAAATCCTTTTAAAAAAATAAATAAAAATAAAGTTCTTGGTGAAAATGAAAAATCTGTCTTTTATTCTTACTTAAAAACCAAACGCACTTTTTGGCCAACCCAATATATATAATAAAACAGGAACAAGACTCATAGAGAACAAACTAGTGGTTACCAGTAGGGAGCGGTAAAGGAGGAGGGGCAAGATAGTTGTATGGGATTAAGAGGTATAAACTACTATGTGTGAAATAGATAAGCAACAAGGATATACTGTACAGCACAGGGAAATAGAGCCATTGTTTTGTAAGTACTTTAAATGGAGTATAATCTATAAAAATATGGAATCACTATGTTGTACACATGAAACTAATATAATATTGTAAATTACCTATACTTCAATTAAAAAGTGGCTATTTCTGGGCTCTCTATTCTATTCCACAAGAAGATACACAATGGCCAAAAAACACTTAATGAGGAGTTCAACCTCAGTGGTAATGAGGTAAATGCCAGTGAAGACCAGAGTAAGAAACCAGTTAGCACCTATTCAACTGGCAGAAATTATAGAGCCCAAAAATATCATATGTGGGACAGAATGTGGTTTATGAAATCTCGCATTCATTGCTGGTGAAGTTAACAAATTGGTAAAGTCACTTTAGAAAACACTGGGCAACATCTTGTAAAGTTGTTTTCAATCATCCAGTCATTCCACTCATAAAAAGAATTACAACTAAAACTTCTGCACATGTGTGCAGTAAGGTGGGTGACCACCAAAAAAAAAAAAAAAAAAAAAAAAAGAAAAAGGAAACAAGTGAGTATCTTTCATTGAACAATGTAGTATAGTGAGAATTTTTGGATATAATTATGGAAATAGGTGAATGTCCACAAAAATCGATAAATACATTGTGATATATTGATGTAACAGAATATTTTGAGAAGAAGGAAAAAAAAAACCTACAGCTCACACACAGTGATTCTTAGTAATTTAACACTGAATTCTTTAAAAGCATGTATCAGAAAACTACATCAATGTCTTGGTCAGTTTGGGCTGCTGTAACAACATACCAAAGCCTGGGTAGCTTACAAACAACAGAAATTTGTTTCTCACAGTTCTGGAGGCTGGGGAGTCCAGGATCAAGGCGCCAGCGTGGTCACATTCTGGTGAGGGCATTCTTTCTGGTTCACAGCCAGTGCCTTCTTGCTTGTCCCCATATGGTGGAAGGGAGAGGGATCTCTCTGGAGCCTATTGGATAAAACACTGAACGCTCATGACTTCTGCACCTCCCAAAGGCCCCAACTCCTAATACCATCATCTTTGGAGGTGAGGATTTCAACAAATGAATTTGAGGGGTACACGTTCAAACCATAACAATCAAGTATGATAACCATTTATCAGAAGTTAAAAAACAGAAAACCATGTAATATGCTGTTTAAGCATGCTTACAAACAGGTATGATACGATTTTAATTAAACCAATGAATTGACAACTAGATGAAATAGACAAACTGCTTGAAAGATGCAAAATAACAAATCCAGCACAAGAAACAGAAAATCTGAAAGCCACCACATCTACAAAAGAAATTCAATTTATAATACAAAACACTCCCACATATAAAGTAATGAAATTATGAAGACAAGTTCAAGACAGTGATTATCTTTGTCAGGAAGGGAGAGGATGGGAAAGAGAAGAAATATATAGATCAAGGTAGGATATTGGTTGGTAATACTCCTGTTCTTGCATTGGCTGATGGTGTTCACTATAATTTTTTTTTTTTTAATCTTTTGGCCACGCTGCGCGGCATGTGGGATCTTAGTTCCCCGACCAGAGATTGAACCCACATCCCTTGCATTGGAAGCGTGGAGTTTTAACCACTGGACCACCAGGGAAGTTCCCACTATAATCTTTTTATGGGAAATAAATAAATGGAAAAGTTTAAAAATAAATTAAACATGATAGTACACTGCCAGATGATGAGTGTGTCATAAACCAAGGTTTATGATTAATACAAACCTATAAAACTGTAGTCAAATATAAATGTTAGAAGCCAACAGAGCATTGTGTTTGACATCATGGTACCTAGGGAGAATCAGCCCAGGCTCAAATCCCAGCAACACCCCTTTGCTAGTTTTCTGCCCTTTAGCAAGCCATTCAACTTCCACAAGCTTCTGCTTCCTCACCTACAAATCAGAGTACAAGTAGAGTCTCAAAAATCACTGTGAGGATGAATTGAAACAGTGTATATACAGTTTTTACAAGCACCAAAAAGCAATGAATACCTGTTAACTATCCTGTCTATATTACGGCATGGATATGGGACACAACATGCATGAGCCGAAGAACTAAGAGTAGAGGTGGATCATTCTGGGGGACTAATTACAATAAAAAGAAAGGGCCATGAGATGTCAGGCAAAGCCAATATTTAGGAGGCGATCAGAGTAAGAGGCAGAGAACAATCCAGTTAGAATTGGAAAAGAGGGACCACTGGGACTAAGTGCTACCAAAGCTGAGCTACAGAAAAGTGGAACAGGTTTCTGCTGCATCAAAAACAAGTACAGCGCAGTGGTGAAGACTGTCACTTCAGTTCAAACCCTGCCTCTACCAAGCAGTCACCTTGACAGTTATTAACCACCTGTAAATCACCATTTCCTAACCTGAAACACTGGGAGATGCCCAGTTCCTAATTCACCAGCTGCCATGAGGGTTGACAAGACCACACCTATAAAGTACTTAGCATAGTGCCTGGCACAGGTTGAATGTTGAGTATATCGTGGGCCATTATCCACTATCGTTAGTACTGTTCTTACATTTGGCAATTAGGATAAAAGCTATGACCTCATCAAGAATGGTTTCAGTGCTGTGGTTCTGAGCCACCTCACCACTGGGCCTCAGAAAGGAAAGGGGAAGACACCAAGTGCTGATGAGAATGCGTAGCGATGGGCAGTCTCACACGTGGCTTGTGGGAGCGTGAAAGGGTGCAGCCACTCTGTAAAATTGTTTGGCAGTTTCTGTTCAAGCTAAACATATACATACCCTAAGACCCAGTCATTCCTCTCTGTGTATATTCCCTGCAAAAATGAGTACTATATTATATATACATAGTATGTATCTCCAAAAATAACATGAACAAGAATGTTCATAATACAAGAAATAAGAAAAAATTAAAATGGCAATCACAGGAGAATGGACATACAATGAGATACTGCTGAGTACTGAGAAAGAACAGAGTTGAACTATATAGAACCACAAGAATGACTCTCACAGGCATAACGAAGATCAAAAGAAGACAGACATGACAGAATAAACTGTGGGACTCCATTTACATCAAGTCAAGAACAGTCAAAGCTAATCTATGGTGACAGAGTCTAAATACCAGTTACTTTTCTAGGAGGAAGCATGAGAAGCCTCCGAAGTTGCAGGAGAAGTTGTGATTTAGTCTCTGGTGCAGGAAGTAGCCATGGCAGGGGGCGAGACCTCTTCCACAAAGTTGGGAAGAGAAGCTACAGGTATGAGACAGATAGAGATGACCTGTAAGGTTGAGCAGCAAGGAAGAAGGCCATGAAGTAGGTTGTATGCCGAGACATCAGTGGCTCAGGGAGTGAGTGGTGAATGTTTGGATCAATGCTTGCATGGATGGCGGAGCTGGTGCAGGAGAGAGAGCTGATCAGAAGAAACACAGAGCAGATGTGAGCCAACTAGGTAGAAGTGTCTTGGCATCGTCTTGGCAAAAGATGATGAGAGCTTAGACCAGGATGTTCGTAGTGGAGCTCACAGAGGTGGTGGAGGTGATGGATTTACCCGATGTGAAAAACTTAAAATAAGCAGGATGATAATGGCTGAATGTTGGGTTAGATGGAGGCAGAGTGTTAACGAGTTTATACAAGGTCGTTTCCCACCTTCTCAACTGTCTAAATGACAAGGCCATCCACTGATACTGTGGAGGATGGAGGAGTGGGCAAGATCATGATTTCCTTCTAAGGTATGAAGAATCTGATGGAACATGTGGAATGGAATTGAAAGGTAAGTATTTGGAAGAGACTCCATTGGGCTGTGAAGGGGGCTAGAGACACACATGAACTGGCTGGGGAGTGCAAGGAAGCAGGAGAGGGGCAAGACCATGACTGCAGTGGTGCCAGTCAACACACCTGTGACTCCAACTGTTCTCAGCAGCCCAGATGTGGGCCAAACAAAGCCAAATACCATCTTGAGGCTCTACAGTAAAGGAGGGCCAGGAAGACAGTGCAGCTAGGGATTGCTTCTGTCTGACAAACAGAAGGATAGATGAACAGGTGGAAAAGGGTGGGATGCAGCCTATAGGCAGAGATGGTAACATAAACTTTTTTACTGAGTCTAGGAGGACATGTGAGAGATTATGCATTGTGATTGTTATTATTACATGAAAGATCCTAACAGCTGACTTTTTTTGAGCTCGTAACTATAACTCAGGCATGGTGCTAACTAATTTCATGCATCAAACAGCCCAATGATGTAAACAAAATTACATCTTCAAACAGCCCAATGAGTTAGAAATTATTATCACTTTCATTTTTCAAGAGTAGGCTGAGTGCAGCAGACTGGTTTGATGTAAACAAAACCCAGAAACCCATCTGCTCTTCTCCTTGGATACAGAGCTAAACCTCAGTTCCCAGCTGCATCGAAAGAGGGACATAGACTCACAGACATAGAGAACAAGCCTGTGGCTGCCAAGGGGGAGGGCGGGGTGGGGGAGGGATGGATTGGGAGTTTGGGATTAGTAGACGTAAACTATTATATATATGTATAACTGAATCGCCTTGCTGTACACCAGAAACTAACACAACATTGTAAATCAACTATACTTCAATAAAATAAATTGAAAAAAAAAGGGATGGCCAACTGCCGAGTTTTGTCAACAGAGTGTGAGGGGAAATAATGTAGGTGTGACTTCCATACTTCCTCTCATTTCCCCTCTACCAGTGGAAGGAAGCCAAGGTGACCATGAAGCCAGACAGGCGACACCTGGGTCTCTGAATAACCGTGTGATACGATCTCACACGCTGACCCACACAAACCCTGCCATGAGTGAGAAAGATCCTTTTCATGTGTTGAGCCACTCAGCTGTTGGAGATTATCTGTTACTGCAGTGAACATTAACAGCCTAAATTAGCTAAAGGAGGCCCGACAAAATCATGCAACTTCCCTATTGCCACTGGGCTGGTGACCGGCAAAGGCAGGTTTTAATACCAAGCAGTTGGAGCCCAGAGCCTTGCCCTTATACATAAAACAGGTTCTTTACCCTGTGGCAGAAAAGAATGTGTTGAGGTGGGAGGACAAAGGGACTTCAAGACACAGAGCTCTACACTGACCCAGGCACCCAAGGAGGCCACAAGAAGAAGCTTCCCACGGAATTCCAGAGGCAGTGGTCCCCTCAGTTAAGGTTGCCATGACCCCTCCTGCCCAACACTTGGCCACCCACCTGGACAGGCACTTTGGGAGAGGCTTCTCTTCACCACCCACAGCTCCTGCCTGTGCTTCAGTGGGTGGATTAGATCTGGTTTGGGAACCGGATATCCTGTTTGTGGAGAAAGAAATAAGATATTCGTATTTTAGCAAAGACGAAAAGAAATGTTTCAATCCTGTCTGGGACTTTGAGATGGAGAGGAGACCTCGGAATGAGGCTGCTCTTGTCCAAACTGATCTGCGACCTGGGAACCAAAGCCAAGAACGTTATCATTAGGCCCTAAAGGCTGAGTAGGGTAGTGCTAGCTGTCTAGGCTGATCCATCTCTCTTGACCTCCATCCTAGAGGACCCCCAAAACTGTCCAGATGCAGTCATGGGACCCAGGTGCACCAGTGTTCATGGAACATTAATTATGACCACTGCTAATAACTGCCTTCCTTGACACTGACCCACTTTTTATTTAACTTTAATACATGTCTTCACAAAGGGAATCTTGTGTCCATATAAGAAATGGAAAAACCAGTTTCATTTGCCACAAATGCAAAGTTACTGCAAGAAAATCAAAACAGAACTATCAAGTCTCGATGAACTCATGCTGCCTGCTCAGGGCTGTGAGTCTGAGGCTGTCCCTTCTGTTGAAGAGAGAAATTGCCAACAGTCAAAGGGGCATTAAAAGACATCATGAAACAGCAACAGGAAAAACAAGAGAAAAAGGAATGGGCTTCTCTGATTGTCCATCAATGCCACTTGCCATGTTTGTGCACCCTCTAAAATGATCTCCCATACCACGAGACAATCATGGCCCAGACCTGAGTACACAAGAGATGAGCATGTAGGCATCAGGGGCCAAAGAAGCCTTTTAAAGGAGATTCTGTTTTTTAGAATGACTGCCAGTAGGACTCACACAGATGCCTCCTGATGTCCTGTCTGCTTCACTCACTTGCTGAACAACATGCAATTACCCAGGGGTTCTGCTGACTGGGCTATAAACCAATCAAGCTTGGCCACTCAGTCTCCATCTTGTAGGAATCTAGAGAAGGAACAAATTAGGGCCAGCCTGTGCTGAGCACTGGAGTGAGAGTTAAAAAGAAGTGTGGGCTCGGGTGGCTGTTTCCTGCCACTAGAACACCCATGCAGACAGCCAGATGTAGAGAAAGATAGATATATGAAAAAAAAAAAGTACAGCAAGAAGTAGAGACAAGGAATTGAGGGGTTTCTTAGATCAAGGGCAGGGGTGACCACTTCTGGCTATCAACTCCTTGCAGCAGAAAAAGCCAATCTGCTGAGAATGGCACAAGGAGACCCACAAAGAGACAGAAAGATCAGAAGACAGCAAGGCCAGTATCTAATCAGGATTTCTTCCATTTCCTGACTTTAGTCTCTCACGGTGCCTGACTGGACCTCCTGCCCCTCAGTATTACAAAGCACCCATATTTCCTCCAACAAATCCTTCTCCTCTGCCCTCTGAGCCGTTTTGAGGGGAACTATGTTTCTTGCTCCAAATTCCTTGTGGCAGACACAGGAGCCTGAAGATAAAACCAGTACACGTCAGGGCCATGGGGAGGAGGGAGAGTGTCCTCGGAAGCCTCCTGAAAAGGGCAGCATGAAAGAGGCTGTAGGTCCCCACAGAAAGAGCAGTGAGGCCTTACCCAGGGAGGTCAGGAGCCCACAGGTCTCCAGCATCACCTCCCAGTACAGGCTCCTCTGGGCAGCATCCAGCTGCCCCCACTCGTCCTAGGTAAAGGTCACTGCCATGTCCTTGAAGGTCACGGATGCCTGGAAAGTCAAACAGAGGTAGCTTTGTTGGCCCTGGGACAGACAGATGTGATTAGAGCTCAATGTTCAGTCGTTGGTAAAGGACCAGAAGGCCCCAAGGCCAATATCACTCAGCACTTCCTGGGAGCCCAGCTCTGTGTCAGGCTCCAAGGGGAGGCAGCCACTGCCTTTGGGCAGAATGTGACTGTATTAGAGCTAAAGGTCTTCTATGCTGAAATCATTCACAAAAGACATAAAACGATGCCAAGGCCATGTGGCCTGAGAGACATAGACAGCAAGCATTCTGGTAATGAAGAGGAGGGAACAGATGACAATGATCATAATACTAATCAGCAGTTGAGCATAATACTAATCAGCTGGTCCTCACCATGTGCCTACACCATGGCCTTGAAGTCCCTGTGCGAGCGGGGCCAAGAGGGGCAGCAACCAAGACGGGTCCCGTGGGCTTCCTCTAATCCCCCCACAAGGTCTTACAAGGCACAGAGGTGGTTCCCGCCTCTTTACGGTGATTCTCTGGAAAGCTGTGAAAGGTCGCCGGGCAAGGGAAGCCTATGAGCACAAAACACACGTTTCAAAAGAACTAACGCCCCCAGGACGCCGGAAGTCCAGGAAACAACACAGGAAACGCCTGTTTTACGGTCCCTATTGGCCCAATTCTTACTGCTTCCTCCCGGCACAGACTTCTGGGTAGTGTAGTTTCTCTCCTGCAGGCAGCCTGGCCAAGAACTGGAAAGCCTTCAGGGAACCCTGGGTGGGGCGCTAGGAAAAGATTGCCTGAGGCTCTTAGGAAGGGGCGGGGCCTCGCACCTTCTTAAAGAGGAAGCACACAGATAACGTCAAAGATTTCAGATGCTCCAAAGGTTACAAACCTAATTGGATACACCACACCAAACTATGACTCAGAAAGTGTGTATCTGCATCTAAGAGGAAATATATGATATCTAGCTACTCTTCAAATACATGGAGATTGAAGCCTTAGAGTTGGTCCTGTAGACCAAAAAAAAATGCACAACAGAGAGTTGTGAGTTAAGTTTTATTCGGGGCAAAATGAGGACTTTAGCCTGGGACACAGCGTCTCGGATAGCTCTGAGGAACTGCTCCAAAGAGGTGTGTGTGGTGGGGGGGGAGTCAGTATATATGTGGTTTTGGTGACGGGAGATACATGCAATCAAGCACACATTTTTGCAGAATGTTGCCACTAGTCCTGAGGAGCAGATGTCTCCATTAATGATTTTAGTGCTTTTCTAGATATGAGAAGATGTAAGAAATTGGGCTGATAAAACTCTCCTGAAAATATCTAACTATCTAAAGGCCTGTTGTGCCAGTTTTTCCTAGAGCACAGAGTGCCTCATTCCTGATCTCTGCTCTGGACTCCTCTCAAGGTGTGTTGAAAGTCAGCAACTGCAGTGGCTAGTAATCTAATCCTTGTAGAGGCAGATGGCTAGTGACAATTTTTATTTGGCAGTTTTGTAAATTTCAGTATGTTTTGTTAGGGTTAAGTGAGAAAAGTTTCCAACAGGGATGGAAAGATGGAGGGGAGGGGAGGACTTTCAGAGGCTCTGAAGCTGGTGAACATGGGTGGCACTCTGCCTCTGGTTGCCTCAGAAAACATCTGTCCTGTTGGTATAATCAGTGATGTGTCCAACCCAGCAAGCAACATTATTTTATCCAGATACTGTTTCCTAATCCACATCCTAAAACACATTCAGTTTCTTTTAGGAATCTGGAAAGGAAAGCCACTTACAAAATGTCATTTCCTGGGCTTCCCTGGTTGCACAGTGGTTGAGAATCTGCCTGCCAATGCAGGGGACATGGGTTCGAGCCCTGGTCTGGGAAGATCCCACATGCCGCGGAGCAACTAAGCCCGTGAGCCACAACTACTGAGCCTGCGCGTCTGGAGCCTGTGCTCCGCAACAAGAGAGGCCACGATAGTGAGAGGCCCGTGCACCACGATGCAGAGTGGCCCCCACTTGCCGCAACTAGAGAAAGCCCTCGCACAGAAACGAAGACCCAACACAGCCATAAATAAATAAATAAATAAATAAAATTAAAAAAAACCATTAGAAACAACTTTTCTAAAAAAAAAAAAAAAAGTCATTTCCTGGAAAGAAGCTGACACAACCCCTGCAAGTGTGCCAAAGGGGCCTCTGAAACCTGAGACAAATATTTGTGACTTCAGGGTCTCAATTCCTTACTAAGAAGTGATTATCGCTTCACCTGAACATAATTTCACGAACAGTAGTAACTGCATGCAGAGTGAGAGTATCACTGAAACACACTTGTAAATTATTTAAATTTCTGAAAGTCATTAATAATAATTAAGAATTCATTCAAAGATAGTGGCAGAAATACCCCTGGGAAAGCACACTGTGAGAAGTGAAAAAAGTTAACATCTTAAGGAACTTTGAGCATAAGAAACTGAAGTCTGAGGAGTAATAGTATGAGAAGTAATAGCCTGTGCTATCCTGCAAGTTATGCCACACTTGAGGATTTCTCTTCAAAACGTGTGCCTTTTTTATTCTTAACACACTGAGGCAAAACCCACTAGAAGAAAGTGGTAAAGAGGACATTTGGAAGGATTTTTCAGAGCGGTGAAAATGAACAGGAAGGGGGGTTGTTGTCATGTTTATTCACTGCTCTAACCAATGTTCAGTGAGCAAATAATGGATTTTTTGGCACTATCATCAGTGTATGGGAGACAAAGGAAAGAAGAGACACAAAGAAACCTGCCCTCGTGATACTTACATTCCATTTGAGAACGACAGGCAGGAAAAATGAAAAAAAAAAAAGAAATACTAAATTAAATAGTATGTAAAACATGGTAGACAAAATGGGAAAAAGGAGAGAAGGTGAGGGTGCCAAGAAGGTGGTGGAACAAATGTTGAGTCAGGGAGTAAAGGAGAATAATTTTTCAAGTAGAAAATATGAATTAATGATGCCGTTTTAAAAAAGAGCTTATGTAGGTGTAGATAGAGTAGGAAGCACCAGGATTTTCTCTCCTCACATAGACAACAATTTCAGCAGAATCTGTCTGATTTAAGTATTTTGGAACTCTGTCGTCTACTGCAGTCAAATTCCATAAGAAGATTTGGGCGTAAATCGTGGTTAACGTTAGTCAATTTCAGCCCTTAGCACAGTAGCAGCTACCAGTCTTCCACCTCCAGCCCTGTGACAGACCACTGTGCACGTGTTCCTGGAGCAAGCTATGTATAGCTTGTGCAAACCAGGGCAAAAAGAACCCTGTCCTCGAAACATCAGGGATCTGTTCTTTGATTTCTGTTCTTGATCAGAGAGGAGCAGACAACTGAGGGGTGTGAGGTGCATTGTTCTTGCACCTCCCCTCATTGTTGAGCCCCTCCCACTCTGGCTGATGTGACTTCTGGGAGGATTTAAAGGGCTAGAACCCTTTTTTCCTCCCTTCAGTTTTCTCATTTTCCCACTTTGGGAGCTAGAAATCAAGGACTAGGACAGTGAAAAGCAACTTGCAAATATGAGAAAAATTAGAAAGTGATGAGGGAAAGGTGCAGGCCCAGAAAACACCTGAGAAGACTGAAAGTTTAAACCTCAGGTGATCCTTCCCACAGAGTTAGCCTACAAAATCAAAATAAAATAAGCAAAAATAGCAAGCCCTGGAAAAAGGGGAAAGTCTGATTTCCAGAATTACCAGATTATTAGATTTAAATGTCCAGTGTTCAACAACAACAACAAAAAAAAAAAAAGAAAGAAAGAAAGAAAAAACAGAGCCAAAGAGAACTGCCAGATACCATGTAGAAGACTAACACACGTTACAGGACTCCCAGAAAAGGAGAGAGAGAAAGGGGTAGAGAGAATATTTGAAGAAACAGTGGCTGAAATCTTTCCTAATTTGATGAAAGGCATAATTATAAATATCTCAGCTCAACAAACTCCAAGTAAGATGACTGCAAGGAGACCCACCACAAGACACAATATAATCAAATTTTGAAAGACAAAGACAAAAGAGAGAGTTTTGAAAGTAGCAAGAGAGTAGCAACTTATCACATGCAAAGGATCAACATTAAAATCATCAGCCTATTTCTCATTAGAAACTTTTGAGGGCCAGGAGGCAGTGGGCCAATACATTAAAATGCTAAAACAAACAAACAACAACAACAACAAAACAAACACCCACACCATCAACCAAGAATCCTCTATTTGGCAAAACTTGGAGCCAAGAAATTAAGACATTCCTACATAAATAAAAGCTGTGGGAGTTTGTTACCACTAGAGCTGTCCTGTGAGAAATGCTCAAGGGAGTCCTGCAGTCCTAAAATAAAGGGAAACTACACAGTAACTTGAAGCCACGTGAAGGAGTAAAGATCTCAATAAAGGTAAATACATGGGAAATTATAAAATCTAGTATTATTGTAACACCAGTTTCTAACTCCACTTTTTGATTTCTACATTACTTTTTAAAATTATTAGTCTAAAACTAGTACTTTTGTAACTCTGCATTTTGTATTCTATATATCTTAAGATACTAATGTACTTTAAAGAATTATTAGTTTATATTTTTAGTCACACAATGTAAAAGATATAATTTTATGATATCAAACACCAGGGTTGGGGATGGAGTTGTAAAACAGCAGAGTTTTTGTATGTTATTGGTTAAGCTGGATAAATTCAAATTAGAATGTAATGACTTTAGTATGTTAAATGTAATCCCATGGTAACCACAAAGAAACAGCTATAAAATATATACAACAGAAAATGAGAAAAGAATTTAGATGTTTCACTACAAAAAATTGACCAAACACAAAAGAATATAGTAATGCAGGAAATTAGGGATAAAAGAGCTACATCTTTGTTTTCTTTAAGTTATGTAGAAAACAAAAAGCAAAATGATAGAAGGAACAAGATAAAACCCTAGAAGAAGAACTTACTGAAGTGGAGATAGGCAATCTACCCCATAGAGAGTTCAAGGTAATGATGGTAAATATGTGTAAAGAACTTGGGAAAAGATTGGATGAACAGAGTGAGAAGCTAGGTTTTAACAGAGTTAGAAAATATAAATAAGAACCAAGCAGAGATGAAGAATACAATAACTGATATGAAAAATACACTAAAAGGAATAAACATTAGATTAAATGATACAGAGGAATGGATCAGAGAGCTGGAAGACAGAGTACTGGAAATCACTGAAGCTGAACAGAAAAAGAAAAGAGAATAAACAGAAATGAGGACAATTTAAGAGACCTCTTGAACAACATCAAGCATACTAATGTTCTCATTATAGGGGTCCCAGAAGGAGAAGAGAGAGAGAAAGGGGCATAGAACATATGTGAAGATATCATAGTCGAAAACTTCCCTAACCTGGGAAAGGAAACAGACATACAGGTCCAGGTAGCACAGAGAGTCCCAAAAAGGATCAACCCAAAGAGGACCAAACCAAGACACACTGTAACTAAAATGGCAAAAATTAAAGATAAAGAGAGAATATTAAAAGCAGTAAGGGAAAAGCAACAAGTTACATACAGGGAACTCCCATAATGCTAACATCTGACTTTTCAGCAGAAATTCTGCAGACCAGAAGAGAATGGCATGATATAGTTAAAATGATGGAAGGGGAAAACCTTCTGCCCAGCAAGGATTTCATTCATATTTGATGGAAAGATCAAAAGTTTTACAGAGAAACAAATGCTAAAAGTGTTCAGCACCACCAAGCCAGCTTTACAAGAAATGTTAAAGGGACTTCTCTAACTAAAAAAGAAATGGCCACAACTAGAAACATGAAAATTATAAAAGGAAAAATCTCATTGTAAAGGCAAATATATAGAAAAGGTAGTAAATCAACCACTTATAAAACTAGTAGGAAGGTTAAAGACAAAAGTAGTAAAATAATCTATATCCATAATAAGTAGTTAAGGGATACAAAAAAACAAAAAGATGTAAAATATGATGTCAAAACATTAAAAGTGGTGGGGAGAGTAAAAATGCAGGGTTGTTAAAGTACGTTTGAACTTAAGACATCAGCAACTTAAAATAATTATATATCTATATTGCTATCTAGTTACAGATAAAGATACGGATATAAATTGTTATATGTAAACATCACAGTAACCACAAGCCAAAAATCTATAATAGATAATACATACAGAAAAAAGAAAGGAATTCAAACATAACACTAAAGATGGTCATTAAAGCACAAGGGAAGAGAACGAGGAAGAAAGGAACAAAAATAACTGCAAAAAGAACCCAAAAAACAATTAATAAAATGGTAATAAGTACATACCTATCAATAGTTACTTTAAATGTAAATGGACTAAATGTCCCCATCAAAAGACATAGAGTGGCTGCATGACCCGTATATAAGCTGCCAAGAAGAGACTCACTTCAGACCTAAGACACACACAGACTGAAAGGGCATAGAAAAAGGTATTCCGTGCAAATGGAAATTAAAAGAAAGCCAGTGTAGCAATATTTATATCAGATAAAATAGACTTAAAAACAAAGACTATACAAAGACAAAGAGGATATCACATAATGATGAAGGGATCAATCCAAGAAGAAGCCATAATAATTGTAAATATATATTCACACAACATAGGAGCATCCAAATACATAAAGCAAATATTAACAGACATAAGGGCAGAAATCAACAGTGACACAATACTAGTAGGGGACTTTAACACCCCACTTATACCAATGGACAGATCACCCAGACAGAAAATCAGTAAGGAAACTGGCCTTAAATGACATGTTAGATCAGGTGAATGTAATAGCTATATGGAGAACAATCCATCCAAAAGCAACAGAATATAAATTCTTTTCAAGTGCCCATGGAACATTCTCCAGGGTAGATCACATTCTAGGCCACAAAACAAGCACTGGTACATTTAAGAAAACTGAAATCATATCAAGCATCTTTTCTGACCACAATGCTATGAGACTAGAAATCAACTATAACTAAAAAACCACTGCAAAAACCACAAACACATGGAGGCTAAAAAGTATGCTACTAACAACCTATGGGTCACTGAAGAAATCAAAGAGGAAATAAAAAAATACCTGGAGACAAAGAAAATGAAAACACAACACAAAATCTATGAGACACAGCAAAAGGAGTTCCAAGAGGGAAGTTTATAATGACACAAACTTACATCAGGAAACAAGAAAAATCTCAAATAAACCACCTAACCTTACACCTAGTGGAATTAGAAAAAGAAGAACAAACAAAACACAAAATTAAAGAAGGAAAGAAATCATACCTCTCAGAGCAGAAACAAATGAAATAGGGACTAAAAAACCCACAGTAGAATACATCATTGTAACTAAGTGCTGACTCTTTGAAAAGATAACAAAAATGGTAAACCTTTAGCCAGTATCATCAAGAAAACATGAGAGAGGGCACAAATAAATGAAATCCGAAGTGAAAAAGGAGAAGTTACAAATGATACCACAGAAATACAAAGGATCATAAAAGATTACTACATTTATATACATTTATATATTTAGATACTAAAATTATATGCCAATAAAATGGATAACCTAGAAGAAATGGACAAATTCCTACAAATCTACAATCTCCCAAGACTGAATCAGGAAGAAATAGAAAATATGAAAGAACCAATTACCAGTAATGAGATTGAATCAGTAATAAAACAACTCCCAACAAACAAAAGTTCAGGTCCAGATGGCTTCACAGTTGAATTCTACCAAAAATTTATAAGACAGTTAACACCTATCCTTCTCAAACTATTCCAAAAAATTTCAGAGGGTGGAACACTCCCAAACTCCTTCTATGACACCAGCATCACCCTGATACCAAAACTAGACAAAGATATCACAAAAAAAGAAAATAACAGGCCAATATCATCAGTGAACACATATGCAAAAATCCTCCACAAAATATTAGCGAACGGAATCCAACAGTATATTAAAGGATCATACACCATGATAACTAGGATTTATCCCAGGGATGCAAGGATGGTTCAATATCCACATATCAGTCAATGTGATAAAACACATTAGCAAACTGAAGACTAAAAACCATATGATGGGCTTCCCTGGTGGCGCAGTGGTTGAGAGTCTGCCTGCCAATGCAGGGGACACGGGTTCGAGCCCTGGTCTGGGAGGATCCCACATGCCGCAGAGCGACTAGGCCCGTGAGCCACAATTGCTGAGCCTGCGCGTCTGGAGCCTGTGCTCCGCAACAAGAGAGGCCACGATAGTGAGAGGCCCACGCACTGCGATGAAGAGTGGCCCCCACTTGCCGCAACTAGAGAAAGCTCTCGCACAGAAACGAAGACCCAACACAGCCATAAATAAATAAATTAATTAATTAATTTTAAAAAACCCAACCATATGATCATCTCAGTAGATGCAGAAAAAGCTTTTGACAAAATTCAACATCAATTTATGATAAAAACTCAACAAAGTGGGCACAGAGGGAACATACCTCGACATTATAAATATAAAGGCCATATATGAAAAGTCCACAGCTAACATCATACTCAATGGTGAAAAGCTGAAAGCATTTCCTCTAAGACCTGGAACAAGACAAGGATGCCCACTCTCACCACTTTTATTCAACATAGTATTGAAATTTCTAGCCATAACAGTCAGACAAGAAAAATAAATAAAAGGCATCCAAATTGAAAACGAAGAAGTAAAATTGTCACTGTCTGCAGATGACACAATACATAGAAAATCCTAAATATGCCACCAAAAAACTACTAGAACTCCTCAATTAATTTGGTAAAGTTGCAGGATACAAAATTAATATATAGAAATCTGTTGTTTCAATATACTGATAATGAACTAGCAGAAAGAGAAATTTAAAAAAACAGTTCCATTCACAATCACATCAAAAAGAATAAAATACCTGGGAATAAATCTAGCTAAGGAGGTAAAATACATGTACTCAGAAAACAATAAGACACCGATGAAAGAAGTTTCGGTTGACAATGCATATGGAAAGATATATTGTGCTCATGGATTGGAAAAATTAATATTGTTAAAATTTCCATAATACCCAAGGCAATATACAGATATAATGCAATCCCTATCAAAATACCAATGGCATTTTTCACAGAACTAGAACAAAATAGTCTAAAATTTGCATGGGGACTTCCCTGGTGGCACAGCGGTTAAGACTCTGCGCTCCCAATGCAGGGGGTCTGGGTTCAATCCCTGGTCAGGGAACTAGATCCCACATGCATGCCGTTAACAACTAAGAGTTGACATGCCACAACTAAGGAGCCCACATGCCACAACTAAGGAGCTGGTGAGCCTCAACTAAGGAGCCCTGGAGATGCAACTAAGACCCCATGCAACCAAATAAATAAATAAATATTTAAAAAAATGAAATTTGTATGGAAACACAAAAGAACTCACAAAGCTGGAGGTATCAAGCTTTCTGATATCAAACTATACCACAGAACTACAGTAATCTAAACAGTATGATACTGGCACAAAAACAGACACAGAGATCAATGAAACAAGATAGCCTGGAAATGAACCCACACTTATAAGGGCAATTAATGAATGACAAAGGAGGCAGGAATATAAAATGGGGGAAAGATAGACTCTTCAATGAGTGGTGTTAGAAAAACTGGACAGCTACATGCAAAAGAATCAAACTGGACTACTTTCTCACACCATATAAAAAATAAATTCAACATGGATTAAAGACTTGAATGTAAGACCTGAAACCATAAAATTTCTAGAAGAAAACATAGGCAATATGCTTTTTTACATTGGTCTTAGCAATATTTTTTGTATATGTTTCCTCAGGCAAGGGAAATAAAAGCAAAAAAATAAACAGTTGAGACTACATCAAACTAAAAAGCTTTTTCACAGCAAAAAAGCCATCAATAAAACTAAAAGACAACCTACCAAATAGGAGAAGATACTTGCAAATGATATATCCAATAAGGGGTTAATATCCAAAATATATAAATGACTCATATAACTCAAAAACAACAACAACAGCAAAAACAAACAACTCAAAAAATGGGCAGAGGAGTTGATTTGACATTTTTCCGAAGAAGACATACAGATGGCCAACAGGCACATGAAAAGATGCTCAGCATCTCTAATCACCAGGGAAATGCAAATCAAAACCACAATGAGATGTCACCTCACATCTGTCAGGATGGCTATTACCAAAAAGACAAGAAATAACAAGTATTGGAGAGAATGTGGAGAAAAGGGAACCCTTCTGCACTGTTTGTAGAAATGTAAATTGGTGCAGCCACTATAGAAAACAGTATGGAGATTCCTCAGAAGAAATTAAGAATACTATCATATGAACCATCTATGTTACTTATGGGTATTTATCCAAAGAATGTGAGAAGACTAAGCAAAAAAGATATGCAAACCCCCATGTTCATTGCAGCATAATTTACAATAGCCAAGACATGGAAACAACCTAAGTGCCCATCAAAGGACGAATGGATAATGAAGATGTGAGATACACGCACACAATGGAATATTCATACTACTCAGCCATAAAAAGATGAGATCTTCCCATTTGGGACAACATGGATGGACCTTGAGGGTATTATGCTAAGTGAAATAAGTCAGACAGAGAAAGACAAACACTGTATGACTTCACTCCTATGTGGAATAAAAAAACTAATAAACAAAAACATAATAAATGAACAAACCAAATCAAACAAAAACAAATACATAGATACTTAGAGAACAGAGCAGTGGTTACCAGAAGGCACAAGGGGGAGGGAGGGCAAAATTGGTAAAAGGGATCAACTGTATGGGGACAAAGAGAAAATAAATGATTGCATTTATATGAAATTCCCAGAATAGGCAAATCTATAGAATCTTAAAGTAGATTAGGGTAGGGAGGATGGGAAGATTGGGTAGACTGGAAAATGAAGAAGCATATAAGATGCCTTTCTTTCTTCCTTTCTTTCCTTCCTTCCTTCCTTCCTTTCCTTTCTTTTTTTCCTCCCTCCTTCCTTCCTTTCTTTCTCCTTCCTCCCTCCCTCCCTTCCTTCCTTTCTTACTTATAAAGTACCTTCAATACCCCAGTACTGATCTTCATGCTGGAGGTGCATTGGTGAAAAGAGACCTGTATTCTTTCAGTAAGTTTCAATCAAGTGCTTGCTGACAAATAATAAACAAACCAAAGTGAATTACCATAGGAGTAACAAAAATTGATGAGTGTTGGGTGAATAATTAAAATAGGATGGTATACAGAGGGACTGGATGGCACCTGCAGAGAGAGTGGTGAGGAACGACCCATTTGAGAAGGTGACAATAGAGCAAGGATCTAGAAGACAAGATAGAACAGCAGTGAGGTCACGAGGAGGAGCCTCCAGGCAAAAGGCTTGCTTAAAGTCTTAAAGATGCATAAATGTGGCTTATGAGAGGTAGAGAAGGCAGGTCACTGAATTAACATGTGTGTCTTTGTGAGCAAGGAGAAGCATGGAAGGAGGCAGAGCCAGGTCAGGTAGGCCTGTATAAGCCAACAGAAAGAATTTGGATTATATTCTTTGAGAGATCAGAAGATATTAAAAGATGTTACAAAATGGAATTCTATTTATGTAGTTTAAAAATCATCTAATTTCTGTATAGAGAGGGGACTATATGGATGCAAGCGTGAAAGCATAGGACTGGCTAAGCAGTCCTTGCAGTGCTTCAGGTGAGAACCGGGTGCAAATAAATGAAGGCTGAGGCCCCATCACTTTGAGGCAGCATTGAAAACAACACTGTCTGCTGGAACGAATGTGCAGGGAGGGTAAGTGAAGCCAAAAGGGATACAGGAAAATGTCTGGATGTTCAGCTTTGTCTGGTGGGTGGACGGCGATTCCATTTGCTAAGTGTGGGGGCTTGAAAGAGGAGGAGAATAAGGAGAAAATCAAGACCTCTGTGTGGGCCCCATGAAGCATGTGGAGTTTGAGTTGACAATGAACCACCAAAATGAGCTGGGAGGTAAAGAGCTGGATGTATGGATAGAGAGTTCCAGGGAGAGGCAAGGCTGGGTTATAGACAGACTTGGGAGTCTTTTTTTAAAGGATGAGTTATAAACACATGGAAATGCAAAAAAAAAAAAAAACATATGTAGGAAATGTGGAAATGGAGGCCAAATATGGTCTTGGGTCCCTTTAACATTTAGAGATCAAAGGAGAGATGAAGAACAAGCAAAAGAAACTGAGAAGCAGCAGCCACTAAAATAAAAATTAAGAAAAATGTAGTGTCATAGAATCAAGAGAAGAGATTGAAGAATGAGGAAGTTGTCAATTGTGTCAAATGCTAACAGGTCAAGAAACATAGTGACAGAAGAGGGACTCTTAGATTTAGCAATGTGGAGATCACTCTGACCTATCGAAAAGCAGTCTCAGGAAAATAATAGGAATGTTCTCTGATAGGACATAGTTATGGAGAGATTGTGAAGTGAAAATTAAAGAAAATTAACATAGAAAAAATTTCCAAGCAGCTTTTCTACTGAGAATAGAAGTGGTGTACTTGCTGGAGGGGGTTTTGGGAAAAGAGAGGGTTTTTAAAAGGTGAACTATTCTAGATATCTAAGCATATCTGAAAGATGATGGAAAAGATCTAGTAAAGAGAGAAAAAAAATGTTGATTAAAGAGAGAGAAGGGACAATGGCAGGAAGCACATGTGTTCCTATGGATATTATTGTCTAGGGGTCAATAAAGGTTATTCTTAAGAAAGAATTTTCTAATAGTGATGACCCAGAGTAGTAAAGCTTGAATTATCAGTAGAGCATGGTGACAGTCCATAGCGTAAGCTCAGTGAGATGGCAGGTGTGTTTGTCAGGATTCTCCAGTGAAAACAGAACCAATAAGGGGTGTGCGTGTTTTTTTGTGTGTGTGTGTGTGTGTGTGTGTGTGTGTGTGTGTGTGTGTGTGTGTGTAGATTAGATAGGTAGATACTTAGTTAGATAGACAGAGATAGAAATACTTATTTTAATGGATTGGCTTACACAACTGTGGGGGGGATGGCAAGCCTGAATTCTTGCCAGCAGGCTGGAGACCCAGGGAAGAGTTGATGTTGCAGTTTGAGTCTGAAGGCAGAATTCCTTCTTCCTCAGGGTATCTCAGTCTTTTTCTCTTTGGATCTTTGACTGGTTGGATGAGGCCCACCCACATTATGGAGGGTAATCTGCTTTACTCAAAGTCTACAGATTTAATGTTATATGTTAATCTCATCTAAAAAATATCTTCACAGCAACATCTAGACTAGTGTTTGACCAAAAATCTGGGCACCATAGCCTAACCAAGTTGACACATAAAATTAACCATCAGAGCAGGGTACATATAACATTTACTGAGTACCAACTTTATGTCTGTCACAGAGGACATAAGACAGATAAAAGAATGTTACTGGGATTCCTCCTTCACTGAACACTGACGAAGGTGCTGTGGCAGAGCGGGTTCTGGAAATAGGACTGAGTTTAAGCTGGCAGGATCCTCTGACAGTGGAACCAAACTGGGGGTGCTCTAAAACTTGGACCAGGGCAGCTTCTCAAGGGCACTGATGAAGAACATTATGCTCAACTTCTTTCTGACAATGTCCTTGTGTCCTTTTCCCCACTTAGGGAATGTGCTGAACCAAAAGATGCCTCGGCCCCCCCTATTAGGTACAGATCACTACAGCCTCAAAAGATGCACCAGAGGAATCTTTCATGCCTTTAGTGTTGCCTTCAGGAGCATTTCTTAAATGACAGGGACCCACTGGCAGCTCACAGGAAACACCCTTATTTCTGTTTGTGGCCCTAAATCCCCACTCAGTACAGGTAGCCCAGAGCCCCACATGCTCTTTCCCTCCTACAGTTTGGATGGAAGAGAATACACTGAAAAGGGGTTCCAGAAACAGGTAGATCCCTTCACCAGTTACCTGAAATCTTGGAACTGGGTTCTAAAAAGCTCCAGACTTCCTCCTAAGGACGAAACATGGAATAGAATAACCTTCATAGAGGCACTCTGTTGGTATGTATTAAAGAAGCCTAGAGACAGGTAAATTCTTTGACCAGTAGCATAGAATCTAGGGATTTACCACTTAAAAAAACCAAGTACATATGCAATGATGTATGTACAAGGATATTCTTCACAAATTTAAGTAAAAACTTGAGCACAAAGCAAATGTTCATCAAGGGGAGGGCACTTAAATCTATTACTGTTATGACTCCTGATATGGAACTGTGGACATTCTAATGATAATGTAGGTTGTATGTTGCTAGTATTGTAAGACATTCACAATGGATTGAGTGAAAAAGAATATGAGCGTATGTGTAAAATAAATCTGTATTTTAAAATAAATGATACCTTTCTCTCAATAGATTAGCATGATAAGTCACTTTCTATGGGAAACAGAATGAGTTAAAATTTTCTTTTTCTAAATTTTGCAATAGTGTTTATTGAAGTTTTATAAAAAGAACAGTGACACTTTACTTCCATCCACATACTTTCCCAGACTAACATACATATTGGACTTCACCTCCCATAATCCATTTTGTTTTTTAGAAATCATGCAAAATCAACAAATAGGAAAAACTTGAGCTCTCTACCTAGTAAGCCCCCGAGGGTATTCTCAGGCTTAAAGTCTAAATGAAATCCCTTCTTATGGAGCTAAAACAAGACTTATTCCAATTCCTCCATAATCTAAGAGGGAGGAAAGGAAGTGAGATGGGCACCCTCCTCCCCATCATAGCCACAGACAGTGCCCTTGATACCTGTCCTTAGTTTTCCTCAGGGAACCCAGCCAACCTATCAAGCAAAGGCTTCATACTATTGGTCAAACATATGCACACCTGACACTTCATACTGAAGTGTCTGGTGTTACCTGATACTAGTCACATAAATAATCAGAGATGTGGGATGTCAGAGGTCCTCTTGGACAGAAGGAGAGAACACAAACGTCTTGTTGGAGGCTCTGCACAGGTTCTACATTGGGCATTCCAGGGTCAGGCTTAGGGCAGATTGGAAATGGACAGGTCTTCAAACCAGTGACAGGAGAACTAGGACTAGGCTCTTGGATTTAAAACTTTGGTCCATAGTGGGATGTGTAGGCTTATTACAAAGTGATAGATAGAGAATGAGCCAGGAACAAGGACAAAGATTTCTACCAGAGGTCTCAGCAGGAGTTTCTCCCTATGGCAAATACATATGATTTTTTTTGATGTCTCTGGAAGCTTAGAGTTTCGAACTTCCTTATCACCCTGAGTCTTGGAACAGTTTCAGCATCAACATCAACTGGCTTTTCTTCTCCCAGTTCATATTCTTTTTTTTTTTTAAATAAAATTTTATTTATTTATTGGCTGCATTGGGTCTTCATTGCTGCGCGCGGGCTTTCTCTAGTTGCAGTGAGTGGGGGCTACTCTTCGCTGTGATGTGCGGGCTTCTCATTGCTGTGGCTTCTCTTGTTGCAGAGCACGGGCTCTAGGCACGAGGGCTTCCGTAATTGTGGCACATGGGCTCAGTAGTTGTGGCTCATGGGCTCTAGAGCGCAGGCTCAGTAGTTGTGGCGCATGGGCTTAGATGCTCCACGGCATGTGGGATCTTCCCGGACCAGGGATGGAACCCTTGTCCCCTGCATTGGCAGGCGGATTCTTAACCACTGTGCCACCAGGGAAGTCCCTCCCAGTTCATATTCTAAAATGCGCCCTTGAACAGATAAATTCCAATAGCAAAATCATTTATTGTAAATATTGCCTAATAGAAAAGGGAACGAAGGCAGCTCAGGGCTAGTGGAAGGGGGAGGGTTCAGTATGGCATGTAAAGTATTTTTCTGTCTCCTTATTGATCTCTCTTGGCCCTATTTTCTTTCTCAAGTGACTGGCATATTTGTTTAAAACTGGTTTACTTAGGTCTGAGTCCCCACTCCATCTGCCCCTGGATTTCTCTTTCTTAGTCTTGCTATTCATCAGAGTGCCTCTATTCTTTCTCTTAAAAATGCAAATCATAGAGCACTCATGTTAGGGGTTCAGCTTTGAAGTAATGTTCCTTAAGCACTGGTCATAAATAGCTACTGAAATAGAAGCTATTGAAATAGCTTCTCACCTCTGCCCCCAGTCACATCTAGTCCTTTAATGTTAACCCCCCTTCCCCATGAACTTAATTTATGTCCCAAACATCTGAGGAAGCATAATGGGAAGGCTTCATAATTCTTCCAAGAAGCTCATGAGGAAAAGCAGCAGCAATGAGGAATTCCTATATAAGATTTTCTGGAAGGAGTGAGCAGGGACTTTATGTCTTAGATTTAGTTTAAAGTGGTTCCAGAGTGGTAGTAATCCCAGATCTTGTCTGAAAATAAAACTATATAATCTCTAGAAAAGAGAGGCACTTTCATCCAAGGATATTGGGGAGCCCAGTAAAATCTCTTTTCAAGGACTGAGTGGCACACAGATAACCAACCAAAAAAGGAAACAAAGCAAACTGAGTAAAGAAATTAAAAAATAAATTTACAAAGATTCATAAGATCTTCAATTATTGGTATTATCAAATGCATATTATGAATCAACTGTGCCTACCATGTTACAAAAATCTTTGAAACACTGAAAATTAAAAAAAAAATCCCCTGGAATGTTAGATAAATAAGAATAAATCACCCAGACTGCAATACAGAGACTGAAAGATGTAAATCACAGAGAAGGATAGAATGGAAAAACCTACGTAACAGCTAATGGGAGTTCACAAGAAGAGGAGAGGAGAAGAGGCAATGTATGGAGAAGAAAAATTTGCTGAGCACAAGAAGATGGCACTTCACAGATTCAAACTGCTCAACAATCCCAAGCAGGAGAAAAATCAAAGAATTTCACACTCAGAAACATTATGCAAAAACTGTAGAAAACATACTTGGTTACTGAATCCAGTTCAATGCCCGGGGTTCTCAGGGGAAAAATTTTAATATCCTAGTCTCTGCATTCTCCCTTTAAAATCTTGCATTTTTCTGTGTAACTTGTATTTTAATATTAAAAAGGTCATTGTTCTAAAAGAACATTGACCAAGAGATGTGCAGTTCTCAGAGAAGGAAATACTAAAGCCAACAGACACGTGAAAAGATTCTCAATCTTATTAACAATAAAAGAAATGCAAATTTAAGCCACAATGAGTTATAATTTGACACCTAGCAGATTTGTAAGATTTGAAAGTTGCACAAAAATCAAGTGCTGACACCAACAGTTGCCAACCAAAATAACTATAAACTATGGCAGGAGTACAAATTGGTACAACTTTGAAAATAAAGTCACTGTTTAATAAAGACATAAATGGGAATATACTTTGCACTGGTAAATCTTTCCTTGTTACATACTCTAAGCCTTGAGAGGAATCCAGCTGATGCCACAATGTTTTTAAAAACCACTGCTGCTATAGGGACTGAATACCACACTCACAAGATATACCAAGGTGGAAGCATTACCTCGTGAATCTTATGCGTATAAGTACTTGACATATGCAAGAAAATTCATAGTGATACTATTTATAATTTTTTTAAAAATAAGTAAAATTTAACTTATTTAAAAAAGAAAGTAAAGACAACAACACAAACTCACACCAACAGTAGAATGCTCTGGATTGGATACATCTTTGTCCAGGGCCCGTGTGGGTGGGCTGGGCAAAGTCAGAGACTAAGAAGAGCTTCTGGGGCCGGAGGAGGGTCAGAGGAGTGTTTTTTCCCAGGATTGAGGGTCTTTGTCCTCAGTGCCCTCACTCGAGTCCGATAATCCTGAGTCCTTCGAGGACATGTAATGCACATCACAGCGGCGGTCACTGTCGTAGCGAAGAAGTGACCCCTCGAACTTCCGGGAAGTGTCATTGGTCCGCGGACAACTAATGTTGTAACAGCCCGGACATAGGGCATTTGGGGAAATACAGTCCTGAAAAGTGGGCGCCAAATACTCAAGACCTATACGAGCTGGACAGCGTAGCACCAAAGTTTTGGATGAGAGGAGACCTTCGGCTGGTAGAGGCCACTTCTTGTCCCGCACTAGCAAGGTTGCCCTTCTCCGGGCAGGACAACATCTGTGCGAGCAGAGGAATGACCCGAAAGACGTTTCGCGGCCGCATAATTTTCTGGGAAGTGTAGTTTCGCGGTTCGGGTGCCATTGTCTTCACAGTGCATGTAGACGGCTGCCGTTGGTTCCGGGAAGCAGAGTTCGCCAGAAACAACTGTTGTCCTCCCGGTACTTAGAGAGTGTCCCCGGTGGAGTAGCCCTGCTGTGTAATTTCTCACACAGCCCAGGCTGTGGTCTCGCGGTGCGCCGAGATCGCGCGGTCGCAGAGCCTCCTGGGAAGTGTGGTTTTTCGGGAGGCGACCATGCGACGCACCGGCAACTTTTGTCTCTGACGCGGAGGAGTCTGAGAAGAGCAGCAGGCAGTGGAGTCTGCTCTTGGCCCGAACCGCGGTCGTCTCCGGCCCTGCTGCGGAATTCTCGGTCCTGGAATCGCGGAGGACTCTGGGCAGCGCAGTTCCCGCGAGGCGGGCGGCCATTGTCCGCTGCAGCGACCCGGCGCGTTAGGGACACGGAGGTGCCCACTGTGGACTGCCGCGCCCGGCTTCGGTGCCGGCGGGCTCCGCTGAGGAGTAAGGCAAGTGTGGGTCCCGGGAGGGCGGCCGCGGGCCTCGGGCTGATGGTACCCGGGCGCTGGGCATGGCAGCCACAACGTCCCTGGTCCCAGGGTCTGCCCCGCGGTGTGAGCCCAAGCAGGCCCCTAGCTTCTCTGGGCCTCTGTCATGCTTTGTAAAAGGGGAGTAAGGATGGCGCTTACCTCAGAGCTGTTGCGAAAAGGAAAAGGGAGAGCCAGTGTGCGTTGTACGCACTGAAAGAAAATGCCATCTACATTTTTAAAAAAATCCAGTGTGTAAACCTTGAACAAATTGCTTCAATATCGCCGAGTTTCAGTTTTCTCAGAGTTTAAAAAAAGAAATCTGGAATAATGTGAATGCCTACCATGCATAGTGGTGAAGATCGAAAGAGCTCTTATTTAACAGTGTTATTACTGTTGTTTTATGGGTTTGTCACTTATGTATATGATAGTTGATTTACACGCAAATGGCACCTGGTTACCTCTTGTCTAGGGAAAGGTTAGAGCCCTAGAAAGTGATTCCCAGTGTGATTCTCCATGCAGGTGTGTCCAGAGCTGCAAGATAAGCCTGATTTTTCATGACTGCTTTTTCTGTTCTACCTTCTCAGGCACTGCCCTTCTATAAGAAGAGAGCCTGGAAAGAGGACTGTGTTGACTTTTGGAAATTGCAGAGTCATGTTTCAGGTAAGTTGGTATGTCCCCAAATCTTCCTGAAACACCTACTTATCAGGACTCTTGAGTGTTTGCTTTGCCTCTCCTACCAGTTCCCACCTCACAGAGTCCTTTTAGGGACTGGATCTATGATTCCTTTCATTATAGCAAAGGATGGAGACTGCAGAACTCCAAAGTACTGTTTTCTCTCAGTGCTCCTGTTTTCTACCAGTTTTCTGCTAGAAGCCTCTGAAGAGTCTTGAGCAAAACTTTTTTTTTTTAAATTACAGTTCAAAGTTGAAGTTTGGAATTATTTGCTTTGTAGTTGTCAAAAGTATATCATGTGGTCTCAATTAATGGTGTATGTCAGTCCTTTCAGTTGTTCAAGTCAAGAGAGGTTTGGAGTCATCCTTGAGACCTCCCTTTCTCTTATACCTCAAATTCAGACACTCTAGTTGGATCTAAAATATACACAGTATATCTACACAATCTGACCATTGGTTACCCTATCACTGCCACTACCACTGCCACCCTGGTCCAAGCCACTTATATCATTGCAGTAGTCACCTTGCTGGATTCCCTGCTTCTGCCCTTGACCCTCTTCAGTCTCTTCTCAATACAGCTGTCATAGAGATCCTCTTGTTATATAAAATCCTGTCATTCCTCAGCTTAAAACTCTTTGGTGGCCCTAACTCATAATAGAAGTCAGAGTTGTGTCGTGACATAAAAAGTTTTGTACAGTTAGGCTCTCTTATTACCTCCCTGATCTCATCTTCCTTCTCTGTCTCTTTGTTCTCTGTGAGCTCCAGCCACACTGGCTACTGCCTCCAGGCCTTGGAATTTGCTGTACCATCTGCTTGGAATATTCTTTCCCTGGATATACACAAGCTTGCATTCTTACCTCTGTATCTTTGCTCAGGGGTTACTTTCTTGCTAAAGCCTCCCTGAACACCTATTTAAAACTGCAGTCACCTTCTCTCGACTGTCACTTCCACTCCTCCATCACTGTGTTGTTTTTCATAGCACCTATCACTCACTAGCTGATACACTATGTGTTTAGTATATGCATACGCTCATTGTTTGTCTCCTCCCACTGGAAGGGATTTTTTTTCTTTTTTGTTGACTGTTTTATCTTTAGTGTCCAGAGTGGTATCTGGCATAAAACAGATGCTTAGTAAATAGCTGTTGAGTGAAGGAGTGATGAGAAAATGATGGGACAGAATCATGGCGTGGAAGTGAAGCCTGCACAGGAGAAGGTATGAGTGGCAGATGTACGTGTTGGGCAGAGTCTGTTTCTTGGGAATATTAGATAATTAGAATTGAAAGAACTTTTTTTTTTAAGTAAAGGCTAACGTGAACTAATTGCCAAAATCATTCATGGATTCATTTTCTAAACACTTAATGAAGTACCTGTTAGGAAGACTCTTACATAGGTTTGGGTGTACAGTGACATGCAGGATTTCATGATCTTGTGCAGTACTGTCCAAGAGAGCTTTCTACAGTGGGGGAAGTGTTCTATTTGTGTCCTGTCCAATATGGTAGCCACCAGTGCCATATGACTATTGAGTACTAGAGTGGCTGAGGAACTGAATTTTTAATTTTATTTAAATTTAATTTTAATTAATTTAAATTTATATAGCCAAATATGGTGGCTACTGTACTGAGCAGTACAGGACTGGTAGAAAAGTAAGAAAGCATAAGAAATTAAGGTATTTACTTAATATCCTAAGTTCTGGGGACAAAGATGAATTAACATCCCAGGCTGCTCAGGCAATTGAAGGGGAAGAAAGAGTTGAAGCATCCCTGGGGAAGCAAGGCTGGAGTTGTTTCGGTGTCTCATAGAACTAGGGCGGCAGAGGTAGAAGTGAAGTTATACCAAACTGAGAAAACACCTTGTGTGTAGGTAGAGAGGCCTAAGAGAGTCTTTCAAGGAAGTGCAAAAATTTTGTACAGCAGTGGTTTTCAAGTGTTTTTGTACAGCAGTGGTTTTCCCACTCATAGGGGACATTTGATAATGTCTAGAGACACTTTCAGTTGTTATAACTGGGGGTGGGGGTGGTTAAGGGGAGTTGCTACTGGCATCTAAAGGGTGGAGGCTAGGGATCCTACTAAACATCCTAAAATGCACAGGACAGCTCCCACAATAAAGAATTGTCCAGCCTAAAATGTCAGTAGTGCCAAGATCAAAGAGTAGCTATTAGATTATGTGGGATTTCTTCTCTAGACTATTAATACAATGATATTCATTAATATCAAAACTTAAAATGTAAAATATCTTTGCATTGGTGGAATAAAACATAGTGTTTTATTCATTTAATATAGTGTTGATTTTTTAATTTGGCTTATCAGTTGGGATTTGTAAAAGCTAATCATTTAAAGACCACTGTGGGGGAATTCCCTGGCAGTCCAGTGGTTAACTTCACCTTCCAGTGCAGGGGGTATGGGTTCAATCCCTGGTCAGCGAGCTAAGATCCCACATGCCTCGTGGCCAAAAAAACCAAAACATAAAACAGAAGCAATATTATAACAAATTCAATAAAGACTTTAAAAATGGTCCATATCAAAAAAAAAAATCTTAAAAAAGAAAAAAAAAAAATAGACCACTGTGGAAAATAGGAAAAGGTGGAAATTTTCTCAGTTCATATGATAAGGCTAGCGTAACCCTAATACCTGGCTAAGAGTAAATACAAATGGAAAAAAGAATTTTCCCTGGTGCCAAAAGAGAGACCTTCTCCCCCTCCCTTTTCTTAGAGTGTTTCCTTGAGAAAAATCTGTAATTGTATATCCTTTCCCTGTCCCTTTGAGATGCTTGTTCATCTTTTTCAGAGCTAAATAAGCCTCTGCGAGTTTTGCAAAGCATTAAAGTCTTTCTTAAGGGCCTTGGAGCCATCTCTTCAAAATGGAAACATGAAGGAAGATGCACCCCTATCTCCCTATCTGTGTGAGAGTTTAGCCTAGACTCCTGGCTCCAAATTCTAACTACTTGCTTGTCATAAAGATATGAGTTTAAAAATTTTTCTTTGGGGTAAAGGCAGTTAACACAGATGACTACCCCAATTACCAGGTGAATTTAGGATGAAGTATGTGTAGCAAATGATGCTTTCAAGTCCTCTTACCTAAGGACAAATTATCATTTACTTTGAAAACATGTGTAATCGATTGTATCTGCTTGAGTTTATAAAAGGGTGAAATTTCCTTCTGTCCTTGGAGTCTCATTAGTGATTACCTGTGAAGTGCATTACAGTCTGGTTTAATGCTTATTCAGTAATAAAACTTTTTTTTTTTTTTTTTACACTGTAGAGAGGATTTTCTGCTTGGTAGATTTGATTTTTAATTATTTCCCCAACACCTGACAAAGGTAAATTCCCTCTTTAAAACCAAAGACCAACAACCCAATCCAAAAATGGGCAGAAGATCTAAATAGACATTTCTCCAAAGAAGATATACAGATGGCCTACAGACACATGAAAGAATGCTCAACATCATTAATCATTAGAGAAATGCAAATCAAAACTACAATGAGATATCATCTCACACCGGTCAGAATGGCCATCATCAAAAAATCTAGAAACAGTAAATGCTGGAGAGGGTGTGGAGGAAAGGGAACACTCTTGCACTGTTGGTGGGAATGTAAATTGATACAGCCACTATGGAGAACAGTATGGAGGTTCCTTAAAAAACTACAAATAGAACTACCATACGACCCAGCAATCCCACTACTGGGCATATACCCTGAGAAAACCATAGGTCAAAAAGAGTCATGTACCAAAATGTTCATTGCAGCTCTATTTACAATAGCCAGGACATGGAAGCAACCTAAGTGTCCATCGACAGATGAATGGATAAAGAAGATGTGGCACATATATACAATGGAATATTACTCAGCCATAAAAAGAAATGAAATGGAGGTATTTGTAATGAGGTGGATGGAGTTAGAGTCTGTCATACAGAGTGAAGTAAGTCAGAAAGAGAAAAACAAATACAGTATGCTAACACATATATATGGAATCTAAGGGAAAAAAAAAAAAAAAAGGCCATGAAGAACCTAGTGGCAAGACAGGAATAAAGACACAGACCTACTAGAGAATGGACTTGAGGATATGGGGAGGGGGTGGGGTGAGATGTGACAGGGTAAGAGAGTGTCATGGACATATATACACTACCAAATGTAAAATAGATAGCTAGTGGGAAGCAGCCGCATAGCACAGGGAGATCAGCTCGGTGCTTTGTGACCACCTAGAGGGGTGGGATGGGGAGGGTGGGAGGGAGGGAGATGCAAGAGGGAAGAGAAATGGGAACATATTGTATATGTATAACTGATTCACTTTGTTATAAAGCAGATGCTAACACACTATTGTAAGGCAATTATACTTCAATAAAGATGTTTGAGAAAAAAAAAAAAAAACCAAAGACCAGTGTCACTGGTGAACACATGTATTAATAAAATATTCAAATAAAGTAACAGAATATTGAATCTACACTTGGAGTGAAAAATTTACAATAGCCAAACAATGTCTTTTTCACCAGTGAAAGGTAATAATAATGACATTTTAAATGCATACTCTTTTTGCACATATTTTGACTAACCAGTAAGCTATTATTAAACATTAAAAATTTTTCTAAAATTTTGCTATTTTAAATAATACTGTGAATGAGTACTATTGGGAAGAAATCTATTTTCTTAGAATATTTTCCTTGAAATGTGTCTTCTTCTTTTTTTCTTTGCCCTTCCCTTAAGGTTCTATTCAAGGACTACCTATGGCATGAAACCATCCTTCAGTCTTCTTGCCCAGGGGTCTCAAATTATTTTAATTATAGATTATGAATATGAGGTTTAATTATGTACCATAAATGTTTCTGCTTTTTGTTTATAAATTGGTTATGTATGTGGTTATGAATGTGTCTATCTTTAATATAAAGGTGTCTTTTTATTATGAACCTATTGGATTCTTTTTTTTTGAACCTTAATTCATGTTTTATTATTTACCTGGCACATAAACTATAAAAAACACAGCTAAACACTTGACTATATGCCAAAAGTTGAATGCTGATTTTGAAAAATTTTATAATTCTATTCCCTACTCTCCTGAAGCAGAGTTCTTATATTTATCTCTTATCCTTATTGTATAACAATGCCAAGCACATAATTATCCAATTATTACTTAACTTAGATCAGATTCCTGATCATTGTCACAACTGCTGAATCTTGTTCCCTTTCTTCCACCCCAGGGTAATTTTACCCCTTAACCAGTGACAAAAGAGGCCAGGGCTATGGTTGAGCCTAAATGTGTTTGCTATTTCAGGTGACATTTAGTGATGTGGCCATAGACTTCTCTCATGAAGAGTGGGGATGGCTAGATCCTACTCAGAGGAATTTATACAAGGATGTGATGGTACAGAATTATGAGAACCTGGTATCTCTAGGTAAGCATATCTCTGCCTCCACCCCAATGAGGGAGATCTTTCTTCTGCCACTCCAAATTGTTAGAGATCCTCCTTAGTAAATGTTCTGAGGAAATGTATAGCTCTGTTGTGTCCTGCCTGAAGCTTATCTTCCCGTTTCAGTGAACATCCTTCAGACCTTTCTTCGGTCCCTTTTTTGATGATAGTCTCTCCTCCATGAAGGCCACAGCTTAAACAATGTTTGTTCTATATTTTTCCTGTAAGCAGGTCTTTCCATACCTAAGCCATACGTGATTGCTTTATTGGAGGATGGCAAAGAACCTTGGATGGTGGAGAAAAAGCTGTCAAAAAGTTTGTTTCCAGGTAAGTCATGGTGAATCAGGCAAAGGAGATCTTTGTTTAAAGATGCTTGTAGAAAGTATGGAGGCATTTTAGTATATTTTAGGGATACTGTCATCAGAGATTCCAAATATAACAAAATTGAGGGATCCTTAGCTTAGATTTCAAAACAACCATTCCTCTATCCTAAATTATTATTTTTCTGTATTACTCATGTCGTCTCATCAAAAGTGGAGGGTTTTGGCATCGTAATCATTCAAATTGTTATTTATTTGAAATGAAAATAAGGCAATTATTCTTTTTGAGTCCACTTAAGGAAAAATATACAAATGGTTTTAAGCTGAAAAAGCTGTCAATTAGATGGAAAATCACTTTTCCCCTAAGGCAGAGCTTCAAAGAACAAATATGAACATAAGTGTGTTAGAGGAAGTAAGGGATGGATAAGAAGGTTTCTGAGAACAGTATTTTCTTTCTTTTTTTTTTCTGGCTGTGTTGGGTCTTCATTGCTGCGTGCGGGCTTTTTCTAGTTGCGGTGAGCGGGGGCTACTCTTTGTTGCAGTGCACAGGCTTCTCATTGCGGTGGCTTCCCTTGTTGGGGAGCACGAGCTCTAGGGCGCGCGGGCTCAGTAGTTGTGGCGCAAGGGCTTAGTTGTTCTGCGGCATGTGGGATCTTCCCGGACCAGGGCTCAAACCCGTGTCCCCTGCATTGGCAGGTGGATTCTTAACCACTGTGCCACCAGGGAAGTCCAGAACAGTATTTTTTAATGTCAATAAATATGATTTCACACAGATCCTACATAAACTCAAAAAGCTTAAACCTTTCTGAGCCATAAAGAGTATTTAGATTATTTTGTTTTCATTGTAGCTGTTTAGCACAGTGCTATGAATTCTTCATATTAAGCATACTAATCTGACAGCAAATTTAGATTAATCAAACGTTGGAGAACCAAGGCTGTGTGAGATAAAATGTAGTCTTTCACATAAGTATAGGCACGAAATGTTGGCTTGGGATCCAGAATGCCTTCTGCATTTTCTTTCTGATAGTTTCCTTTTTTCCCCCAAAACTGATTGCCTATATTAACCCATTTCCCTTATTATACTCTGTTCCTGCCTCTGTGAGCTGTCTGTATTCTCCGTGCTGCATTTGAACTTTGTTCAGAAATCATTGAATATATGAGAGTTGTCAGAGCCATGTGTCTTGGGGGTTAGAGGGTAATGACTTTATTTTTTTATCCAGTTCTCCTATTTCTACCATAGAAGTTTCTTTTCAAGAAGTTCAGAAAAAGCAGTGTTTTGCTGTCTTGATATATTACAGATTGGAAATCAAGATGGGAAAGCAAAGAATTATCAACGAAGGAAGATATTTATGATGAAGATTTTCCCCAAATGGTAATAATGGAAAAAACTATAAAACAAAGTCATGAATTTTCAAATTTTAACAAGGACTTGGATTGTATAGAGAAGTTGGAGGGGAAGTGTGAAAATCAGGTAGAACATTTCAGACCAGTGACCCTCACCTTTAGAGAAAGTCCCACCAGGGAAAGTGTTTACAAATGCAATATGTTTAGAAGCATCTTGCCTTTAAAGTCTATTCTTTCTGAACCACAGAGAATTTCTGCTGAAGGGAAGTCACATAAACATGATATATTTAAGAAGAGCTTACCAGCAAATTCAGTTATAAAAAATGAGAATATCAATGATGGAAAGAAACTTTTGAATTCTAATGAAAGTGTGGCAGCCTTCAGCCAAAGCAAATCTCTTACCCTTCACCAGACTTTTAATAGAGAGAAAATCTATACATGTAGTGAATGTGGGAAAGCCTTTGGGAAACAATCAATCCTTAATCGCCATTGGAGAATTCATACAGGAGAGAAACCCTATGAATGTCATGAATGTGGGAAGACTTTTAGCCATGGCTCATCCCTTACTCGACATCAAATAAGCCACAGTGGAGAGAAACCTTACAAGTGTATTGAATGTGGGAAGGCCTTTAGCCATGTCTCATCACTTACTAATCATCAAAGCACTCACACTGGAGAGAAACCATATGAATGTATGAACTGTGGAAAGGCTTTTAGTCGTGTTTCACATCTCATTGAACATCTGAGAATTCATACTCAAGAAAAACTCTATGAATGTCGAATATGTGGGAAGGCCTTCATTCACAGGTCATCTCTCATTCACCATCAGAAAATTCACACTGGAGAGAAACCTTATGAATGTAGCGAATGTGGAAAAGCCTTTTGCTGTAGCTCACACCTTACTCGACATCAAAGAATTCACAGTATAGAGAAACAATTTGAATGCAACAAATGTCTGAAAGTCTTTAGCAGCCTCTCATTTCTTATTCAGCATCAGAGTATTCATACCGAAGAAAAACCCTTCGAATGTCAAAAATGCAGGAAATCCTTCAGCCAGCCTGAATCACTGAATATGCATTTGAGAAACCACACTAGATTGAAACCTTATGAATGTAGTATATGTGGGAAAGCCTTCAGTCATAGGGCATCCCTGTTTCAACATCACAGAATTCATACTGGAGAGAAACCCTATGAATGTATTAAATGTGGGAAGACCTTCAGCTGTAGTTCAAACCTTACTGTACATCAGAGAATTCATACTGGAGAAAAGCCATATAAATGTAATGAATGTGGGAAAGCATTTAGCAAAGGCTCAAATCTTACTGCCCATCAAAGAGTACATAATGGAGAGAAACCCAGTAGTACAAAAAGTGTGGAAAAGCCTTTAGGCCATATAAATCACTATACATGTGAAAGATCATATAAGAGAGAAACTGCATAAATGCAGAATTTGTCATAATATACTGTAGCCATAGATCCTCCCTGATTCAAAATCAGAAAATCTGTACTGGAGAAAATTCTTATGAATGTAATGAATATGGGAAACTCTTTAGCAATGATACAAGCCTTATTGTCTATCACAGTTCACACTGTAGAGAGACTATATGAAGGCAATAAATATGGGAAAGACTTTAGCCAGCATTAATCCCTTAATTGACATAAGTAAATCCACACTGGGGAAAAACCCTTTACATGTTACAAGTATGGGAAAGACATTAGGTGATATGAATCTCTTAAAAAACATTAAACTCATACAGGAGAGAAGCAATATGAATATAAAAATTGCGGGAAGTCCAGTTAAAATGCATCCCTCATAAATAAAATTTAAAAAAAAATGCATCCCTCATTTTACATCAAAGAACTCACACTGGAGAGAAAGCTTATGTAAGAAATGTAGCAAAGTGTTCACTAAGCATTCTTAGCTTGCTAGACATTAGAAGATTAATACTAGAATAACCTGAAGGATTTAGGAATTATGTGTAAGTCTTTCTTTGCAATGATGCTAATTTGTAAACAATTTACAGAAGAGCAAACAAGCATATTATAAATGAATACACATATCTTATAGTAGCAGCATGCATTTTACTCAAGAGTCCTATGTAGAAATTATCTTTAGGTAATGGGCATGTGAAGATATTTAGTCACCCAGTGGATCCAATAAGTGTTATAATTGAAAATTAAAGTTGCAACAGAAGTAAAAAGTGTGAATAAAATTTTTGGTCTCTAGTAAAATCATTTTGTATATATTGAACTCTTTCACCGACACACTGATTTTTCTTACAAAATTTTCCACTACTTTCCTCTTGAAGAATTAGGATCAGCTTTCCTATATAGCCTTCAGTGGGAGACGAACAAGCCTAGAAAAAAATGGCCTGATCTCTGAGCTAAGAATGTCACTATTTTGGTAAGGATAATCCACAGTCCATTTCCAGTTGGCTTAATTGACACATTTTAATTTTTAGAAGTGCTGTGAGAACATAACCAAGAAACTATACGTACTATGAGGGATTAGAGCAGAGAGGATGTGCTTTTTAATCCAAATCCTAAGGAATGAGTCCTTATTACAGTGACCTTCCATAACTGCAGATTCTGCATGTGCAAATTCAACCACTCCCAGTTGGAAAATGTTTTAAAAAAGTTTTTATCCAGAAAGTTCTAAAAAGAAAAACTTGAACTTACCGGCTGCAGGCAGTTATTTACATAGTATTTACATTGTGTTTACAACTATTTACATGGCGTTTACATTGTATTAGGTATTATAAGTAACCTAGGGATAATTTAAAGTGTACGGGATGATGTGCCTAGGTTATAGCAAATACTATGCCATTTTATGTAAGGGATTTGGAGCACCTGCAGATTTTGGTATCCGTAGGGGGTGAGGGAGTATGTTGGTCCTGGAACCAGTTCCTCGCAGATGCTGAGGACAACTGTATGTAAGGCATACACGCTCTTGGAGTTCATTCTAGGCAAAGCAGACAAGCAAGTTCTATCATGTTTTCTGCAGCTGGAATACATTATTCAGTGTCTAGTTTCAAGTTTTGTGGCTTTGAGGTACTACTGCTGGCAGCAACACTAGTAACAGCAGCAGTCATTTCCCCATCCCTTGATCATTGTTATGGGAGGTTGGAATTTAGTAGTCCAGAGCTGTTCCCATTACTTCTCCAGCCTGCTCACCAATTTTGAGAGCACCAATATCCTGCAACATATTTTCTTAAAATATTTAAGAGTGTTTTTGTTTTCTACACTGAACCTTGACAGATAATTATAGTTTATAAGGGGGATGGCTTCAAATATAAGTTTCAGATAAGAAATGGAATAGCCTTACTGGCTTCAGTTTTCTATCTTGTGACTGGAAAGGTGATACAGATCAGCGATTAGGATTGTATGGACACAGTTGCAAGTAAAGGGCCGTTATATAGTTTATATTTCAGATTATGTTCTCTGTGGCATTTGATAGTTGTAAGACATTATTTTAAGGAAGAATATTATATTGCTGATATAATTCTGGTATGGAATGAGTGATAGGGTTTCCAACTTTAGACAAAATATTCTCCTACTCTGGTACATATGCTACTTTTAACAGAAAGCTAAGAGGTGAAGGTACATAGCAATTCTCACCAGATGTAGTGGGTTTGGAATGGGATGGTGAAGTTTTAATATTAAGCGGAAGTTTATCTTTCCTTTGATTTAGTTATAAGATTTATTTTGACATTCTATGGCATGTTGAAGGATCTTCAAGAGATTTATAATTAAAGGAGTATGGGATGGTATCAAACAAGGATAAGAACATTTATAATTATGGATAGACTGGCCCCTAGAAGTATATTTAGTTGTGCAATAATGGCGGTAGCTTTTTGTTTCTCCCATGCTCTGTCCTCTGCTCTCCTAAGCACTGATACAGCAAAGATGAAGTAGTCCTTTAATCCCCCAGATTTTATTCGCTTCACTACACATAGTTTTATGCCATCTTGTTATTTTGTTATGAGGATTCATCCAAATACTCACACTTTGTCATTTAAAAAGCATGAGCATACACATGATAATGTTTTACAATTCTTGATTTAAAGTGCCTTCACAATAATACTGAACTAGGAAAAGAAAGCCAGAGACTTAAATATTTAAGATAGTGAAGGTTTTAAGAAAGCAATAAGAGTATATACCTGAGATCATAATGATGTTATAATGTCACCAATGGAGAATCATGCTCAGTCTTAGCTCTTAACCATTTCTTGATGTGTATGAAGAGCATAGGCTCTGGAGTCATGTTACCTGGGTATGAAACCAAGTTACGTGTATACTGGCTTTGTATGACCTTGGACAAATTGCTGCACCATGCCTCAGTTTCTCCATCTGTAAAATGATGATAATAAGATCTCAGGATTATTATGAAGATTAACTGGGTTAATTGATGTAAGATGCTTATAATGCCTTGTACCTCAAAAGCACTAAAATAAATATTAGCTATTAATTTCATTATCATTATCTTCACATGGTTGCTTCATCGTTCTGGTCTCAAATGTCACATCTTCTAGTGGGTCTTCCTAATCACCTGTCACCCATCTACTTTTTCACCTTTTGGGGGTCTCTTACAAGACACTCCCATTTGCTTCCAACAAGTCTTCCTTTGGTATTTGAACTATCTTGTAGGGGAATATATTTATTATCCAAAATACTCTGAGGAGACACAGAGGACACTGGATAGGAAAAAGTGAGACAAGAACACAGTAGGGCTGCAGGAAGGTGGGAGGGTGTACTACACATGTGTTTTGGAGAAAGAGCAGAATGAAGGAGGCCCCAGGTCCCTGTGGAGGAGAAGTGAGGCTTTGCCCAGTGAGACCAGAAGCCTAAAGGTCTTCAGCATCACCTCTCAGTACAGGGTCCTTTGGACTGAGTGCAACTGCCCTCAGTGTTCCTGAATAGAGTTTACAACCATATTATTGAAGGTCACTGATGCCTGGAAAGTCAGAGTAGCTTCAGTAGCCTTGGGCTAGTCATATGTTACTGGAGACAATTGTGCAGTCATTCATAAAGATCCTGTAAGAACCAAGGCACACATCACTGAGCACTTTGTGGGAGACTAGCTCTGTGTTGGGCACCAAAGGGGAGTCAGATACTGCCTTTTAAACAGGATGCAATTGTGTTAGAGAAAAAAATGCCTATGATTTCGTTGATGAAAGACAATGACAAGTCTGTGTGGCTTGAGGGGCACAGAAAGTAAGTTCTGGCATTAAAGATGAATAGGGAAAAAATTATAATGGTAACAAACAATATCGCTAGCAGCAGTATTTGAGTCTCATGGCTGTATACAGTGCACTGTGTACCTGCACTGTATGCTGAGAACTTTGTATGCAGCATTCAAGCAATTAAATATTCCCAGCTCTGGACCCAAATTCCCAGGTTTGAGTCAGCCTATTGGTACTGACACTTGCTTTTCATTAATCTTAGAAAAGTTACTTCATTTCTCAAGCTTTGATTTCAGCATCAAAACAAAAATAATTCCCACTTCACCAGGTGGGTGTGAGAATTTATTTATTCATAAAGCAAACAGTGGAGTGACTGGCACATGTAAGTTGTTTGGTGTGTTTTTCTTACTTTTATTAATCCTCCCACAGACTATTAGGCAAATGCTATAATCTTTTCTATGGCACAGTCAGCAACCTGAGACTCAGGCAGCACTAGCAAATCTCCCAGAGTCACACATCTCAGGAACATAGGCTGAATTTGAACATCCAGTGAAAGACATACAGTTGCCTCCTGGCAGTATTGTCTCTCAGAAGATCAAGGTTCTCTGCAATCTCACAGGTCCTCTCATGCCTCCTTGAACAAAAAATATTCCCTTTGACCATGTGGTTCACTCAGCCTAGAATGTTTCCAATATCTATCAAGTTCATCTGACAGAAGGACTACTGCCTACCTTACAAAGTTCACTTTAGGTGTCTGACAATAATTCCTCAGGCAAAAATGGAGAAAATGAGACATAAAAAAGTAATAAGGCATTTGAAAACAAAGAGCAAGTTGGCAGAAGTTCCTCCTTTCCAGTAATTACTTTAAATGTAAATGGATGAAACGCTCCAATCAAAAGACAGAGACTGACAGAATGGATTAAAAAACCAAACATGATCCAGCTACATGCTGTCTATGAGTGACTCACATTAGATCCAAAGACACAAATAGGTTGAAAGTGAAACAGTGGAAAAAGCTCTTTTATGCAAATAGTAACAAAAAAAGAGCTGTGGTGTCTATACTAATATCAGACAAAATAGACTTTAAATCCAAGATTACAAGTGACAAAGAAGGTCATTATATATTAAATGTCAACACAGCAAGAAGATATAGCAATTATAAGCATTTACACATCTAATAACAGATCCATCAAAATATATAAAGCAAACATGGAAAGAATTGAATGGAGAAACAGTTCTACATTAATAATGGGAGATTTCAATACCCCACCTTCAATAATGGATAGATCAACCACATGGAAGGTAAGTAAAGAGACAGAGAACTCAAGTCAATAAACCAACTACATCTAACGGATAAATGACACTCCACCCCCAAAGTTCAAAATACACATTCTTCTCAAGTGCATGTGAAACATTCTCCCAGGATAGATTATACATTAGGCCACAAAACAAGTATCAATAGATTTTAAATGATTGATATCATCATACAAAGAAACTTCCCTGACTACAGCCGAATGAAATTAGAAATTAATAGGAAAACTGGAAAATTCACAAATATGTGGAAATTAAACTGCACACTCTTAAACAACTGCTATGGTCTGAAAATTCATATGTTGAAATCCTACTGCCCAATGTGATGGTATTAGGAGGTGGGGCATTTGAGAGGTGCCTAGGTCAGGAGGGTGGAGCCCTCATGAATAGGATTAGTGCTCTTATGAATGAGAGCCCACAGAACTTTCTAGCCCATTTTGCCATGTGAGGACTCAGTGAGAAGTCTGCAACCAGGAAGACAGCCTGACAATTCTGGCACCCTGATCTCAGACTTTCAGCCTCAAGAACTGTGAAAAATAAATTTCTGTTGCTTATAAGCTACCCATTCTCTTGTATTTTCTATAGCAGGCTGAATGGACTAAGACAACAATCCATGTGTCAAAGAAGAAATACAAATTAAATCAGAAAATACTTAAAGACTAATGAAAATGAAAACATAACATACCAAAATTTATGGTACACAGCAAAAACAGTGCTAGGAGGGAAATTTATAGCAGTAATCACCTACATAAAAAAGAGATCTGAAATCAACCTAACTTCACACCTTCATGAACTACAAAAAGGACAAACTAAACCAAAAGCGACAGAAAGTAGGAAATAACAAAAAACAGGGTAGAGATAAGCCAAATGGAAGAAGAAAAACAACAGAGAAAATCAATGAAACCAAACGTTGGCTCTTTGAAAAGATCAACAAAATTAATAAACCTTTACCTAGACTGACAAAGAGGAAAAGAGAAAACACAAATAACCAAAATCAGAAATGAAAATGGAGATATTACCACAAACCTTACAGATATAAAGAGGATTATAGTACAATATTGTGAACAACTATACACCAACAAATTAGATAACCAAGCAAAAATGGAAAAATTCCTTGGAACAGAAATTACCTATACCGACTCAAGAAAAAATAAAATATTTCAAAAGACCTATAAGAAGTAAAGAGATTGAATCAATAATCAAAAACCTCCCGACAAAAACAGTTCTGTACCAGACTGCTGCACCAGTGAATTCTACCAAACATTTAATGAAGAATTAACACCAGTCTTTCTCAAACTTCCAAGAAATTGAAGAGGAGGAAACACTCCATAACTTATTCTATGAGGCCAGTATTTTCCTGATACCAAAGCCAGATAAAGACATCACAGGGAAAGAAAATTACAGACCAATATCCTTTATGAATATAGATGTAAAAATCCTCAACAAAATATTAGAAAATTGAATCCAACAGCATATTAAAAGGTTTACTCACCACGACCAAGTGAAATTTACCCCAGCAATACAAGGGTGGTTCAACATAAGAAAATCAATGTAATCCTTCCCACTAATAAAATGAAGGAAAAACCCCCCACATGATCATCTCAATTTATGCAGAAAAGGCATTTAACAAAATCCAATGAACTTTCAGGATAAAAATGCTCAGAAAACTAGGAATAGAGGGGAAATTCCTCAATATGATAAAGTTATTTGTGAAAAAACCTACAGCTAACATCATACTCAAAGGTGAAAGACCGAAAAATCAGAAAAAGAAAAGGAAGGAGACCGGCTTTCACAGTTGCTATTAAGCATTGTACCTGAAGTTCTACCCAGAGCTATAATAAGACCAGAAAAAAAAAGTCATCCAAAGTGGAAAGGAAGTTGTAAAATGATCTCTCTCTCTCTTTTTTTTTTTTTTTGCAGATGACATGATCCTCCTATACATTAAAAATCCCAAAGAGCTCACAAAAAATAATAAAGCTAATAAATGGATTCAGCAAAGTTGCAGGGAAAATCAATACCCCAAAATCATTTGTGTATCTATAGAATAGTAGTTAACAACCCAAAAAGGAAATTAGGAAGCTCCTTCTATTTACAACAGTACCAACAAGGATAAAATATGTAGTAATAAATCTGACCAAGAAGGTGAAAGATTTGAATGCTGGAAACTAAAAATACATTGCTGAATGAAATTAAAGAAGACCTAAATAAATGGAAAGATGTCTCATGTTCAAAATAAAATAGGAAGACTTAGCATTGTTAAGATATCAATATTACCCAAAGAGATAACAGATTTAATGCAATTCTCATCAAAATTCCAACAGCCCTTATTGCAGAAATGGGAAAGCCAATCCCCAAATTCATATGAAATTGCAAAGGACCCCAAATAGCCAAAACAATCCTTTAAAAGAATAAAGTTGGAGGACTCATATTATCCAACTTCAAAACGTAACAGTGTGGCACTAATATAAGGACAGACATACAGACCAATGAAATAGATTAGAGATCCCAGAAATAAACTCTTACATATATGGTCAATTAATTTTCAACAAGGATGATAGGACCATTCAAGGGGAAAGGACAATCTCTGAAAAAACTGCAGAGGAGGAAACACTTCCTCATTCTATAATGCCAGAATTGCCTTGATACCAAAATCAGACAAAGACACCATAAGAACACAAAAACACAACAAAAACTATAGACCAATATCCCTTATGAATATGGATGCAAACATACTCAGAATACTAGCAATAGACACTTCTCCAAAGAATATGTATAAATGGCTAAAAAGCACATGAACAAATGGTTAGCATAATTAGTCATTAGGGAAATGCAAATCAAAACCTCAATGAATTGCTTTTTGGCCTTTTGGCTAAGATCGAATGCAAAACTGTGAGATACCAGTTAACACTGCCAGGATGGCTATAGTAGAAAAAAGAAAGGCAAGTAAGTGTTGGTGACGTTGTGGAGAAATTGGGACCCTTTGTGCATTGCTTGTGGGAATGTAAAATGGTACAGCCATTGTAGAAAACAGTATGGTGGTTCCTCAAGAAGTTAAATATATTTATAGAATTATCATATTTTTAAGCAGTTCCAATTCCAGATATACATTCAAAAGAGTTGAAAGCAAAAATAAAAACAAAAAACAAAAAAAAGAGTTGAAAGCACGGACCCAATTGCTTAGGACTCAGATAATTGCTCATGGATGTTTATAGCAGCATTATTCACAATATCCATAAAGGCAAAAAACAACCCAAATTGTCATCAACAGATGAATGGATAAACAAAATGTGGCATATACATACAATGGAATATTCTTCAACCTTAAAAGGAATGGAATTCTCTACAGGCTACAATATAGATGAACCTTGGAAACATTATGCTAAGTGAGATAAGCCATACACAAAAGGACAAATGTTTTATGATTCTATTTATATGAGATACCTAGAATAGGCAAATTCATACAGAAAGTAGAATATAGGTTACCAGAGACTGGGGGCAGGGTGGGAAGGGGAGTTATTGTTTAATTGATACAGAGTTATTGTTTGGGATGATGAAAAGTTTCTGTAAATGGATAGTGCTGGTGGATGCACAACATTATGAATGTATCAATACTTAATACTACTAAATTGTACATTTAAAAATGGTTAAAATGGTAAAATTTATATTATATATCTTGCAATAAAAAATGAAAGGAAAAAACCCCCAATACACAATACATAGCTAGCCTTCTTTATTCTTGGGAAATTAGATGATACATCTTTGATTCTAGCAGAAGTATGGCAAAAGGGAGAAGCCCAAGCAAATTATCTAAATCCCATATAAAATCGTATATATTTCAGTGTAATTTTCAGAGTGCCACAAACCATACCTGCTAGCTTTTATCTCCAAAAGAGATACTTTTGTAACTGAGCTAACCTATCTCTATTAGGACTCACTAGTAGACAAGTTAATGGAAATTACACACCAAGACTGAACATGAAAAGAAAGAGACAGAACAAAGTTTGTAAGTGCTCACCAATTACACTGAGAAAAATCTGACTTTCTAAAAGGGTGGCAGGTTCCAATATGTAATGACATTGCTTAATTGTTTATAATTTTATTTCTCCTTTAAAATTATTTTTGTAAGAATAATAGTCTCATACAGGATTACTCATTAATAATTAGTATTTATATGAGGAAACAACCAAGTCTGCAACCATTTGTTGATGACCTTAGTTTGCTATATTATATAATGATTTAAATTTTGTAATTGATATGGAAGATAACAACCCATTTCCTAGTTGTAAGTCATGTGAGAATTGAGGCAGTAAAAATAAGGCCCAAGACAAGGACACAGGAAATGTTAGGATAATATGTGAATTTTTAAATAATTGAATGAATTGGTAGTTTACAACATGTGGCCTCTGGACCAGCAACATCAGCATCATCTGGAAACCTGGGAGAAAAGCGAATTCTCAGGAGATTGTTCCTGGCAGAGAGGAACATCTGAACATCCGATAACTGGATAGACTGGGCTTTAGGGAGGGAAAGAAGGTCTGTTGAGTAGAGGTAGTTTGGGGTGGCTGGGAGTATATTCATCAGAACAGAGCGGGGAGGGATTGGAGCATAAGGTATCTTTCCTGACATAACAGAGGTCTGGATTTCATCCTAAGAACAAAGGGGAACCTGGAAACAAAGGGGCACCCTCCTCATGCTCCAGGGACAGACTGGGTCATTAATAAGGGAACAAGTGCTGGGCATGACTATGGTACACTGAAGAATGGATCCCACCTCCAGGAGTTACTGTTGCAGGCACCCAGCTTCTACTGCAAGGTCTTCCAGTTTCTCCAAAGAAGCCCAGGCTCAGAGACAGTGTAAAACTGCACAGATTCTCCATGGTGGAAACTGATTCATATTTTAAAAAAAAACAAACCCTTTGGGGAGCCTTAACCTACACCTCTAGGCCACATGTAGACTCCCAGGTAGTACCTGGTTAAAGACAGGACTGAGGGGCTTGGTCCTACAAGCAATCCAGTTATGCTTCCATATATCAGACCAATGCAAATAGAAGAAACATGGATAGATTACTATTTGTAACTGTACAAATAGTGTAGCCTTGATAAGGTTTCATTTTATAAAAACATAACAGCTGATGACAGTGATCACTTGAGCCCCTAGGAGACATATATGAGGTCAGACCCACAGGTGCCTAAATGCAGAGAATTGAGAGAGGTCTTGATGGTCCTTCTGAGGACTCCACCTTTCACAGGCATTGTCAGAGTTGTCAGTTTACATTTGTTTATGTAATTTTTTTTGCAAGAATGCCAGTCTCCCTACTAGAATATTTAAAGAAATACAAAAATATTCCCAAATCACAATGTCTGACATCCAATCAAAAATAAACAGTGATACACAGGAGCAGGAAAATATAACCCAAAATGAGAAGAAAAATCAATCACTTAAAACAGGCACAGAACATGAAAACATGCTCATCATCACTATTAGAGAAATGCAAATCAAAATTACAATGAGGTACCATCTCACACTGGTCAGAATGGCCATCATTAAAAAGTCTACAAATAATAAAGGCTGGAGAGGGTGTGGAGAAAAGGGAACAATCTTACACTGTTGGTGGGAATATAAATTGGTGCAGCCACTATGGAAAACAGTATGGAGGTTCCTCAAAAAACTAAAAATAGGGCTACCATATGATCCAGCAATCCCAATCCTGGGCATATTCCCAGACAAAACTATAATTTGAAAAGATACATGCACCCCTATGTTCACAGCAGCACTATTTACGATAGCCAAGACATGGAAACAACCTAAATGTCTATCAGCTGATGAATGGATAAAGATGTGGTGTGTGTATATGTGTGTATATATATATACATATATATATACATATATATATGTATATACATACACACACACACACACACACACACACTGGAATATTACTCAGCCATAAAAAAGAATGAAATAATGCCATTTGCAGCAACATGGATGAACCTAGAGATTATCATACTAAGCGAAGTAAGTCAGAAAGACTAATACCATATGATACCACTTATATGTGGAATCTAAAATATGACACAAATGAACATACCTACAAAACAGAAACAGAGTCACAGACATAGAGAACAGACTTGTGGTTGCCAAGGGAAAGGGGGGTGGAGGAGGGAAGGATTGGGAGTTTGGGATTAGCAGATGCAAAGTAGTATACATAGGATGGATAAACAGCAAGGTCCTACTGTATAGCACAGGGAACTATATTCACATCCTGTGATAAACCATAATGGAAAAGAATATGAAGAATATATATATGTATTACTGAATCACTTTGCTGTACAGCAGAAATTAACATTGTAAATCAACTATATTTCAATAATATAAAAAAAAGGTGCAGAATGACAGTAAAAGTAGAAGACATTAAAACAGAAAAATTTATTCCATATGTCCAAGAAGCTAGAAGAAAGAATGAACATGTGAAGTAGAGACATAAAAGACATAAGGAAGACCCTAATCCAACTAAAAGAGATAAAAACTATAAATTATGGTATGAAATACACTGGATGGGATGAAGGGGAGAGTGGACATAGCAGAAGAAAAGATTAGGAAACTGGAAGATGTAGCAGTAGAAACTGTTCCAAATGAAGCCAAGAGAAAAAACAAACAAATATAACAAAATTCATCAGTGATCTTTAATAAGCAATCCTGATTATTTGTGAATTCACCTATTCACTGAAGTTTATTTGTAACTCCCAAATCAATACTCATAGCATTTTTGCAGTCATTTGCAGACATGTGCAGAGTGATAAAAAATTTGAGTTGCCCATCATGCATGTTACCAGCTAAGGTCACACACGGTGTCACTCTGCCTTCTGGTGTCAGCTTTCATATTATAAAGTGTCCTTTTCACAATCTCTTTAGTGCCACACTTTTTTGTATTTTTGTGCTTTTTTGGGTGATTTTGCTGTTGAAAATGGCCCCCAAGCACAGTGTTGAAGTGCTGTCTAGTGTTTGTAAGTGCAAGAGGGCTATGATAGAGAAAATACATGTGTTAGATAAGCTTCATTCAGTCATGACTTATGCAGCTATTGGCTGTGAGTTCAATGTTAATGAATCAATACGGCACATCCAAAACTAGGAAGAGGAAATTCACCAGTCTCTACATGTGGCCACTCCAGAAATGTTAAAAGTGTCAGGGGAAACACTGACTGAAACTGCCTTCCCTGGCCAGGCAAGATAGTAGCCACTTGTATGAGTTACAACAGGAGGTCCTGGTAAGGAACACGGAACTAACAAGCTACCACCAACTGGAAGAATTCGGGAAAGGTCAAAAGGAGAGAGGAGACACCAGTCCATATGTCCTTCAAACCTCCCAGAATCCTTCTCACTGGAATCCATCTTGGCTGAGCAATGCGTGCGCCAACAGGAAGGACCCTGAATCAGAATGACTGGCCAGAGACAACCCAGAAACTAACCCCATTTCCATAAAACCCGAGACTGCAAGCCACATGGCAGAGCAGTTCTCCTGGTTTCCCTTACCCTGTTGCTCTCCACGCAGGGAACCCCTTCCCAATAAACTCTCTTGCTTTGTCAGCATGTGTGTCTCGTCAGACAATGCATTTCCGAGTGTTAGACAAGAGCCCACTCTCGGGCCCTGGAAGGGATCCCCCTTCCTGCAACAAAAGTAACATCTATAGTAGTGTAATGAATCTAAGAAAAAGAGGAAAAGTGGCAAAAGCTGTGGATTCATGAGATGAAGACCGATTAAAAAAAAAAACAACCATACAAGACAGCATTGAAAATACCCACTCCAACCTAAATGATCTTTTCATACCCCTAAATACTACATGTTATCCAACCTCTCAATCAGGACATAATAAAAGCACAACATGAGGGAGCTTTTTAGCAAAGCTCTCAGCACCAACAAAGAAACCACCATGGGACTTCCCTGGAAGTCCAGTGGTTAAGACTGTGTTTCCACTGCAGGGGGTGCGGGCTCAATCCCTGGTCAAGGAACTAAGATCCCACATGGTGCATGGTGTGGCCTAAATAAATAAATAAAAGAAACCACCATGATAGACTCTGGATGTCCGTCACTATATGCACTGTTATTGTGTTCGCACAGCCTGGGATAATAACAAGCAGACTACTATCATTAACTGTTAGGAAAATGCTTGGCCAGACTGCCTGAAAAATTTCAAAGGCTTTGAAGGTGTTACAGAAAATATAAAGGACAGTGTCAAACACATAATGCGTATCACATGGCATATAAGTAAAAAAGGCTTCAATGACATAACGGAAGACGTGGAAGAAATTTTGGCAGAGAAGGAAGTGGAACCCACCAACAAAGACCTGGAAGAGATGGCAAAACAAGGCAACAACCTCTCCTTTGGTTTTCCTGGGTTAAGCCAAAGTCAGGAGATTAATCCACTCAGTGCACTGCCCCATCACACATCCTGCAGTTCTATCAAAATCAGTTTTAGTTAATGTTTTTAATTTTGGTTAATTTTTAATTTTTTCTAGGACTTTCTTTACATGACTGTACTGTAGAGCAGTGTACTGTATAGTGTTTACATGTTTATTTCATTTGAGTACTGCATATGTGTATTGTTTGTGTGTATGATTGAGTTAAAGCAGTACAATAACAATAGAATACACAAAAGTGATATAATTAAAATATTTATTATAATGAAGTATTGGATGTAACTTATAAGAAACATTTATTAAATAAGGTGTCTTTAAAAACAGAAAAAAATTCCATAAAAGATTATGTATTGGGACTTCCCTGGTGGCGCAGTGGTTAAGAATCCACTGCCAATGCAGGGGACACAGGTTCAATCCCTGCTCCGGGAAGATCCCACATGCCGCAAAGCAACTAAGCCTGTGTGCCACAACTACTGAGCCCGTGCTCTAGAGCCCGCGAGCCACAACTGCTGAGCCTGCATGCCACAACTACTGAAGCCTGCATGCCTAGAGCCTGTACTCCGCAACAAGAAGCCACCGCAATGAGAAGCCCACGCACTGCAACGAAGAGTAGCCCCCACTTGCCACAACTAGAGAAAGCCCGTGCACAGCAACGAAGACCCAATGCAGCCAAAAAAATTTTTTTTAAATAAATTAAAAGATTATGTATTGATTGATGAAAATGTGAACAGAGGCTCACAGGAACCTAAACCTGTATTGCCACTAGGAGCAATGGTTCAATATTCACTAGTTCAGTGTTTGTGGTGAATTTATAGAATATAACTACCATGAATTAGAAGAATTGACTGCATATGTAGGTGTCTATGTATTTCATGACTCAGGCCTTATATTCAAGGGTAGACGTGACAGTGTTTTGTAACAAAGAACTTTTAATAAATGTTAGCAGAACTGCCCCAATGGTCCAATTCTCCTGACTGTGGATATATAACAAACATAAAGGTGATGAGGCCTTTTGATCTCTCCCCCTTCATCCCTTCTGCATGCGCACACACACAAATGACAAATTGTCATAGCTTGGCAGGGAAATCAGAAAGCAGCCACACATGCATATCTCTTTCCTTCCTCTTCTACATCTCTTTGTTCTTTTAAAATATTCTTGAGATGGATTTATAGTATAAACATAGGAAGAACTGTTGCTGACATTTTCCCCAGATGCATGACAAACACTGAGTCTCTCTCGTGGATGATTCTCAGCTGTAGTGTAGAGCTGCAGGCTGGGTCAATTTCTAGTATGACCCTTTAGATGACCTGCCACAAAAAGCTTTCACAGAGATGACAATTATGATGTTTCTCTTCAGATACTGAGTAAGATATTTCTCTGGCCAAAAGACTTCCCTGAATAGTTATACTCAAAAGGAAAGGTATTTCACCAGTATGAGTTCACTAAAATTGACTGAAGTGAACACATTTGCAAAAGGCCTTGTTACATCTTTTAAACTCTGGTGTGAATCTTTCGATGGTGAATGAAGGATGAACTATGGCTGAAGGCCTTCCCACATTCACCACATTCAAAGGGTTTCTCTCCAGTGTGAGTTCTCATGTGTTGAGTTAAGGCAAAGTTGTCACAAAAGGCCTTTTCACATTCTTTGCACTCATAGGGTTTTTCTCCAGTGTGGATCCTATTATGCCGAACAAAATTTGCAGGTTGGGTAAAGGCCTTTCCACATTCTCTGCATACATAAGGCTTTTCTCCAGTGTGAATCCTCATGTGGCGAGTAAAGGAAGAGCTATAGTAAAAGGCTTTTGCACACTCTTTACATTCCAAGGGTTTTTCTCCACTGTGGGTCCTATTATGTCGGATAAAAACAGAATGGTGTGTAAAGGCCTTTCCACATTCACTGCACTCATAGGGCCTCTCACCAGTGTGAATCCTCATGTGTTGAATTAAGGAAGAGCTGTCACAAAAGGCTTTCCCACATTCTTTGCACTCAAAGGGCTTCTCTCCAGTATGGGTCCTCTTATGCCGAATGAAAGTGGAGCGGTGAGTAAAGGCCCTTCCACATTCGCTGCACTCATAGGGTTTCTCTCCAGTGTGAATCCTCATGTGCTGAGTGAAGGATGAGTTCAGGCAGAAAGCTTTTCCACATTCTTTGCACAAAAAGGGTTTTTCTCCTGTGTGGGTCATATTATGCTGGATAAAAGTGGAGCGGTGAGTAAAGGCCTTTCCACATTCACTGCACTTGTAAAGTTTCTTTCCACTGTGAATCCTCATGTGCTGAGCAAAGGAAGAGCTGTAGTAAAAAGCTTTCCCACATTCTTTGCACAAAAAGGGCTTTTCTCTAGTGTGAGTTATATTATGCTGGATGAAAGAGGAGCGGTGGGTGAAAGCTTTACCACATTCTTTGCACTCATAGGGCTTGTCTCCAGTGTGAATACGCTGGTGCTCTGTGAGGTGAGACCTGCGTTTGAAGGCCTTCCCACACTCAATACACTTGTATGGCTTTTCCCCAGTATGAAACCTCATATGTCGAATGAAGTCTGCCATATAACGACAGGCTTTCCCACATTCACTGCATTCATAAGGCTTCACTCCAGCGTGAATCTGTTGATGCCGTACAAGGGCCCAATTCTTGCTAAAACCTTTTCCACATTCCTTGCATTTGTAGAGATTATTCCTTGCATCAATAACAGGGTCTCTTCCTGGTTCTTGGGAATCACGTTCATGCACAGCATCTTGTGTAGTGACTCGCTCCTGTAAAACCCTTAAATAAAGACTATCATCTGTCTCAAAGTCATCATGTTTATGGCTCAACTTCCTAGGGCATGTCTCCTTGTGGATGTCTGTTCCTGGCCTCAAGTTCCCTTCTTGCATTTTTGACAGTTTTTCCTGATCCCTTGCTTGCTCCAGCCTGGAACGGCTTGAGGCTCCATGTGTCACTCGTTCCTCAAAAGGGGCTCCCTCAGTGAGGACCAGCTGAGAAGCAGTAAGCTCTGTGATCTCAGGTTTTGCCTTTTCACCTGAAGCAAATCCAATATAAAAAAGGTGCCTATTAGTGATGTCAACACAGAACAAAATAAATTACCACTTTAGTGGAAGAATGAAGGTGAAAATAAAGCCCCTACTGTCTATGGCATTTTTACATCTTTTAAACCCAGGTTTACAATTTCTTTCTTTACTGATCCTTGGACTCTTGACATCTTTAAAAGGTAACCCAGGAGGAAAATCTGGTGCAGGAGAATAGAAAATCTGGAGTGGAGACTCCTCCTCACTCTCCAGAATGGGGGAGGGTGGACAAAGTAATGATAATGACTGTGTTCCAACATCTCATAGTGCTATGACAGCACAGGGAAGGTGGACCTAACTTGGCCCAGATGGAAGACAGAAAGAGGTCAGTGGAGGCTACCTGGACAAGGTGCTACACGCGTTTATTTCTAAAGCTGAGTAGGAATTCCCTGACAGAGGAATTAGGAGAAAAATTTTAGCAGATGACTGAAAGTACAAAGGTTCGGGGTTTTCAGAGAATGTTGAATGCCAGGCAAAGAGAAGAGGATGACAGGATGGTGGACAGGGAGGCAGGGAAAGAGGAGAAACAAAATCTTAGGATTTTGGAGTGTGTGAAAGTTGGGGCGGGGGCAGTGATAAGCAACTGGGTGCACATATTGAGTCTACTATATCTAGTAAAGACTAGGTGAACAGACTCAAAGTAGGTAACATTTAGATGAAGTAAACCAGAAAACATATCACATTAATGAAGATTTATATGAAAAGAGATTAATAACATAAAGTTGCCAATTTTCCTCAAAT